>NC_054058.1:77510055-77819275 GCF_017639655.2 Falco naumanni | reverse complement strand
CTACTGCTGTCCCTGCCAGAGTCCTCTCCTCCAAGTCACCCCAAGCTCTTCCTTCAAGCAGCTGTGAAGCGTGGCCACCTCTGACGGCATTCCCCGCTAGCCACCTGCCAAACATGGTGCTGGAAGAGCAGAGTTTCCCCAGCACACAAGTTGTCTTCTCCAAGGCCGCCTTCTGCCTGCTCTCAGCAGACCCATGGGAGCCGGCAGCAGGTCCCTTTTCAAAACACAAAGCAGCCTTGAGCCCGCTTGCTTGGAGGCCCGGTGCTGGGGCCTAGGAAGCCCTGCTGCGCCTCCAGCGCCTTGAGAGCAGCTCTTCCACTTCCAGGCAGAGCCTGCGTGGTCCTCCTCCTCGGGACCCGGTTGCTCCCTCCGCTCTGTGCCTTACGCCTGGCCACACAAGCCAGGATGGCAGCAGGGAGCTGCCGCACCTCTCACAAGCTTTGAGGCTGCCATCCTTCAAGCCACTGCCCTCTACCCTCCAGGGACCTAGCCCTGCTGCGCAAACGTAATGCACGTGCCTGGCTCCTGCTTTTCTCCTGCACTCCAGCAGGTGAGCAAGGCTCCGCCAGACAGCGGCAGAAGGCAGACGCACGAGACAAGGCTGATGCAGGATTTACCAAAGCCACGGACAACAATGGCACGTGAGGCTGAGAGCAGGAGCATCCTTCTCTCTCGAGAATTTCACCTTGCTTGTCCTTGCCACAAGTGCCCTGCTCGGCGTGCCCCCAGAGCCGCAATCGAACTCATAGGCAGCGAGGACACGAAGCCTGCCAGAGGGCGTTGCTGTGGCTGACATAGCCAGCGAGGACTGTGCTGCGCCTGCGTTTCACTGTGCTTTGTGCAGCCAGGTTGACACTGCTGGGGTACGCGTGGCTTATTTGGCTTGCCCAGCACTGTTGCCGGCCGCAGCCGTAAGAGAGATTGGCTCTTGGACACCCAGGCATGCGCGTGCTGCCTGTAGTAGCCCCGCTCTCTGGTGTCTCTTTATTGGGAAGGAGACGGTGGCACAGGGCTGCAGAGAGCAGGGCGGCAGGGAACTTTGCAAAGAGGCTGCGAGGCCATGCTCGCTTTTGTCCTGTGAGCTGTTAACAGGCAGAGCTGGGAGCCAGGCGCCGCTGCCTGCCACGGGGCCTGCCCACCCTGATGGCGCAAGCAGGGCATTGCACGGGGCTCTGTCGGGGTGTGCGATCCCAGCTTCTGCCTCCACTCCTGCTTGGAACCCCTCCTATTGTCTCCCCTCCCCCCCCCACCCCCACCCCCCCGACACCACCACGCCCAGCACCCGCAACCGGGCGCTCTGTGACATCAGCCCCACGTCCAAGGGAACCCCAGGCAACGGGAATCCTGCGGGCAGTACGACGGCGGCCGTACTGGTGGCGACAAGCCCTCGTCCTTGCAACTGCCACATGTCGCTGGCAGCGATGGATTTTCTGCACGTCCTCATTGTCCTGCTGGCCGTGTGCTGTCCTGTGCACGGCACGTGGGACAGCTGTGGGTAAGTGGCCCCAGGCTCTGGGAGGGAGCTTGGGCAACCCTTGTGGGCTTCACTGGAGGGGGCCTGCTTGTCCCCCACGGCCACCCCACAGGTTCTTGAAGGCCGTCTGGGAGGCTCAGCTCCTTGCCAGCTCCCAGGCTGCCGGCACAACTGGTCCACGGGCTGAAGCAGAAAGCGGGGCGAGGGGAGCGGGCGCACGCCCCACGGGTTTGCTCGGCCCTTCTGGCCATGCCGTGTGGGGAGGGAAGACGGCTGGCCTTCAGCCGCAACGGCGCAAGCCATCCAGCAGCACAGTAAGGAGTTTCTGGTTACAGAGGGAGCTGCGGTCTTCGGCCCATGGCTTTGCACTACGGCATGTCGCGCGTCGTGGGTGGCACAGATGCCCAGCCAGGGGCCTGGCCCTGGATCGTCAGCATCCAGGCTCTCTTGGAAGGAGGCACGGCGCACATCTGCGGGGGCTCCCTCATCAGCCCACAGTGGGTCCTCACCGCAGCCCACTGCTTCATCGAGGTCAGGTAAGGAGGACCAGGGGTCGGGGCTAGCCCCACAACACTAGCAGGTGCCCTGAGCGCAGGAGCACGTGCTACTGCCATCCCGTTGCCCTGCAGTATACGCCCAGTGCCTGGGCACTCCGGAGCCCCGCCGAGAGGCTTGCTCAGGAGAAGGCTGGGCTCGCGTGCCACTGCTTCCCAGCAGCCTCCAGCTGGACACTGCTTGAGCCCAAGGCACGCCAGGGCAGTCGCAGCCTCCCTAGCGCTGCTTGCCTCTCTCCCTTGTCAAGCAGAAGGCAGGGCAAGTGCCAGGCTGCTGCAGCATGTGGCTGCGCTCCCTCTGAGCCCTCTCTCCATCTGCCTTGCAGGTACATCACCGCCTTGCGCGTGGTGCTCGGTGCCACCCAGCTGACTCAGCTGGGCCCTGAGGCTCAGGTGCGCAACGTCAGGCAGCTGCTGGTTCACCAGCACTACTGGAATGTCACGCAGAGGAATGACATTGCCTTGCTGGAACTGGACCAGCCAGTCCAGTGCAACAGCTACGTACAGCTTGCCTGTGTGCCCGACGCCTCGCTGAGAGTCTCAGAGCTGACCGCCTGCTACGTCAGTGGCTGGGGTGCCAGGAATGCAAGAGGTGAGTTGCCAAAACTTAGTGGCGGCGCGAGTGCAAGCTTGGCCAGCTTGGGGAGGCAGGTTGCGCTTCCTGATGGCAGAGGCGAAAGCCAGAGTCAGGCTGTGGGGACGTATGCCTCTTAAGGAGATGGGCCTGAGCCATTTCCCCAGAGCAAGGCAGAAAGGAAAGAGCGGTCCAACGCCTCTCCGCATGCAAAGCCAAGCCCCGGGATAAGCCTTCATCCCGCCAGACAGGGGGAGGAGAACTGGCAGTGAGCTGCTGGGTGTTCATTCCTTTCTGTGCTCTTCACAGCTGGAGCATCGGCCTACGCGCTGCAGGAGGCCCAGGTCCACCTCATTGATGCCAGGGTCTGTAACAGCAGCGGGTGGTACAGAGGGGCCATCCACACCCACAACATCTGTGCTGGCTATCCGCAGGGCGGCATCGACACCTGCCAGGTAGGAGTGTGCTACAAGCCAAGCCCCGGCAGCACAGGCAGCCCCGCCACAACCGCCCAAACGTGTGCCGTCACTCACGGCCTTTTGCTGGCCACTCACACTCCCATGGCTGGGTCCCCACCGATGAGGGCCTTAGCCCGCCCTTCCCCAGGGAAGGCCCTTGCCCAGGGCCTGCCCGCCTTGTCGCAGAGGCCTGACACTCTGCCTGGAAGGCCCAGCCGGTGCCCTCGGCAGCCCAGAGCTCCACCATCCCAAGCCTGACACAGCCGTCTGCCTACACCTGCAGCATCACCGTGCCGCAGGGAGAGCGAGCCCTGCCTTACAAGCCCACCGCCCCCTGCCAGGCAAGCTTCTACAGAGCTTGCCCGGCCACTCCGTACAGCTCTGGCAGGTGCTGTGAGAGAGAAGGAGCCCGCCACCGGGCTGACGCTGGCCACCAACAACCCCTTCATCCTCTCTCCTGCGCTGCAGGGGGACAGCGGTGGGCCTCTCGTGTGCCAAGACAAGCACGCGGACTACTTCTGGCTTGTTGGCGTGACCAGCTGGGGGACGGGCTGTGCGAGAGCAAGGAAGCCCGGCGTCTACACCTCCACCCAGCACTTCTACGACTGGATCCTGGCGCAGATGGGCCTGCGCCCAGCAGTAACGACTACTGCAAGGCCACAGCCGGTCTTCACCTACACCCCCGTCCAGAGGCCAAGGCCAAGGCCAAGGCCAACAGAAGCGGGCAGGTTTACACCCTGCCCGTTTCCAGTCCAGAAGCTGCTGGACTTCTTTACTCGGCTGCAGGAGCTCCTGCAGTACCTAAGGGGGAAACAGCTTGGAGCAGCATGATGAAGAGGGTCCAGGGCAGGCTGCAGCGCACCACCACCGCTTCCCGCTGGGGCAATGCCTGCTGAAGCAAAGGCAACCTCCGTGTCAAAGGCCTGCTCTGTCCTGCCCGCGCTCCTCACAAGGGCAGAATGAAGCTGGCTGACTTCTCGCAATAAAGTGTTTCTGTCTGCACGGCTAACCACGCGCCAGTCCACTTCAGTCTCCTGTGCAAGGCAAGGACTTCCACGCCCGGCACCTGCCGAAGGAGGCGGGCTGCCACGTCGGGCACAAAGGGTCACTGCAAAGGGCTGAAGCTCTGCCCGCTCTGAGAAGCATGAGGATAGAGTGGAAGAAGGGAAGGCAGGTCATCGCAGGGCTCGGGGCCTTGGGGGTGGCACCTGGAAGCAGAGAATGCCTCAGGCCGGCTCCTGGTGGGAACCCCGGGTGCTTCTGGACGAGGCGCAAGCAAACTTGAAAGTGGACTCTCACGGCCAGCTGGGGGTCAGGGCAGATCCACGAGCTTGGGCCTTTGCTTATGCCGCGGAGTTCCTGGGCTTCCCCAGGCTGCTCTGCTTTCACAGCTGCGCCATGTTGCCAAGCCCAAGCCTACAGCTGCCGTGGCTGGAGGGAGCGCCAGTAGCTTTGAGCGGGGAGCAAAGCAGCTGCTGCTGCTTGGCTGTCCCCCGCTCCCTGGTCACCTACTGGCTGTAGCGTCGGGGCTCGCGTATGACTGCCTGCAGGCTCTGCCTGGTCCTGTGCCAGGCTCTTCTTCAGGTTTGTGGCTGCACAGGTGACCTTGGCCCTGCTGCTTCCCACAGCATGCCCTCTGGCCGCTCCGTCCCCTCGGGTTTCTCCACACAGGACCCCTGTTGCGGAGCCAGCAGACCCCCTTCTGCCCACAACTGACCACGCTCAGCCTGAGAGCTCCGCGGCGCCTTCGGCTTGGGGACACCTCTGACTATCGCAGTGCTGGGGGAGCAAACTGTGTGTAGGGGATGTTACCAAGCCTGCTAGGAGTGCAGGGGAGTGGACCTTGCGCTCTGTGCTACGAGGTACGCCTGAGGCCTCTTGACAGAAAGCCGGACTTGTTCCGGGAGGGAGCATGCTCCAGCATCATCCGCAGAGCCATAAGTGTTCCTTTCACTGCATGATCGAGAGGAAGCAAAGGGCATGCCCTTGTTTCCAGAGATCCCAGTTCAGCCGGAGGTGTGCCCTGCAGCCATGGGTGGGAACAGAGCTGGGAGCTGCAGCACCATGGCTTGCCGGGGACCAAGCGCAGAGCAAGAGGAGGACGGTCCTACACAGCTTCAGAGGCAGGCCCTTGTGCAGCTCCCGCAGGGGGGGCGTGCCTAGGTGAGGGCACGTGTAGGGGTCTGCACACGAGCAAGTTGGCTTTGAAGGCTTAGTCGTGTACCTTTAAGACAGCCACAAAAACGTCAAGCATGTGAACAGCATGTGAAAACCCGGAACATAAAACCGCAGCATACCGGCACGTGCAGCAACAGCAAATAGCAAGGAAGAAAAAGAAGACAGAAAGCCTACCAGCATGTGACACACGTACTATCTAAGATATATAAGCAATACTTAAAAACAAGGAAGAGCCATTTTGCCTGAACCCAGCCACGCAGATAGGGAGTTTTGGAGTCCCTATCGGCTTGCGTCACCACAGGCAGGCATGCTCAAGCACCTGCAAGTCCTTCCTGCCTCCAGGAGGTGGAGAGGTGGCCAGTGGTTGGCAGGCCTGGTCCTCTTGCAAGGTGGAGATGCTGGGGATGAGCAAGCACGTTGGCTGCAGCCACAGGCCATCCACATGCCCGAAAGGCTCTCTCTCCCCTCTTGCTTGTCACCTCGTCCAGCTTCAGGTTCACTAGTGAGTTGCGCACACACACAGGGCTCCCAGCAGCAGCTGGCCCGAGCCACTGTGGCTTTCCAAGCGCTGGCTGCCTATGGCGTGTCTTGCCGTCGGCCTTTGCTAGCAGCCAGGCCTGGGGACGCACCGCGCAGCAGGTGCCGAGTGGACCCACACAGGAAGGGCTTTGGGGTGGCTCTCCAAAAGAGGCCAGCGGGTTCTGTGGTGATCAGGCACAGGGCTCAGGCAAGCGAAGCAGCCAGCACTTTGCTTCAGTGTGACTGTCTCCTCGATCCCCCCTGCTCTCCATTTGCCATCCTTATACGTGCCCCTCACCTTCCCTGGCTCCTCCCTTTCTCAGCCCTGCTCTCCTCCCAGAGACGGGGCCAACCCCGCTTCTTTTGCCCCGCCATGCTCCCAGGTTTGCCCCATCTGTCAACACACGCGGTCTTTGGGTGCTCTTAGCTAGGTCACCTCGGACTTGCGTGCCATTACTGGACGGGCTTGCCTGGCTACTGCTGTCCCTGCCAGAGTCCTCTCCTCCAAGTCACCCCAAGCTCTTCCTTCAAGCAGCTGTGAAGCGTGGCCACCTCTGACGGCATTCCCCGCTAGCCACCTGCCAAACATGGTGCTGGAAGAGCAGAGTTTCCCCAGCACACAAGTTGTCTTCTCCAAGGCCGCCTTCTGCCTGCTCTCAGCAGACCCATGGGAGCCGGCAGCAGGTCCCTTTTCAAAACACAAAGCAGCCTTGAGCCCGCTTGCTTGGAGGCCCGGTGCTGGGGCCTAGGAAGCCCTGCTGCGCCTCCAGCGCCTTGAGAGCAGCTCTTCCACTTCCAGGCAGAGCCTGCGTGGTCCTCCTCCTCGGGACCCGGTTGCTCCCTCCGCTCTGTGCCTTACGCCTGGCCACACAAGCCAGGATGGCAGCAGGGAGCTGCCGCACCTCTCACAAGCTTTGAGGCTGCCATCCTTCAAGCCACTGCCCTCTACCCTCCAGGGACCTAGCCCTGCTGCGCAAACGTAATGCACGTGCCTGGCTCCTGCTTTTCTCCTGCACTCCAGCAGGTGAGCAAGGCTCCGCCAGACAGCGGCAGAAGGCAGACGCACGAGACAAGGCTGATGCAGGATTTACCAAAGCCACGGACAACAATGGCACGTGAGGCTGAGAGCAGGAGCATCCTTCTCTCTCGAGAATTTCACCTTGCTTGTCCTTGCCACAAGTGCCCTGCTCGGCGTGCCCCCAGAGCCGCAATCGAACTCATAGGCAGCGAGGACACGAAGCCTGCCAGAGGGCGTTGCTGTGGCTGACATAGCCAGCGAGGACTGTGCTGCGCCTGCGTTTCACTGTGCTTTGTGCAGCCAGGTTGACACTGCTGGGGTACGCGTGGCTTATTTGGCTTGCCCAGCACTGTTGCCGGCCGCAGCCGTAAGAGAGATTGGCTCTTGGACACCCAGGCATGCGCGTGCTGCCTGTAGTAGCCCCGCTCTCTGGTGTCTCTTTATTGGGAAGGAGACGGTGGCACAGGGCTGCAGAGAGCAGGGCGGCAGGGAACTTTGCAAAGAGGCTGCGAGGCCATGCTCGCTTTTGTCCTGTGAGCTGTTAACAGGCAGAGCTGGGAGCCAGGCGCCGCTGCCTGCCACGGGGCCTGCCCACCCTGATGGCGCAAGCAGGGCATTGCACGGGGCTCTGTCGGGGTGTGCGATCCCAGCTTCTGCCTCCACTCCTGCTTGGAACCCCTCCTATTGTCTCCCCTCCCCCCCCACCCCCACCCCCCCGACACCACCACGCCCAGCACCCGCAACCGGGCGCTCTGTGACATCAGCCCCACGTCCAAGGGAACCCCAGGCAACGGGAATCCTGCGGGCAGTACGACGGCGGCCGTACTGGTGGCGACAAGCCCTCGTCCTTGCAACTGCCACATGTCGCTGGCAGCGATGGATTTTCTGCACGTCCTCATTGTCCTGCTGGCCGTGTGCTGTCCTGTGCACGGCACGTGGGACAGCTGTGGGTAAGTGGCCCCAGGCTCTGGGAGGGAGCTTGGGCAACCCTTGTGGGCTTCACTGGAGGGGGCCTGCTTGTCCCCCACGGCCACCCCACAGGTTCTTGAAGGCCGTCTGGGAGGCTCAGCTCCTTGCCAGCTCCCAGGCTGCCGGCACAACTGGTCCACGGGCTGAAGCAGAAAGCGGGGCGAGGGGAGCGGGCGCACGCCCCACGGGTTTGCTCGGCCCTTCTGGCCATGCCGTGTGGGGAGGGAAGACGGCTGGCCTTCAGCCGCAACGGCGCAAGCCATCCAGCAGCACAGTAAGGAGTTTCTGGTTACAGAGGGAGCTGCGGTCTTCGGCCCATGGCTTTGCACTACGGCATGTCGCGCGTCGTGGGTGGCACAGATGCCCAGCCAGGGGCCTGGCCCTGGATCGTCAGCATCCAGGCTCTCTTGGAAGGAGGCACGGCGCACATCTGCGGGGGCTCCCTCATCAGCCCACAGTGGGTCCTCACCGCAGCCCACTGCTTCATCGAGGTCAGGTAAGGAGGACCAGGGGTCGGGGCTAGCCCCACAACACTAGCAGGTGCCCTGAGCGCAGGAGCACGTGCTACTGCCATCCCGTTGCCCTGCAGTATACGCCCAGTGCCTGGGCACTCCGGAGCCCCGCCGAGAGGCTTGCTCAGGAGAAGGCTGGGCTCGCGTGCCACTGCTTCCCAGCAGCCTCCAGCCGGACACTGCTTGAGCCCAAGGCACGCCAGGGCAGTCGCAGCCTCCCTAGCGCTGCTTGCCTCTCTCCCTTGTCAAGCAGAAGGCAGGGCAAGTGCCAGGCTGCTGCAGCATGTGGCTGCGCTCCCTCTGAGCCCTCTCTCCATCTGCCTTGCAGGTACATCACCGCCTTGCGCGTGGTGCTCGGTGCCACCCAGCTGACTCAGCTGGGCCCTGAGGCTCAGGTGCGCAACGTCAGGCAGCTGCTGGTTCACCAGCACTACTGGAATGTCACGCAGAGGAATGACATTGCCTTGCTGGAACTGGACCAGCCAGTCCAGTGCAACAGCTACGTACAGCTTGCCTGTGTGCCCGACGCCTCGCTGAGAGTCTCAGAGCTGACCGCCTGCTACGTCAGTGGCTGGGGTGCCAGGAATGCAAGAGGTGAGTTGCCAAAACTTAGTGGCGGCGCGAGTGCAAGCTTGGCCAGCTTGGGGAGGCAGGTTGCGCTTCCTGATGGCAGAGGCGAAAGCCAGAGTCAGGCTGTGGGGACGTATGCCTCTTAAGGAGATGGGCCTGAGCCATTTCCCCAGAGCAAGGCAGAAAGGAAAGAGCGGTCCAACGCCTCTCCGCATGCAAAGCCAAGCCCCGGGATAAGCCTTCATCCCGCCAGACAGGGGGAGGAGAACTGGCAGTGAGCTGCTGGGTGTTCATTCCTTTCTGTGCTCTTCACAGCTGGAGCATCGGCCTACGCGCTGCAGGAGGCCCAGGTCCACCTCATTGATGCCAGGGTCTGTAACAGCAGCGGGTGGTACAGAGGGGCCATCCACACCCACAACATCTGTGCTGGCTATCCGCAGGGCGGCATCGACACCTGCCAGGTAGGAGTGTGCTACAAGCCAAGCCCCGGCAGCACAGGCAGCCCCGCCACAACCGCCCAAACGTGTGCCGTCACTCACGGCCTTTTGCTGGCCACTCACACTCCCATGGCTGGGTCCCCACCGATGAGGGCCTTAGCCCGCCCTTCCCCAGGGAAGGCCCTTGCCCAGGGCCTGCCCGCCTTGTCGCAGAGGCCTGACACTCTGCCTGGAAGGCCCAGCCGGTGCCCTCGGCAGCCCAGAGCTCCACCATCCCAAGCCTGACACAGCCGTCTGCCTACACCTGCAGCATCACCGTGCCGCAGGGAGAGCGAGCCCTGCCTTACAAGCCCACCGCCCCCTGCCAGGCAAGCTTCTACAGAGCTTGCCCGGCCACTCCGTACAGCTCTGGCAGGTGCTGTGAGAGAGAAGGAGCCCGCCACCGGGCTGACGCTGGCCACCAACAACCCCTTCATCCTCTCTCCTGCGCTGCAGGGGGACAGCGGTGGGCCTCTCGTGTGCCAAGACAAGCACGCGGACTACTTCTGGCTTGTTGGCGTGACCAGCTGGGGGACGGGCTGTGCGAGAGCAAGGAAGCCCGGCGTCTACACCTCCACCCAGCACTTCTACGACTGGATCCTGGCGCAGATGGGCCTGCGCCCAGCAGTAACGACTACTGCAAGGCCACAGCCGGTCTTCACCTACACCCCCGTCCAGAGGCCAAGGCCAAGGCCAAGGCCAACAGAAGCGGGCAGGTTTACACCCTGCCCGTTTCCAGTCCAGAAGCTGCTGGACTTCTTTACTCGGCTGCAGGAGCTCCTGCAGTACCTAAGGGGGAAACAGCTTGGAGCAGCATGATGAAGAGGGTCCAGGGCAGGCTGCAGCGCACCACCACCGCTTCCCGCTGGGGCAATGCCTGCTGAAGCAAAGGCAACCTCCGTGTCAAAGGCCTGCTCTGTCCTGCCCGCGCTCCTCACAAGGGCAGAATGAAGCTGGCTGACTTCTCGCAATAAAGTGTTTCTGTCTGCACGGCTAACCACGCGCCAGTCCACTTCAGTCTCCTGTGCAAGGCAAGGACTTCCACGCCCGGCACCTGCCGAAGGAGGCGGGCTGCCACGTCGGGCACAAAGGGTCACTGCAAAGGGCTGAAGCTCTGCCCGCTCTGAGAAGCATGAGGATAGAGTGGAAGAAGGGAAGGCAGGTCATCGCAGGGCTCGGGGCCTTGGGGGTGGCACCTGGAAGCAGAGAATGCCTCAGGCCGGCTCCTGGTGGGAACCCCGGGTGCTTCTGGACGAGGCGCAAGCAAACTTGAAAGTGGACTCTCACGGCCAGCTGGGGGTCAGGGCAGATCCACGAGCTTGGGCCTTTGCTTATGCCGCGGAGTTCCTGGGCTTCCCCAGGCTGCTCTGCTTTCACAGCTGCGCCATGTTGCCAAGCCCAAGCCTACAGCTGCCGTGGCTGGAGGGAGCGCCAGTAGCTTTGAGCGGGGAGCAAAGCAGCTGCTGCTGCTTGGCTGTCCCCCGCTCCCTGGTCACCTACTGGCTGTAGCGTCGGGGCTCGCGTATGACTGCCTGCAGGCTCTGCCTGGTCCTGTGCCAGGCTCTTCTTCAGGTTTGTGGCTGCACAGGTGACCTTGGCCCTGCTGCTTCCCACAGCATGCCCTCTGGCCGCTCCGTCCCCTCGGGTTTCTCCACACAGGACCCCTGTTGCGGAGCCAGCAGACCCCCTTCTGCCCACAACTGACCACGCTCAGCCTGAGAGCTCCGCGGCGCCTTCGGCTTGGGGACACCTCTGACTATCGCAGTGCTGGGGGAGCAAACTGTGTGTAGGGGATGTTACCAAGCCTGCTAGGAGTGCAGGGGAGTGGACCTTGCGCTCTGTGCTACGAGGTACGCCTGAGGCCTCTTGACAGAAAGCCGGACTTGTTCCGGGAGGGAGCATGCTCCAGCATCATCCGCAGAGCCATAAGTGTTCCTTTCACTGCATGATCGAGAGGAAGCAAAGGGCATGCCCTTGTTTCCAGAGATCCCAGTTCAGCCGGAGGTGTGCCCTGCAGCCATGGGTGGGAACAGAGCTGGGAGCTGCAGCACCATGGCTTGCCGGGGACCAAGCGCAGAGCAAGAGGAGGACGGTCCTACACAGCTTCAGAGGCAGGCCCTTGTGCAGCTCCCGCAGGGGGGGCGTGCCTAGGTGAGGGCACGTGTAGGGGTCTGCACACGAGCAAGTTGGCTTTGAAGGCTTAGTCGTGTACCTTTAAGACAGCCACAAAAACGTCAAGCATGTGAACAGCATGTGAAAACCCGGAACATAAAACCGCAGCATACCGGCACGTGCAGCAACAGCAAATAGCAAGGAAGAAAAAGAAGACAGAAAGCCTACCAGCATGTGACACACGTACTATCTAAGATATATAAGCAATACTTAAAAACAAGGAAGAGCCATTTTGCCTGAACCCAGCCACGCAGATAGGGAGTTCTGGAGTCCCTATCGGCTTGCGTCACCACAGGCAGGCATGCTCAAGCACCTGCAAGTCCTTCCTGCCTCCAGGAGGTGGAGAGGTGGCCAGTGGTTGGCAGGCCTGGTCCTCTTGCAAGGTGGAGATGCTGGGGATGAGCAAGCACGTTGGCTGCAGCCACAGGCCATCCACATGCCCGAAAGGCTCTCTCTCCCCTCTTGCTTGTCACCTCGTCCAGCTTCAGGTTCACTAGTGAGTTGCGCACACACACAGGGCTCCCAGCAGCAGCTGGCCCGAGCCACTGTGGCTTTCCAAGCGCTGGCTGCCTATGGCGTGTCTTGCCGTCGGCCATTGCTAGCAGCCAGGCCTGGGGACGCACCGCGCAGCAGGTGCCGAGTGGACCCACACAGGAAGGGCTTTGGGGTGGCTCTCCAAAAGAGGCCAGCGGGTTCTGTGGTGATCAGGCACAGGGCTCAGGCAAGCGAAGCAGCCAGCACTTTGCTTCAGTGTGACTGTCTCCTCGATCCCCCCTGCTCTCCATTTGCCATCCTTATACGTGCCCCTCACCTTCCCTGGCTCCTCCCTTTCTCAGCCCTGCTCTCCTCCCAGAGACGGGGCCAACCCCGCTTCTTTTGCCCCGCCATGCTCCCAGGTTTGCCCCATCTGTCAACACACGCGGTCTTTGGGTGCTCTTAGCTAGGTCACCTCGGACTTGCGTGCCATTACTGGACGGGCTTGCCTGGCTACTGCTGTCCCTGCCAGAGTCCTCTCCTCCAAGTCACCCCAAGCTCTTCCTTCAAGCAGCTGTGAAGCGTGGCCACCTCTGACGGCATTCCCCGCTAGCCACCTGCCAAACATGGTGCTGGAAGAGCAGAGTTTCCCCAGCACACAAGTTGTCTTCTCCAAGGCCGCCTTCTGCCTGCTCTCAGCAGACCCATGGGAGCCGGCAGCAGGTCCCTTTTCAAAACACAAAGCAGCCTTGAGCCCGCTTGCTTGGAGGCCCGGTGCTGGGGCCTAGGAAGCCCTGCTGCGCCTCCAGCGCCTTGAGAGCAGCTCTTCCACTTCCAGGCAGAGCCTGCGTGGTCCTCCTCCTCGGGACCCGGTTGCTCCCTCCGCTCTGTGCCTTACGCCTGGCCACACAAGCCAGGATGGCAGCAGGGAGCTGCCGCACCTCTCACAAGCTTTGAGGCTGCCATCCTTCAAGCCACTGCCCTCTACCCTCCAGGGACCTAGCCCTGCTGCGCAAACGTAATGCACGTGCCTGGCTCCTGCTTTTCTCCTGCACTCCAGCAGGTGAGCAAGGCTCCGCCAGACAGCGGCAGAAGGCAGACGCACGAGACAAGGCTGATGCAGGATTTACCAAAGCCACGGACAACAATGGCACGTGAGGCTGAGAGCAGGAGCATCCTTCTCTCTCGAGAATTTCACCTTGCTTGTCCTTGCCACAAGTGCCCTGCTCGGCGTGCCCCCAGAGCCGCAATCGAACTCATAGGCAGCGAGGACACGAAGCCTGCCAGAGGGCGTTGCTGTGGCTGACATAGCCAGCGAGGACTGTGCTGCGCCTGCGTTTCACTGTGCTTTGTGCAGCCAGGTTGACACTGCTGGGGTACGCGTGGCTTATTTGGCTTGCCCAGCACTGTTGCCGGCCGCAGCCGTAAGAGAGATTGGCTCTTGGACACCCAGGCATGCGCGTGCTGCCTGTAGTAGCCCCGCTCTCTGGTGTCTCTTTATTGGGAAGGAGACGGTGGCACAGGGCTGCAGAGAGCAGGGCGGCAGGGAACTTTGCAAAGAGGCTGCGAGGCCATGCTCGCTTTTGTCCTGTGAGCTGTTAACAGGCAGAGCTGGGAGCCAGGCGCCGCTGCCTGCCACGGGGCCTGCCCACCCTGGTGGCGCAAGCAGGGCATTGCACGGGGCTCTGTCGGGGTGTGCGATCCCAGCTTCTGCCTCCACTCCTGCTTGGAACCCCTCCTATTGTCTCCCCTCCCCCCCCCACCCCCACCCCCCCGACACCACCACGCCCAGCACCCGCAACCGGGCGCTCTGTGACATCAGCCCCACGTCCAAGGGAACCCCAGGCAACGGGAATCCTGCGGGCAGTACGACGGCGGCCGTACTGGTGGCGACAAGCCCTCGTCCTTGCAACTGCCACATGTCGCTGGCAGCGATGGATTTTCTGCACGTCCTCATTGTCCTGCTGGCCGTGTGCTGTCCTGTGCACGGCACGTGGGACAGCTGTGGGTAAGTGGCCCCAGGCTCTGGGAGGGAGCTTGGGCAACCCTTGTGGGCTTCACTGGAGGGGGCCTGCTTGTCCCCCACGGCCACCCCACAGGTTCTTGAAGGCCGTCTGGGAGGCTCAGCTCCTTGCCAGCTCCCAGGCTGCCGGCACAACTGGTCCACGGGCTGAAGCAGAAAGCGGGGCGAGGGGAGCGGGCGCACGCCCCACGGGTTTGCTCGGCCCTTCTGGCCATGCCGTGTGGGGAGGGAAGACGGCTGGCCTTCAGCCGCAACGGCGCAAGCCATCCAGCAGCACAGTAAGGAGTTTCTGGTTACAGAGGGAGCTGCGGTCTTCGGCCCATGGCTTTGCACTACGGCATGTCGCGCGTCGTGGGTGGCACAGATGCCCAGCCAGGGGCCTGGCCCTGGATCGTCAGCATCCAGGCTCTCTTGGAAGGAGGCACGGCGCACATCTGCGGGGGCTCCCTCATCAGCCCACAGTGGGTCCTCACCGCAGCCCACTGCTTCATCGAGGTCAGGTAAGGAGGACCAGGGGTCGGGGCTAGCCCCACAACACTAGCAGGTGCCCTGAGCGCAGGAGCACGTGCTACTGCCATCCCGTTGCCCTGCAGTATACGCCCAGTGCCTGGGCACTCCGGAGCCCCGCCGAGAGGCTTGCTCAGGAGAAGGCTGGGCTCGCGTGCCACTGCTTCCCAGCAGCCTCCAGCTGGATACTGCTTGAGCCCAAGGCACGCCAGGGCAGTCGCAGCCTCCCTAGCGCTGCTTGCCTCTCTCCCTTGTCAAGCAGAAGGCAGGGCAAGTGCCAGGCTGCTGCAGCATGTGGCTGCGCTCCCTCTGAGCCCTCTCTCCATCTGCCTTGCAGGTACATCACCGCCTTGCGCGTGGTGCTCGGTGCCACCCAGCTGACTCAGCTGGGCCCTGAGGCTCAGGTGCGCAACGTCAGGCAGCTGCTGGTTCACCAGCACTACTGGAATGTCACGCAGAGGAATGACATTGCCTTGCTGGAACTGGACCAGCCAGTCCAGTGCAACAGCTACGTACAGCTTGCCTGTGTGCCCGACGCCTCGCTGAGAGTCTCAGAGCTGACCGCCTGCTACGTCAGTGGCTGGGGTGCCAGGAATGCAAGAGGTGAGTTGCCAAAACTTAGTGGCGGCGCGAGTGCAAGCTTGGCCAGCTTGGGGAGGCAGGTTGCGCTTCCTGATGGCAGAGGCGAAAGCCAGAGTCAGGCTGTGGGGACGTATGCCTCTTAAGGAGATGGGCCTGAGCCATTTCCCCAGAGCAAGGCAGAAAGGAAAGAGCGGTCCAACGCCTCTCCGCATGCAAAGCCAAGCCCCGGGATAAGCCTTCATCCCGCCAGACAGGGGGAGGAGAACTGGCAGTGAGCTGCTGGGTGTTCATTCCTTTCTGTGCTCTTCACAGCTGGAGCATCGGCCTACGCGCTGCAGGAGGCCCAGGTCCACCTCATTGATGCCAGGGTCTGTAACAGCAGCGGGTGGTACAGAGGGGCCATCCACACCCACAACATCTGTGCTGGCTATCCGCAGGGCGGCATCGACACCTGCCAGGTAGGAGTGTGCTACAAGCCAAGCCCCGGCAGCACAGGCAGCCCCGCCACAACCGCCCAAACGTGTGCCGTCACTCACGGCCTTTTGCTGGCCACTCACACTCCCATGGCTGGGTCCCCACCGATGAGGGCCTTAGCCCGCCCTTCCCCAGGGAAGGCCCTTGCCCAGGGCCTGCCCGCCTTGTCGCAGAGGCCTGACACTCTGCCTGGAAGGCCCAGCCGGTGCCCTCGGCAGCCCAGAGCTCCACCATCCCAAGCCTGACACAGCCGTCTGCCTACACCTGCAGCATCACCGTGCCGCAGGGAGAGCGAGCCCTGCCTTACAAGCCCACCGCCCCCTGCCAGGCAAGCTTCTACAGAGCTTGCCCGGCCACTCCGTACAGCTCTGGCAGGTGCTGTGAGAGAGAAGGAGCCCGCCACCGGGCTGACGCTGGCCACCAACAACCCCTTCATCCTCTCTCCTGCGCTGCAGGGGGACAGCGGTGGGCCTCTCGTGTGCCAAGACAAGCACGCGGACTACTTCTGGCTTGTTGGCGTGACCAGCTGGGGGACGGGCTGTGCGAGAGCAAGGAAGCCCGGCGTCTACACCTCCACCCAGCACTTCTACGACTGGATCCTGGCGCAGATGGGCCTGCGCCCAGCAGTAACGACTACTGCAAGGCCACAGCCGGTCTTCACCTACACCCCCGTCCAGAGGCCAAGGCCAAGGCCAAGGCCAACAGAAGCGGGCAGGTTTACACCCTGCCCGTTTCCAGTCCAGAAGCTGCTGGACTTCTTTACTCGGCTGCAGGAGCTCCTGCAGTACCTAAGGGGGAAACAGCTTGGAGCAGCATGATGAAGAGGGTCCAGGGCAGGCTGCAGCGCACCACCACCGCTTCCCGCTGGGGCAATGCCTGCTGAAGCAAAGGCAACCTCCGTGTCAAAGGCCTGCTCTGTCCTGCCCGCGCTCCTCACAAGGGCAGAATGAAGCTGGCTGACTTCTCGCAATAAAGTGTTTCTGTCTGCACGGCTAACCACGCGCCAGTCCACTTCAGTCTCCTGTGCAAGGCAAGGACTTCCACGCCCGGCACCTGCCGAAGGAGGCGGGCTGCCACGTCGGGCACAAAGGGTCACTGCAAAGGGCTGAAGCTCTGCCCGCTCTGAGAAGCATGAGGATAGAGTGGAAGAAGGGAAGGCAGGTCATCGCAGGGCTCGGGGCCTTGGGGGTGGCACCTGGAAGCAGAGAATGCCTCAGGCCGGCTCCTGGTGGGAACCCCGGGTGCTTCTGGACGAGGCGCAAGCAAACTTGAAAGTGGACTCTCACGGCCAGCTGGGGGTCAGGGCAGATCCACGAGCTTGGGCCTTTGCTTATGCCGCGGAGTTCCTGGGCTTCCCCAGGCTGCTCTGCTTTCACAGCTGCGCCATGTTGCCAAGCCCAAGCCTACAGCTGCCGTGGCTGGAGGGAGCGCCAGTAGCTTTGAGCGGGGAGCAAAGCAGCTGCTGCTGCTTGGCTGTCCCCCGCTCCCTGGTCACCTACTGGCTGTAGCGTCGGGGCTCGCGTATGACTGCCTGCAGGCTCTGCCTGGTCCTGTGCCAGGCTCTTCTTCAGGTTTGTGGCTGCACAGGTGACCTTGGCCCTGCTGCTTCCCACAGCATGCCCTCTGGCCGCTCCGTCCCCTCGGGTTTCTCCACACAGGACCCCTGTTGCGGAGCCAGCAGACCCCCTTCTGCCCACAACTGACCACGCTCAGCCTGAGAGCTCCGCGGCGCCTTCGGCTTGGGGACACCTCTGACTATCGCAGTGCTGGGGGAGCAAACTGTGTGTAGGGGATGTTACCAAGCCTGCTAGGAGTGCAGGGGAGTGGACCTTGCGCTCTGTGCTACGAGGTACGCCTGAGGCCTCTTGACAGAAAGCCGGACTTGTTCCGGGAGGGAGCATGCTCCAGCATCATCCGCAGAGCCATAAGTGTTCCTTTCACTGCATGATCGAGAGGAAGCAAAGGGCATGCCCTTGTTTCCAGAGATCCCAGTTCAGCCGGAGGTGTGCCCTGCAGCCATGGGTGGGAACAGAGCTGGGAGCTGCAGCACCATGGCTTGCCGGGGACCAAGCGCAGAGCAAGAGGAGGACGGTCCTACACAGCTTCAGAGGCAGGCCCTTGTGCAGCTCCCGCAGGGGGGGCGTGCCTAGGTGAGGGCACGTGTAGGGGTCTGCACACGAGCAAGTTGGCTTTGAAGGCTTAGTCGTGTACCTTTAAGACAGCCACAAAAACGTCAAGCATGTGAACAGCATGTGAAAACCCGGAACATAAAACCGCAGCATACCGGCACGTGCAGCAACAGCAAATAGCAAGGAAGAAAAAGAAGACAGAAAGCCTACCAGCATGTGACACACGTACTATCTAAGATATATAAGCAATACTTAAAAACAAGGAAGAGCCATTTTGCCTGAACCCAGCCACGCAGATAGGGAGTTTTGGAGTCCCTATCGGCTTGCGTCACCACAGGCAGGCATGCTCAAGCACCTGCAAGTCCTTCCTGCCTCCAGGAGGTGGAGAGGTGGCCAGTGGTTGGCAGGCCTGGTCCTCTTGCAAGGTGGAGATGCTGGGGATGAGCAAGCACGTTGGCTGCAGCCACAGGCCATCCACATGCCCGAAAGGCTCTCTCTCCCCTCTTGCTTGTCACCTCGTCCAGCTTCAGGTTCACTAGTGAGTTGCGCACACACACAGGGCTCCCAGCAGCAGCTGGCCCGAGCCACTGTGGCTTTCCAAGCGCTGGCTGCCTATGGCGTGTCTTGCCGTCGGCCTTTGCTAGCAGCCAGGCCTGGGGACGCACCGCGCAGCAGGTGCCGAGTGGACCCACACAGGAAGGGCTTTGGGGTGGCTCTCCAAAAGAGGCCAGCGGGTTCTGTGGTGATCAGGCACAGGGCTCAGGCAAGCGAAGCAGCCAGCACTTTGCTTCAGTGTGACTGTCTCCTCGATCCCCCCTGCTCTCCATTTGCCATCCTTATACGTGCCCCTCACCTTCCCTGGCTCCTCCCTTTCTCAGCCCTGCTCTCCTCCCAGAGACGGGGCCAACCCCGCTTCTTTTGCCCCGCCATGCTCCCAGGTTTGCCCCATCTGTCAACACACGCGGTCTTTGGGTGCTCTTAGCTAGGTCACCTCGGACTTGCGTGCCATTACTGGACGGGCTTGCCTGGCTACTGCTGTCCCTGCCAGAGTCCTCTCCTCCAAGTCACCCCAAGCTCTTCCTTCAAGCAGCTGTGAAGCGTGGCCACCTCTGACGGCATTCCCCGCTAGCCACCTGCCAAACATGGTGCTGGAAGAGCAGAGTTTCCCCAGCACACAAGTTGTCTTCTCCAAGGCCGCCTTCTGCCTGCTCTCAGCAGACCCATGGGAGCCGGCAGCAGGTCCCTTTTCAAAACACAAAGCAGCCTTGAGCCCGCTTGCTTGGAGGCCCGGTGCTGGGGCCTAGGAAGCCCTGCTGCGCCTCCAGCGCCTTGAGAGCAGCTCTTCCACTTCCAGGCAGAGCCTGCGTGGTCCTCCTCCTCGGGACCCGGTTGCTCCCTCCGCTCTGTGCCTTACGCCTGGCCACACAAGCCAGGATGGCAGCAGGGAGCTGCCGCACCTCTCACAAGCTTTGAGGCTGCCATCCTTCAAGCCACTGCCCTCTACCCTCCAGGGACCTAGCCCTGCTGCGCAAACGTAATGCACGTGCCTGGCTCCTGCTTTTCTCCTGCACTCCAGCAGGTGAGCAAGGCTCCGCCAGACAGCGGCAGAAGGCAGACGCACGAGACAAGGCTGATGCAGGATTTACCAAAGCCACGGACAACAATGGCACGTGAGGCTGAGAGCAGGAGCATCCTTCTCTCTCGAGAATTTCACCTTGCTTGTCCTTGCCACAAGTGCCCTGCTCGGTGTGCCCCCAGAGCCGCAATCGAACTCATAGGCAGCGAGGACACGAAGCCTGCCAGAGGGCGTTGCTGTGGCTGACATAGCCAGCGAGGACTGTGCTGCGCCTGCGTTTCACTGTGCTTTGTGCAGCCAGGTTGACACTGCTGGGGTACGCGTGGCTTATTTGGCTTGCCCAGCACTGTTGCCGGCCGCAGCCGTAAGAGAGATTGGCTCTTGGACACCCAGGCATGCGCGTGCTGCCTGTAGTAGCCCCGCTCTCTGGTGTCTCTTTATTGGGAAGGAGACGGTGGCACAGGGCTGCAGAGAGCAGGGCGGCAGGGAACTTTGCAAAGAGGCTGCGAGGCCATGCTCGCTTTTGTCCTGTGAGCTGTTAACAGGCAGAGCTGGGAGCCAGGCGCCGCTGCCTGCCACGGGGCCTGCCCACCCTGATGGCGCAAGCAGGGCATTGCACGGGGCTCTGTCGGGGTGTGCGATCCCAGCTTCTGCCTCCACTCCTGCTTGGAACCCCTCCTATTGTCTCCCCTCCCCCCCCACCCCCACCCCCCCGACACCACCACGCCCAGCACCCGCAACCGGGCGCTCTGTGACATCAGCCCCACGTCCAAGGGAACCCCAGGCAACGGGAATCCTGCGGGCAGTACGACGGCGGCCGTACTGGTGGCGACAAGCCCTCGTCCTTGCAACTGCCACATGTCGCTGGCAGCGATGGATTTTCTGCACGTCCTCATTGTCCTGCTGGCCGTGTGCTGTCCTGTGCACGGCACGTGGGACAGCTGTGGGTAAGTGGCCCCAGGCTCTGGGAGGGAGCTTGGGCAACCCTTGTGGGCTTCACTGGAGGGGGCCTGCTTGTCCCCCACGGCCACCCCACAGGTTCTTGAAGGCCGTCTGGGAGGCTCAGCTCCTTGCCAGCTCCCAGGCTGCCGGCACAACTGGTCCACGGGCTGAAGCAGAAAGCGGGGCGAGGGGAGCGGGCGCACGCCCCACGGGTTTGCTCGGCCCTTCTGGCCATGCCGTGTGGGGAGGGAAGACGGCTGGCCTTCAGCCGCAACGGCGCAAGCCATCCAGCAGCACAGTAAGGAGTTTCTGGTTACAGAGGGAGCTGCGGTCTTCGGCCCATGGCTTTGCACTACGGCATGTCGCGCGTCGTGGGTGGCACAGATGCCCAGCCAGGGGCCTGGCCCTGGATCGTCAGCATCCAGGCTCTCTTGGAAGGAGGCACGGCGCACATCTGCGGGGGCTCCCTCATCAGCCCACAGTGGGTCCTCACCGCAGCCCACTGCTTCATCGAGGTCAGGTAAGGAGGACCAGGGGTCGGGGCTAGCCCCACAACACTAGCAGGTGCCCTGAGCGCAGGAGCACGTGCTACTGCCATCCCGTTGCCCTGCAGTATACGCCCAGTGCCTGGGCACTCCGGAGCCCCGCCGAGAGGCTTGCTCAGGAGAAGGCTGGGCTCGCGTGCCACTGCTTCCCAGCAGCCTCCAGCCTGGACACTGCTTGAGCCCAAGGCACGCCAGGGCAGTCGCAGCCTCCCTAGCGCTGCTTGCCTCTCTCCCTTGTCAAGCAGAAGGCAGGGCAAGTGCCAGGCTGCTGCAGCATGTGGCTGCGCTCCCTCTGAGCCCTCTCTCCATCTGCCTTGCAGGTACATCACCGCCTTGCGCGTGGTGCTCGGTGCCACCCAGCTGACTCAGCTGGGCCCTGAGGCTCAGGTGCGCAACGTCAGGCAGCTGCTGGTTCACCAGCACTACTGGAATGTCACGCAGAGGAATGACATTGCCTTGCTGGAACTGGACCAGCCAGTCCAGTGCAACAGCTACGTACAGCTTGCCTGTGTGCCCGACGCCTCGCTGAGAGTCTCAGAGCTGACCGCCTGCTACGTCAGTGGCTGGGGTGCCAGGAATGCAAGAGGTGAGTTGCCAAAACTTAGTGGCGGCGCGAGTGCAAGCTTGGCCAGCTTGGGGAGGCAGGTTGCGCTTCCTGATGGCAGAGGCGAAAGCCAGAGTCAGGCTGTGGGGACGTATGCCTCTTAAGGAGATGGGCCTGAGCCATTTCCCCAGAGCAAGGCAGAAAGGAAAGAGCGGTCCAACGCCTCTCCGCATGCAAAGCCAAGCCCCGGGATAAGCCTTCATCCCGCCAGACAGGGGGAGGAGAACTGGCAGTGAGCTGCTGGGTGTTCATTCCTTTCTGTGCTCTTCACAGCTGGAGCATCGGCCTACGCGCTGCAGGAGGCCCAGGTCCACCTCATTGATGCCAGGGTCTGTAACAGCAGCGGGTGGTACAGAGGGGCCATCCACACCCACAACATCTGTGCTGGCTATCCGCAGGGCGGCATCGACACCTGCCAGGTAGGAGTGTGCTACAAGCCAAGCCCCGGCAGCACAGGCAGCCCCGCCACAACCGCCCAAACGTGTGCCGTCACTCACGGCCTTTTGCTGGCCACTCACACTCCCATGGCTGGGTCCCCACCGATGAGGGCCTTAGCCCGCCCTTCCCCAGGGAAGGCCCTTGCCCAGGGCCTGCCCGCCTTGTCGCAGAGGCCTGACACTCTGCCTGGAAGGCCCAGCCGGTGCCCTCGGCAGCCCAGAGCTCCACCATCCCAAGCCTGACACAGCCGTCTGCCTACACCTGCAGCATCACCGTGCCGCAGGGAGAGCGAGCCCTGCCTTACAAGCCCACCGCCCCCTGCCAGGCAAGCTTCTACAGAGCTTGCCCGGCCACTCCGTACAGCTCTGGCAGGTGCTGTGAGAGAGAAGGAGCCCGCCACCGGGCTGACGCTGGCCACCAACAACCCCTTCATCCTCTCTCCTGCGCTGCAGGGGGACAGCGGTGGGCCTCTCGTGTGCCAAGACAAGCACGCGGACTACTTCTGGCTTGTTGGCGTGACCAGCTGGGGGACGGGCTGTGCGAGAGCAAGGAAGCCCGGCGTCTACACCTCCACCCAGCACTTCTACGACTGGATCCTGGCGCAGATGGGCCTGCGCCCAGCAGTAACGACTACTGCAAGGCCACAGCCGGTCTTCACCTACACCCCCGTCCAGAGGCCAAGGCCAAGGCCAAGGCCAACAGAAGCGGGCAGGTTTACACCCTGCCCGTTTCCAGTCCAGAAGCTGCTGGACTTCTTTACTCGGCTGCAGGAGCTCCTGCAGTACCTAAGGGGGAAACAGCTTGGAGCAGCATGATGAAGAGGGTCCAGGGCAGGCTGCAGCGCACCACCACCGCTTCCCGCTGGGGCAATGCCTGCTGAAGCAAAGGCAACCTCCGTGTCAAAGGCCTGCTCTGTCCTGCCCGCGCTCCTCACAAGGGCAGAATGAAGCTGGCTGACTTCTCGCAATAAAGTGTTTCTGTCTGCACGGCTAACCACGCGCCAGTCCACTTCAGTCTCCTGTGCAAGGCAAGGACTTCCACGCCCGGCACCTGCCGAAGGAGGCGGGCTGCCACGTCGGGCACAAAGGGTCACTGCAAAGGGCTGAAGCTCTGCCCGCTCTGAGAAGCATGAGGATAGAGTGGAAGAAGGGAAGGCAGGTCATCGCAGGGCTCGGGGCCTTGGGGGTGGCACCTGGAAGCAGAGAATGCCTCAGGCCGGCTCCTGGTGGGAACCCCGGGTGCTTCTGGACGAGGCGCAAGCAAACTTGAAAGTGGACTCTCACGGCCAGCTGGGGGTCAGGGCAGATCCACGAGCTTGGGCCTTTGCTTATGCCGCGGAGTTCCTGGGCTTCCCCAGGCTGCTCTGCTTTCACAGCTGCGCCATGTTGCCAAGCCCAAGCCTACAGCTGCCGTGGCTGGAGGGAGCGCCAGTAGCTTTGAGCGGGGAGCAAAGCAGCTGCTGCTGCTTGGCTGTCCCCCGCTCCCTGGTCACCTACTGGCTGTAGCGTCGGGGCTCGCGTATGACTGCCTGCAGGCTCTGCCTGGTCCTGTGCCAGGCTCTTCTTCAGGTTTGTGGCTGCACAGGTGACCTTGGCCCTGCTGCTTCCCACAGCATGCCCTCTGGCCGCTCCGTCCCCTCGGGTTTCTCCACACAGGACCCCTGTTGCGGAGCCAGCAGACCCCCTTCTGCCCACAACTGACCACGCTCAGCCTGAGAGCTCCGCGGCGCCTTCGGCTTGGGGACACCTCTGACTATCGCAGTGCTGGGGGAGCAAACTGTGTGTAGGGGATGTTACCAAGCCTGCTAGGAGTGCAGGGGAGTGGACCTTGCGCTCTGTGCTACGAGGTACGCCTGAGGCCTCTTGACAGAAAGCCGGACTTGTTCCGGGAGGGAGCATGCTCCAGCATCATCCGCAGAGCCATAAGTGTTCCTTTCACTGCATGATCGAGAGGAAGCAAAGGGCATGCCCTTGTTTCCAGAGATCCCAGTTCAGCCGGAGGTGTGCCCTGCAGCCATGGGTGGGAACAGAGCTGGGAGCTGCAGCACCATGGCTTGCCGGGGACCAAGCGCAGAGCAAGAGGAGGACGGTCCTACACAGCTTCAGAGGCAGGCCCTTGTGCAGCTCCCGCAGGGGGGGCGTGCCTAGGTGAGGGCACGTGTAGGGGTCTGCACACGAGCAAGTTGGCTTTGAAGGCTTAGTCGTGTACCTTTAAGACAGCCACAAAAACGTCAAGCATGTGAACAGCATGTGAAAACCCGGAACATAAAACCGCAGCATACCGGCACGTGCAGCAACAGCAAATAGCAAGGAAGAAAAAGAAGACAGAAAGCCTACCAGCATGTGACACACGTACTATCTAAGATATATAAGCAATACTTAAAAACAAGGAAGAGCCATTTTGCCTGAACCCAGCCACGCAGATAGGGAGTTCTGGAGTCCCTATCGACTTGCGTCACCACAGGCAGGCATGCTCAAGCACCTGCAAGTCCTTCCTGCCTCCAGGAGGTGGAGAGGTGGCCAGTGGTTGGCAGGCCTGGTCCTCTTGCAAGGTGGAGATGCTGGGGATGAGCAAGCACGTTGGCTGCAGCCACAGGCCATCCACATGCCCGAAAGGCTCTCTCTCCCCTCTTGCTTGTCACCTCGTCCAGCTTCAGGTTCACTAGTGAGTTGCGCACACACACAGGGCTCCCAGCAGCAGCTGGCCCGAGCCACTGTGGCTTTCCAAGCGCTGGCTGCCTATGGCGTGTCTTGCCGTCGGCCATTGCTAGCAGCCAGGCCTGGGGACGCACCGCGCAGCAGGTGCCGAGTGGACCCACACAGGAAGGGCTTTGGGGTGGCTCTCCAAAAGAGGCCAGCGGGTTCTGTGGTGATCAGGCACAGGGCTCAGGCAAGCGAAGCAGCCAGCACTTTGCTTCAGTGTGACTGTCTCCTCGATCCCCCCTGCTCTCCATTTGCCATCCTTATACGTGCCCCTCACCTTCCCTGGCTCCTCCCTTTCTCAGCCCTGCTCTCCTCCCAGAGACGGGGCCAACCCCGCTTCTTTTGCCCCGCCATGCTCCCAGGTTTGCCCCATCTGTCAACACACGCGGTCTTTGGGTGCTCTTAGCTAGGTCACCTCGGACTTGCGTGCCATTACTGGACGGGCTTGCCTGGCTACTGCTGTCCCTGCCAGAGTCCTCTCCTCCAAGTCACCCCAAGCTCTTCCTTCAAGCAGCTGTGAAGCGTGGCCACCTCTGACGGCATTCCCCGCTAGCCACCTGCCAAACATGGTGCTGGAAGAGCAGAGTTTCCCCAGCACACAAGTTGTCTTCTCCAAGGCCGCCTTCTGCCTGCTCTCAGCAGACCCATGGGAGCCGGCAGCAGGTCCCTTTTCAAAACACAAAGCAGCCTTGAGCCCGCTTGCTTGGAGGCCCGGTGCTGGGGCCTAGGAAGCCCTGCTGCGCCTCCAGCGCCTTGAGAGCAGCTCTTCCACTTCCAGGCAGAGCCTGCGTGGTCCTCCTCCTCGGGACCCGGTTGCTCCCTCCGCTCTGTGCCTTACGCCTGGCCACACAAGCCAGGATGGCAGCAGGGAGCTGCCGCACCTCTCACAAGCTTTGAGGCTGCCATCCTTCAAGCCACTGCCCTCTACCCTCCAGGGACCTAGCCCTGCTGCGCAAACGTAATGCACGTGCCTGGCTCCTGCTTTTCTCCTGCACTCCAGCAGGTGAGCAAGGCTCCGCCAGACAGCGGCAGAAGGCAGACGCACGAGACAAGGCTGATGCAGGATTTACCAAAGCCACGGACAACAATGGCACGTGAGGCTGAGAGCAGGAGCATCCTTCTCTCTCGAGAATTTCACCTTGCTTGTCCTTGCCACAAGTGCCCTGCTCGGCGTGCCCCCAGAGCCGCAATCGAACTCATAGGCAGCGAGGACACGAAGCCTGCCAGAGGGCGTTGCTGTGGCTGACATAGCCAGCGAGGACTGTGCTGCGCCTGCGTTTCACTGTGCTTTGTGCAGCCAGGTTGACACTGCTGGGGTACGCGTGGCTTATTTGGCTTGCCCAGCACTGTTGCCGGCCGCAGCCGTAAGAGAGATTGGCTCTTGGACACCCAGGCATGCGCGTGCTGCCTGTAGTAGCCCCGCTCTCTGGTGTCTCTTTATTGGGAAGGAGACGGTGGCACAGGGCTGCAGAGAGCAGGGCGGCAGGGAACTTTGCAAAGAGGCTGCGAGGCCATGCTCGCTTTTGTCCTGTGAGCTGTTAACAGGCAGAGCTGGGAGCCAGGCGCCGCTGCCTGCCACGGGGCCTGCCCACCCTGATGGCGCAAGCAGGGCATTGCACGGGGCTCTGTCGGGGTGTGCGATCCCAGCTTCTGCCTCCACTCCTGCTTGGAACCCCTCCTATTGTCTCCCCTCCCCCCCCACCCCCACCCCCCCGACACCACCACGCCCAGCACCCGCAACCGGGCGCTCTGTGACATCAGCCCCACGTCCAAGGGAACCCCAGGCAACGGGAATCCTGCGGGCAGTACGACGGCGGCCGTACTGGTGGCGACAAGCCCTCGTCCTTGCAACTGCCACATGTCGCTGGCAGCGATGGATTTTCTGCACGTCCTCATTGTCCTGCTGGCCGTGTGCTGTCCTGTGCACGGCACGTGGGACAGCTGTGGGTAAGTGGCCCCAGGCTCTGGGAGGGAGCTTGGGCAACCCTTGTGGGCTTCACTGGAGGGGGCCTGCTTGTCCCCCACGGCCACCCCACAGGTTCTTGAAGGCCGTCTGGGAGGCTCAGCTCCTTGCCAGCTCCCAGGCTGCCGGCACAACTGGTCCACGGGCTGAAGCAGAAAGCGGGGCGAGGGGAGCGGGCGCACGCCCCACGGGTTTGCTCGGCCCTTCTGGCCATGCCGTGTGGGGAGGGAAGACGGCTGGCCTTCAGCCGCAACGGCGCAAGCCATCCAGCAGCACAGTAAGGAGTTTCTGGTTACAGAGGGAGCTGCGGTCTTCGGCCCATGGCTTTGCACTACGGCATGTCGCGCGTCGTGGGTGGCACAGATGCCCAGCCAGGGGCCTGGCCCTGGATCGTCAGCATCCAGGCTCTCTTGGAAGGAGGCACGGCGCACATCTGCGGGGGCTCCCTCATCAGCCCACAGTGGGTCCTCACCGCAGCCCACTGCTTCATCGAGGTCAGGTAAGGAGGACCAGGGGTCGGGGCTAGCCCCACAACACTAGCAGGTGCCCTGAGCGCAGGAGCACGTGCTACTGCCATCCCGTTGCCCTGCAGTATACGCCCAGTGCCTGGGCACTCCGGAGCCCCGCCGAGAGGCTTGCTCAGGAGAAGGCTGGGCTCGCGTGCCACTGCTTCCCAGCAGCCTCCAGCCGGACACTGCTTGAGCCCAAGGCACGCCAGGGCAGTCGCAGCCTCCCTAGCGCTGCTTGCCTCTCTCCCTTGTCAAGCAGAAGGCAGGGCAAGTGCCAGGCTGCTGCAGCATGTGGCTGCGCTCCCTCTGAGCCCTCTCTCCATCTGCCTTGCAGGTACATCACCGCCTTGCGCGTGGTGCTCGGTGCCACCCAGCTGACTCAGCTGGGCCCTGAGGCTCAGGTGCGCAACGTCAGGCAGCTGCTGGTTCACCAGCACTACTGGAATGTCACGCAGAGGAATGACATTGCCTTGCTGGAACTGGACCAGCCAGTCCAGTGCAACAGCTACGTACAGCTTGCCTGTGTGCCCGACGCCTCGCTGAGAGTCTCAGAGCTGACCGCCTGCTACGTCAGTGGCTGGGGTGCCAGGAATGCAAGAGGTGAGTTGCCAAAACTTAGTGGCGGCGCGAGTGCAAGCTTGGCCAGCTTGGGGAGGCAGGTTGCGCTTCCTGATGGCAGAGGCGAAAGCCAGAGTCAGGCTGTGGGGACGTATGCCTCTTAAGGAGATGGGCCTGAGCCATTTCCCCAGAGCAAGGCAGAAAGGAAAGAGCGGTCCAACGCCTCTCCGCATGCAAAGCCAAGCCCCGGGATAAGCCTTCATCCCGCCAGACAGGGGGAGGAGAACTGGCAGTGAGCTGCTGGGTGTTCATTCCTTTCTGTGCTCTTCACAGCTGGAGCATCGGCCTACGCGCTGCAGGAGGCCCAGGTCCACCTCATTGATGCCAGGGTCTGTAACAGCAGCGGGTGGTACAGAGGGGCCATCCACACCCACAACATCTGTGCTGGCTATCCGCAGGGCGGCATCGACACCTGCCAGGTAGGAGTGTGCTACAAGCCAAGCCCCGGCAGCACAGGCAGCCCCGCCACAACCGCCCAAACGTGTGCCGTCACTCACGGCCTTTTGCTGGCCACTCACACTCCCATGGCTGGGTCCCCACCGATGAGGGCCTTAGCCCGCCCTTCCCCAGGGAAGGCCCTTGCCCAGGGCCTGCCCGCCTTGTCGCAGAGGCCTGACACTCTGCCTGGAAGGCCCAGCCGGTGCCCTCGGCAGCCCAGAGCTCCACCATCCCAAGCCTGACACAGCCGTCTGCCTACACCTGCAGCATCACCGTGCCGCAGGGAGAGCGAGCCCTGCCTTACAAGCCCACCGCCCCCTGCCAGGCAAGCTTCTACAGAGCTTGCCCGGCCACTCCGTACAGCTCTGGCAGGTGCTGTGAGAGAGAAGGAGCCCGCCACCGGGCTGACGCTGGCCACCAACAACCCCTTCATCCTCTCTCCTGCGCTGCAGGGGGACAGCGGTGGGCCTCTCGTGTGCCAAGACAAGCACGCGGACTACTTCTGGCTTGTTGGCGTGACCAGCTGGGGGACGGGCTGTGCGAGAGCAAGGAAGCCCGGCGTCTACACCTCCACCCAGCACTTCTACGACTGGATCCTGGCGCAGATGGGCCTGCGCCCAGCAGTAACGACTACTGCAAGGCCACAGCCGGTCTTCACCTACACCCCCGTCCAGAGGCCAAGGCCAAGGCCAAGGCCAACAGAAGCGGGCAGGTTTACACCCTGCCCGTTTCCAGTCCAGAAGCTGCTGGACTTCTTTACTCGGCTGCAGGAGCTCCTGCAGTACCTAAGGGGGAAACAGCTTGGAGCAGCATGATGAAGAGGGTCCAGGGCAGGCTGCAGCGCACCACCACCGCTTCCCGCTGGGGCAATGCCTGCTGAAGCAAAGGCAACCTCCGTGTCAAAGGCCTGCTCTGTCCTGCCCGCGCTCCTCACAAGGGCAGAATGAAGCTGGCTGACTTCTCGCAATAAAGTGTTTCTGTCTGCACGGCTAACCACGCGCCAGTCCACTTCAGTCTCCTGTGCAAGGCAAGGACTTCCACGCCCGGCACCTGCCGAAGGAGGCGGGCTGCCACGTCGGGCACAAAGGGTCACTGCAAAGGGCTGAAGCTCTGCCCGCTCTGAGAGAAGCATGAGGATAGAGTGGAAGAAGGGAAGGCAGGTCATCGCAGGGCTCGGGGCCTTGGGGGTGGCACCTGGAAGCAGAGAATGCCTCAGGCCGGCTCCTGGTGGGAACCCCGGGTGCTTCTGGACGAGGCGCAAGCAAACTTGAAAGTGGACTCTCACGGCCAGCTGGGGGTCAGGGCAGATCCACGAGCTTGGGCCTTTGCTTATGCCGCGGAGTTCCTGGGCTTCCCCAGGCTGCTCTGCTTTCACAGCTGCGCCATGTTGCCAAGCCCAAGCCTACAGCTGCCGTGGCTGGAGGGAGCGCCAGTAGCTTTGAGCGGGGAGCAAAGCAGCTGCTGCTTAGTTGCCCCCCCTACCCCCTCTTTGGCCGCCTTCTGCCTGTAGTATCGACCACGCTAGATGAGCAGCTGGAGGCTCTGGGGGTACCAGACACCTATGGAGGAGTGCCACGGGGACTCAAATGGAATCGTCGAGTGTAGTGGACCAGATCCCTAGTCCAGTGTGCTTTTTTTGAGTGCTTGAGGCTCTGCAGAGCGGTCTGGGGTGCAATGAAGGCCCTAGAAGGTGGCCTGAGTGGACTAGAGAGAGCCTAAGGCTGCCTCAGGGTAGCCAGGGTAAAGGGTGCCCAGTGCCAGGTGGCCTCCACAGCTATCAGGGACCTGGGAACAGGCACTGTCATGTGGGGAGTCAGGGAGCATGGCATGTGCTTGTTGTGCTCATCATCTCCATGCCCCTTTGCAGTGCCTTGATATTGCAGCTAGTCCAGGCACTTCCCCCCACCAGCACAGGGACCCTTGCAAAGCACCCAGCTTAAGATCACTGGCACTGGCTGCCCAGAGAGGCCTCTGGAAACATTCTAACACCACCTGCACATGATTTTGTGCAACCTGCTCTAGCACAGCCTGCTTTTGCAGGGGATTGGGCTAGATAATCTCCAGAGGTTCCCTCCAACAATGCCCATTGTGTGATTCTGTGACTTGTGGCACTTTGGCTGAGGAAGAAGAGGTCAGGATCCTCAGGCAACTCGACATCTGACTGCCTTCCCAGTGTCTGTCCAAGAAACCTGCCAGTCCTCACTAACAGAAGTTTGACCTCCACATGTGGGCTTGCAGATGTGCATGAGCACTGCAGGGCAACAGCCTTCTCTCTCTTCCCCATCCTCTACTGCAGGGCGAGTGCAGATGTTCTGCCAAGGGAGCTACAGTCTGCACAGGCCCTGCTGCTGTCACTGTCGTGCAGCGGCTCTTCTACCCTGGGCTCCCTCTACTGTGTCCCACACCACTGGCCTGGTGTGATGGCAGAGCCAATGGCACTACCCTGTTGATGCAGAAGGCTCGGACATGACTTATACGACCAATGTGATCAAGTTAGTGCCACTTTATTAAGGGATACACAGCAATTTATACTCTACAGACGCTATTAATAGACTCACACCAATTTATACTCCCAGCTAAAAATACACACTCTACGCAGGCTTTGTTATGTAAAAGTTGATAGGTTAAAACTACTCGTTCACACGCTTCCACCTCCCCTAGGATTGGTCCCAGTGTGGTGCCCACACATTGCTCCCCCCTTGTGCAGGCATCCTGGTTTTTTCTCATCTTTCTGTCCAACTCTCTTATCTCTCTGCGAATACACAGTTTCTTTGTCTCTCTTGGCCTTGCATATGTCCTTCACAACACCTGCAGCTTGTTACAGCTTTGGCCTGCTCGGCCTGCTATTACAACAAAGTTACTTGGTCTGGATTGCTCATAACATGTCCGTTGTCTTCCAGCCACTCCACATACCCGGTACTACAACTTCCTGGTCCATCAGGGCAACCTGGGTGCCAGTGGGGAAGCTGGGAATTGCCCTTGGCCAGGGCCTCTCCCTGGAACTTCCAGAGGAGGAATTCCTTGTGGATGGCAGGGATGCCAAAGCATGAGGAGTTCCCCATTGGATGGCAGGAACAGGGCGTAGAGCACCATCCATGTGATGGGGCAGCCCTTCAGCCATGGTCACACAGAACCTCACCGAGGAGCTCATCCGCATCATCAACGGCACCCTCACAGTGACCAGGCAGTACCAAAAGTTTCTGCAAGTAATGATGGCCAAGTAGCGAGAGGCGGCCTGTGGTGGGACACACACCACCTCCCTGCAGTTCCCTCCCTCCACCCTGCCAGGAAAGAGGAGCAGCTCTAGCCAGGGCTGCTGGAGCCCAGAGGGTGGCCCCAAGGCCTTAGAGTGGAGCTGCTGAGGACAGATGCGCACATGGAGAACATGGCAGATGATGACAAAGACCAAGGGGAGGACACGTGGCCAAGCAGAAGCAGCCCTGTGCAGGTGGGTAGGAGTCCAGTGGGGGTGAGGAAGAGGAGCCCCATGACGCCAGACAGAATCAGCTCCATGGGCCTGGGCAGCACCACCCACATGGGGCTGGGCAGGAGCACCCCAGCAGAGCCCAGGCCTCAGCACTGTGTGTCTGTGGGAAGGGCATGTGGCCAGGTGTCCTCAGGACTGTGCTGGGCAGGACTGTGCCTGCAGGAGGGCTGCTCCCACCTGTGGGGCTGCCCAAAGGCTTGGTGGAGATGCGACTGCCGGCCCCACTGTGTCCATTTCTGCAAGCCCCCGTGGTGGCAGCGCTGCTCCCACAAGAGCAATGGGTTCCCCTGCCATTGAGCAGCTGGCGGGGTGCAGGGCTGGGACCCTCCTGGGGTGCCCCCTCATCTGAAATGTTCAATCTTTTCTTTCTCCTGGTGCTAGAGCTCATCCATCCATCCTGCAGCTGGGGCTGCGTCATCCTCAGTGCCTGAACCCAGTGGGGATGGTCTGGCATTGGGCACTGCTGGCACCCACAAAACGGGGGGTAGGAGTGTCTGGGACCACAGTGGGTGTGCTGGCATGTGGGGACCGAGTTGGGCTGGAGAAAGGGGCCAGCAGGGACCTCATCAGGTCCAACAAGTGCTGAGTCCAGCCCCTGGGGAGGAACAAGCCCAGGCCCCAGCACAGGTGAGGGCCACCTTGCTGGAAAGAAGCTTGGCAGAGAAGGTCTTGGTGGACCCCTCAACCTGCTGCCTACTGGGCAGGGGATCTGGACCCCTTGCAAAGCGGGGATCCAGTATGTATTAAGACCCCACGGTGAACCCATACACCACAAACAGAAAGTCAGCTTATCACCGGGTTGACATATTCAAATGCCTAACAAATGGGGTATGGCCTTGGTCCCTTGAGCGTTTCTTGTCCAAACCAGATAATAGAGTTGAAACATGGGAAATAAATCCCCTACCCCATCTGAATACTCGCCTGAGGCATTGTTTGTGAACAATTTGATGTGAGTCGTGAAATAGAACCACAGTATACCCCAGAAGTGCAAACCCTTATTCCAGGCACGTGTCCTTGTTGGGGTTTTCTGGCACCAGGTTTTAAACCTGGAGATCACACATGTTATGCAAAAACTACCAATCCAGAAAACGCATCGAAATATGCAGTTTTGCTTACCCACAAAACAAAATGGAATTTTGTGTGGGAAGGAAAAAAACCCAAACTACGACCCATCAGCACGCTCCACCAGTCAATATCTAGCCCCTCAGGGTCCTTTCTGGGCATGTTCAGATGGCAAGATGTACTTTGCACTAACTACTTCCTCAAAATTATTTACATATGCATAAGGCACTTGCCTATGTCACTTTGCTCCTGGGGGTCTTTATGGGGGTCTTTGGAGACTGCTGGTGGTCAACAACTTGGTGAACTTCAGCTGAACTTTCCTGGGGCACCTGTACTCTACTTGTTCTTATAGGTCTTAATTTATTCTCTGTGCTATATGGTTTGGAAGGCAACGCTCTGTTACCCCACTTCCCTTGGCTACTGTTATAGCCCAGCTGCCTCAGAAGGCTAGCCACACCTTGGTGAGCTTATTCTATAGGTGGAGTTCATCATTGCTTTAGCTGCAGTCTCTCCTAGTGATGCTCTATAACTTAATCCTGTCAGCGAGGAGAGGCATCCAGCTCTGACACTGAAGGCAGCAGCCTCGAGTCACCAGGCTGCTCCCTACAGGAAGCAATCCTGACGGCCTGGATCTCGCCTCCAAGAGGCTGTATTTACAAATGACGAGTTTTCCATCAAGGGAAACAAGGCTTGAGCACTCATACTCTGGCTGGTGACTCTCCCAGGCAGCTGCATATTCCCAGTCCCTCAAGGGGACTGGGCTGCCTCCAGGGCTGCCCTGGGGCCTGGCACACCGGAGGCTGGGAGCTCCCTCCCGCACCCCAGGGCAGCCAGCAGGCAGCAGACACTCCTGCGCCAGCCCAAGGGCCTCCCTCACCCCACGGCTGGCCACAGACCCCTCTCAGCCGGCCCCAGCCACAGCACAGGCTGTGCCTGCCCAGCCCAACATGGCTGCTGGGAGGCTGAGGGTGGTAAATGGCATGCCCTGGAAACAACATGGCTGCCCTGGAGTACCAGGCCTACAGCTCCCAGCATACACTGAGAACAACACAGCCATGGGACAGCCCCAGGCCTACAGCTCCCAGCATGCCCTGGGAACCACCTGGCCATGAGGCAGCCCTGGGCCTACAGCTCCCAGCATGCCCTGGGAACCACCTGGCCATGGGGCAGCCCCAGGCCTACAGCTGGCAGCATGCCCTGGGAACAACATGGCCCTGGAGCAGCCCCAGGCCTACAGCTCCCAGCATGCCCCGGGGCACGCCTTCTCTCAGCAGCCTCCCCAGGCAAGAGAGGGGAAACACCAGCTGTCCCGAGGGGCAGGGGTCAACAAAAGCCACCCAAGCGAGTTGGTGGCCAAACTGGATGCCTCAAGGTCAGGGTTTGTCTTGGCAGGTAGATGAAATTCCTTGGCAGCAGACCTGTCAGAGCCCAGGTCCTTTGCTCCACGAGTCTCACACGCACAGTCCTGTAGCTGGGACGAATGACAAAGAAACCCTGCGCAACATGACGGTGCCAGCCACAGCTGTGCACAGGCAGCTTCCAGCCCTGGGCAGGTGTTTCCTCCTCTGGCTGTCCGGAGCGGGGAAGAGGTGGGAGCTGTGCCGGCAGCCAAACAGCCCTTCGCCAGCAGCATGTGGGGAAGCCCAGCAGCAGCCACCTGCTGGCTGCAGGGGAGGTGGTGGCTGCGTCGCCACCGTGTGTCCCCGTGTAGCCTCGTATCACAAAGGGGCAGTGATGCGGCACCTGCCCGGAACCTGGCCAGGGCTTGATATCCTGCACAGAGGGATGGCGAAAGCCAGTGGGGCTGAGCTGCCCTTCGGGAACACATGGCTCCTTCTTTGGCTCCTGGCGTGGCTACCTCCTTCCACGCATTTCTCCTTTCCTGCTGACCCCTCCTCACCTTCCACCCTCTTTCAAAGGTAAGTTGGGTTTGACTTTTGGCACAGATCCTACAGGAGGTAGATTGGGGATAAAAGTGGAGGCTGCTCTCTTACTCCCAAGCTGTAGGCTGAGCTCTTCCATCCTTCAAGGCTGGCCATACAGGCACTATGGGTAGCGTTCCTCTTGGGTAATTCCTATCTCTTTGCCATCACCTAGGCTGGGGAAGTAGGGAGGTGGCAGCCCGAGGCGTCGAGCTCAGTGTAGTCTGACCCAAAGCCCACCTTGACTGATGGGTTAGGAAGGGAGACCAGAAACACAGCCCAGCAAAGGCAATAGTTAAGAAGCGGACAAAAGCTGGTCACTCCTGCAGACTGGGTGGGCAAGTATGGGCTGGAGAGCCAGAGGGCTCTGCTGCCAACAGTAGCTACAGGCAGTTAAAATGACCACTGGAACACTTTTGATGGCGATTTCTGGCCTCTGGGGTTTTTGGTGCTTGAATGATTTTCTTGAGCTCCGCTTCTTTCATTGCAACCAGGTGATGGATTGGCATTGATCTTCTCTTTCTGGACCGTGGTGGACATCCTTTGTCAGCCAAAGCTTCCCACTGTGCTGCTGAGAGGAGCAACGGCTGCAATGGGGAACAATTCCTGTGAGTAACAGTTTCACCGGCAGGCTTGGCCTTAGTGAATCCCCAAATGCAATGGGCATGGCTGGTGCTCCATCCCACAATGTTGATCCCACAACCTCGAGGGAATTCTGGAGCTTTTCCTGAGAGCAGCCAGGCCTACCCAGGGTTTCTGTGCAACTGCTGCGAATGAAGAGATGGGACGCAGCTTGATGCAAGCAAATGTCAATTTATTGTACAGAAGCACAAGTTTATATACACTTTCAGAAGCTGCGCATTTTAAACAGATTGGTTCTTGAAGCTAAGCATTGCATACTAGGCAATCCCTGATTGGTGGTTAACTACCATCAATTAACAGCAAGGTGTTACCTTTCCTTGGCACCATCCTTGGCACCATCCGTCTCCCACTCCCCTGTGCTCTGTAAACATGTCTCATCATGTTAATTGTTGTCTAGACAAGCTCGAGCACATTCCCCTCAGCTAACTGATTGCCACGCATGGTCCTAGTTTCCAGCCCGCTCCTGCATGCAACAAACCCGTTATTTCCCTGCAGTCGTTGCCGAGGGAATGGCTCTACCACAAAAGATCCTCTTTCCCCCGGAGAAGATTTGCATGGACTGGCAGCAAAGGCAGAGAGCTGGAGCAGGGCTCTACAACCTGGGCAATACGTGCTTCCTCAACTCCGTGCTGCGGTGCCTGACATACACCCCGCCTCTTGCCAACTACCTGCTCTCTCGTGAGCACAGCGACTCCTGTGAGTACTTTTAGGAAGATCTCCTTGTCAGTCTGATGAGCACTTCCCAAGGACCCCCAGAACCTGCCACTGGATGTAGGAGAAAAGCAGCCCTTCTTTCTCAGCCACCGCCAAGGTGGTGCTCTTGGAACACTCAAGCCTACAAGCCGCTTGTCCTATCGAGGTGTGTTTGCTGTCACAAAGGCGCCTCTTTCTAGTGCTGCCTGTCTTTCCCTGTTCCTACATATAACCTACATATTTGCTGGTTGCACAGAAAACTTCTGTCAGCGAGGCATCCCTCTCAAGAATGTTTTCTGTGCACTGAGATGTCATGGGCTTGCTGGGCCATTGTCACCTGGGGACGACTAGGAGGATGTTCTAGCAGAACTCCAAGGTCTCCATGAAGTTTCCCATCACAATGGCTATTTTACTAACCTGACCAGCTTCCCTCCCTCCCTCTTCAGGTTGCCAGCAAGGCTTCTGCATGATGTGCATCATGGAAGTGCACGTTAACGATGCCTTGTCCACCTCAGCCTGTGCCATCCAGCCCAGGGCCATCATCAATGCCCTCTCATGTAAGTTGTCTCAGGTGCTTTGACGTGCTTTCCTCTGTTGGTAGAGGACTGAAGTACTACCTTCCTCTTGATTAGGAATAGGAGGGCATTTCACGCTCGGCGTGCAGGAAGACGCCCACGACCTCTTACGCTGTACTGTCACTGCCATGCAGAGAGCTTGTCTGGCTGGAAGCAGCGCGTAAGCACAAGCAAATGACCTTTCAATGCACAGTGTACCCCATCAAGGAAAGCCTATGCCCAGGGCTTTCAGGCACAGGAAAACTCTTGGAGGAGATAACTCTCTGCCTTACCATTTCTTTCCAGCTGGGACATCTCTTCTCAATATACTACCATCGTCCATCAAATATTTGGGGGCTTCCTGAGGTCCAGAGGTATGATTCCACAACTGTTGCTCTCCTTACACTTGTCTGTGCCCTGCTGTCTGCCTGTGAGAGACACCTGAGCGTGGGGCTGGCTCTAGTAGGGATGAAGGGCATAAACAGGCACGGTCAATCGACTTCCCCTGTTGCTGAGCATTTCCGTTTGCCTTCCAGTCATGTGCTGCAGCTGCAAAGCAGTTTCTGATTCCTACAAGGCCTTCCTGGATGTGCCTTTGGACATCAAAGTAAGAGGGTTTCTCACTGTGCTTCAAGACATCCCAAACTCCTTGTGGCTTCCCAGAATGCATGCAGCTGGCTTTGAAAAGTGCACTGTGTACACAGGAGAGCTGGGGGGGGGGGGGGGTGGAAGGTGGTATGGGTGATGTCCTCCTGCAGAGGCCATGGCAGTGGACTCCCTGTAGGTGCTGGCTTTAAGCTGGACAAGCACACATTATCCTCTCTGCACTTCTGAGGGACTCTCAGCCGCCTTCTCTTTGCTCTCCCTCAACACCCACCTGGCTCCTAGGCTGATGGCTCGTGTTGTTTTCATTCCTGATGACCCTGCACACCATCAGTAGCTGAACTGAGCGGTGGCACGGCGAGGTAGCTCTTGATAGTGCCGGCCAGTTAATCTCTGGAAAGGGAGGGAAGTGTTCAGCATCATACCCTCTTTCCACCTCCCTCTGGCCAAGGTTTGCAGGGTCACGGTGGGTCTCCTCAGCGGCAGCTACCTGGGTCTCATGGGCAACTCCTCCTGAGTGTTTGGGCAAGAGCATTTCCCCCAGCTCAGAGCACTCCTTTCTCACCTCTCCAGGCAGCCTCATCTGTCGCCGCTTCTCTGGAGGACTTTGTCAAACCCGAGAGGTTGGCTGGTGAAAACAGCTTTCGATGTAGCAGGTAAGAGGATGACTAACACCAGATTAAGACTTGTGCCTGTGTGGAGATGCTGCGTGTCATCGAGCCTCAGGAGGTTCGATGCACAATCAGGAGGCACAGCTTCTCTTTCTTCCAGGCTAATGATTCTGAAGAGTCTTGAAATGGTGTGAGGACGTGTGAGACAGGAAAGGTTGTCTGGCCACCTTGGGGCAAGCTAGGGTGCTTGTCTCTCTGCTTGCTTTCAAGGTGTGGCAAGAAGGTTACTGCCCTCAAGAGGTTTACAATTGATCGCATGCCCAGGGCTCACACGCTGTGCCTGAAACGCTTTGATTTCTCCAGCAAGAAGATCGGCAAGGTGTGTACGCAATTGAGAGCCACTTTCTTTCTTGTCCCGGAGCAGATTTCCCAAAGCAGGATGCTCTGTCACAAGCTGTTCAGGTGGAGCTTTTGGTGTTCCCTTCTGGGGAGAGGAGAGCTCCCGTGGCAAGGCAAGCATATACTCTGCTGCAGCAGAGCTGCTCTGCCCAAGAACAGTTTCGTGCCACCCAAGGCGTTACCTGCTGCTTCAGGGACAAGCGAGTGTTGATGAGCTCCAGAGATGTTTTTCTACACGGCTGGGCCCCGGTCTTGGCAGGCTCTTTTACGTCATATGCCAGGATCCCTCCTTAGCCCTCTTGGTCTCTCTGCAGTTTGTGCAGTATCCCCAATACTTGGATCTCCGGCCATACATGTCTCAGGGAGCTGCAGAACCACCCCTCTACACCTTATACGCTGTCCTGGTGCACAGCGGTGGCAGCTCTCAGGCAGGACACTATTTCTGCTACACAAAGGTAAAGAGCCACTTCCTTCATCACGGCGACTATGTGTGCTGGGGAAGGAAAACTTTGGTGGCACTCTTTCTGGCAGCCAAGGTTCTGGGGGAGAAGGTCTCCTTACCAGCTGCATTGGATCTGCGTTGGTGGACTCTTGCTTCTGTAGTTTTATGCCTGTGTTGTTCAGGAGAAACCATGCAGCTCATCTCCACATGTCCTTGCCTTTCTTTGACAGGCCAGCAATGGACTCTGGTACCAGATGGATGAAACGTCTGTGGGTTGCTGTGACCACAACACAGCTCTTGGGCAGCCAGCCTCCTTACTGTTTTATGTCAGGTAACAGCCAGGACTAACAGGTGTTCAGAACACGTTTCCTTTTCCGGGTTTTGCTATTTCTCTTCTGATCCTCCTGAGTCGTTCCGTCCCAGGAGGCCATTACTACCCACACCACTCAGGGCTGTCGAACGTGACCTACCTGCTGCCAGTACTTCCCTTCCCTTGCTGGGCTTTAGGCTGCTTCCCCCATGTAAACTGCTACTTGTCTGCTCTCTGTAGCTGGCTGATAGAGAGCAGAATACCTAAAGGGGCCTACAGGGAAGATGGGGGGGAGGACTCCTGGTCAGGGAGCGTAGTGATAGGGAGAGGGCCAGTAGTTTTCAACTTAAGGAATGTAAATTTAAATTTGATGTTAGGAAGAATTACTTTATGGCAAGGGTGGGGTGACAGTGGAAGAGGTTGCCCAGAGAAGCTGTGGATGCCCCCTCCCTGGCAGTGTTCCAGGCCAGCTTGGACAGGGCTTTGAGCAAGCCGGTCCAGTGGAAGGTGTCCCTGCCCGTGGCAAGAGACATGACCTAAATGATCACCAAGGTCCCTTCCAATGCAAACTGTTCTGTGATTTTACGATTCCATGAAATGGAGGCCATAGCAGGTATGAAGAGGAGGTCTTGCTGTGACAGGGGCAGAGCTGGTGGGAAGACCCCAAGTGAAATCCCCATTTGTAGTCTTGATATGTCTTCTCTCTGTCATACAAACGGCTCCAAGTCAATGAGTGATACCCAGTGGAGGTTGCAAGAGCAGCCCTAAGTGGACATCACTCTTTTTTCTTATTTTCCCCAGATGCTCTGATGGGAAAACTGGTCAACAGGCGTCAGTGTCACCAGCACCATCATATGACGGCTCTTTCCTCGGTCAGCAGCAGGGCGGCAGGCAGCAGGCAGACCCTGTGGGACCACGGGATCAGCTTGATTGGACTAAGGTAACTCTGGGGAGGTGGGTCAGGGCAACAGATGGACAGCGGATTTCTTTTTGGGGTCTTGGCATTGCTCTCCTTGCCCTCACACACCGCAGCTTTCTTCAGAGCTGCCACGCTGCTCCCTCTCAAAGCATCGCCCCTAGATCCAACCTACTTGTGTGCCTTTGGCCCCTCTTCCTTTGCAGCCCTCCAGGAGGGTCTCTGGGAGGTCTTTAGCTGTCACCTCAGAGAGCTCTGGGGGTTTCCCACTGCTCCGTCCCTTCCAGGAGGAAAGGACAGGACCTTTTCACAGCTCTCTTGGCAGGATATGACGATGGGCATGGAGGACTCTGCAGAGGACAGAAGCTCCTGGCCACACAGGCTCAGCATCACCTCCCATGTGGACATGCATCATCACTCCTGTGGCTGTAGGAGGCTGGAGTCCTGCACAAGAGCTGCATGCCCACACTGCCGTCCACCATTTGACCATGTGCTGCACACTGTGCGAGAAGACAGCCACCGAGAAGAGCACAGATTCAGCCCTTCTTCCCACTGCCAGAGGAATGGTGCCAGGGAGAGGACCTGGAGCAGATCTCCACAGCGCAGAAATGATCTCTGCAGCTGCTTCATGGGAACCACAGACTGCAAGTGCTCCACAAGGAGGAGGAGGAGGAGAAGACCTCGTCCTCCAAGTTGTCACCACACTCCCAGGGATAACACAGCTCCAGGGCCCTCCAAATGCAGCTCCCAGTATACTCCTGCACCCAGGGCTGCTCCCAGGGAGCAACCCCTGCCAATGCAGAGAGCGCGGAGCAGATCCCTGTGGCACCGCTATGATCTCCATAGGCAGTTCACAGGGTACCACCCCTCAGCAACGGGGATGAGAACTGGTCCGCCAACACAGGACCATGCTCCCCGTGACAACAGAACGCAATGGCCTTCCCACAGTAGCTCCCACTTGGCTCCCGCACCCAGGGCTCTTCTGGAGCAAGCCCTGCTCAGGCAGAGAGAGTGGACCAGATCCCTGCGGGCATGGCTAACATCTACGCAACTGGTTAAAAACACACACAGTTAAAACAAAACACTCCTCAAGCCTATGCCAAGGACAAGCTGCCACCAATGAGATTCACCTTCCACAAGGCATCACCATGCAGGAAATCTTCCAGACCAAAAGGAAATTATAAAATAAAGACATATCAAGAGGTGGCTAAAGGCTTGATTGGACAGAGTAGTGAAAGACAGGCAAGCTTTAAACTGCCTGAATCTCCAAGAAGCAAGTGGAGTGTTGGAAAGTGTCTGAATGATCAAAGAGTAAGGGGAAGGGAAATCTAGAAGGCAAGTGCAAGAGCTTCTGTGCAGATGGGCTGCTAGAAAGGTGACTTCAGATGTGGCATCCTTGGGCATGAATCTATCTGCGTGCTTTGGTGGTCCATTCTAAGTGGGGCTAGTAAGGAGAAGGATGACAACAGGATCTGGAAAAGCCCAGGGCTGGGACTGCCAAGTGGGTAATAAATATCTCTGAGCCTGTGCAGACCCAAAGCTCCACTGCAGGGCAGCCAGTGGGTCTCTAAGGAAGGGCTCCGTCAATCCAAGGAGCCAGTGAGCCACTCGGGTCCCCAGCCATCGGCAGCTCCAAGCCACCTCCATGGGCTTGGAGACTCCCGGGGCGATCACCTAGAGGCAGAACTGAAACCCATTGCTTGGCCATTACAGCCTGCCTCTTCAGGGGAAGCACTTCGTGTTTCCCCCAGCCCTTCTTCCTCCTGATGGCATCCTGCCCCACCATGTGGAAGGGCTCTTCTTAAGAGACGTCTCTTTTGGGTTGGAATGCTCGAATTCAGAGCCTGCCTTCCTTGCAAGAAAACATGCCAAAACTAGAAAGCTTCAGGCCACTTTGGAGGCTACCTTCTGGCTGCTGAGGGAAGCAGATTGGTTTGTTAGCTTCACCTTTGCCGGGGCTGTGATGTGCCCAGCCCCACCATCCCAGCACCAGGGCCACCCCAGCCACCCTCCTGAGGCTCTGAGAAGGCAGGTGATAGTTCCTTTACTGTGCCAAGTAGCTGACACAGGCTTTATTCATGCCCTCTTTCTTGGAAATGCTTTTGGATGGGCTTCGAAGAGGTTTAGTAAAACATTTCCCATCAAAAACTTTTTTTGACAGAAAATGTCTTTTGGGCACAATGCAAACTCCTGCGGAGAAGCAAAATTCACACCAAACCTGCTCAGCTGATGTTGGACACCTTTATTAGAAACCAGGAGTTGTTTTCCTCCTCCCAACATTTTTGCATACTGCTGATGCAAAAGGTGCTGTGTTTTCAAGGTGGATGAAAGTTTGTGGCGGAACTAATGGAAAAGTTTTCATGCACTTAGTACTCCTGGGCCTGGAATCACTTGAATCTGACAGCAGCAGCGCCCAGGCAGAGCTGGGAGCAGCCCCAAGGGACATCTCTTGGCTTTACGGCAGTTTGCTGAAGAGGGTCCCCCGTGGAGAGTCGGCCAAGTCATGACAATCCCACCAATACGGCTACATGCCATGCTCACTTTATTAACAAACAGGTCATATTTATAACTTAAACCGACCACTCACCTGACTTTACATACAGGTGATTGGATAAAAGTCTCTGGCCACGTGGGTGCCCGTGTTGCTGATTGGTGAGCATGCTGATGGTGCCTGATCAGAGTGTGCCGATGAGAGTGTGTTGATTCCGCGGTTCCCAGGACTTGCTCTGCACCTGGCTTCTTGCTTGTGCATAGCTTGTTTTCTTTCTCCCACTGCTTGTTCCCAGAACAATTTAAAGTTGCTCTGCAGCTTCAACTAACAGGCCTGGGTTGTCCAACCCGGACAATGGTAACTTATGTCCTCGGTCCTTTAAAAATCCTTCTACAGTTTGCTGCCCCAGCACGTGTCCCCTGCCCCCTGCAGAGATCAGGCAGGAGGCTGGAGGGAAGACTCTCACCGATGGCTTTTGCCTCCAGACTAGAGCACGCTGTCCCAGGCTCAGGAACTGCCGTCTCCTGGCTCCCCTACCCCATGCTGGGGCAATAAGACAATGCTCTTCCTTCTATAGAACAACACCCAACGCTTAAGCCGAGGATGAAATGCCGATTTCCTCCTCATGCAGGTCTCTCCCATGGCTACAGGCTGCCACAGGGCTCTAGGATTGATGTTCACAGGTGACTCAAATGCCAGCACGTGTGTGGCTTTTCACAGGCAACACTGCAGGGAGATTTCTGGAAGAGTGTATCAAACCATATGTATTCACCTTGCCTTTGAGTTTATTACCCCGAGAAGCTGTCATGGTCACTGGTTTTGTACAGCAGCAGAGATGCTGACGTAGCCACACAATCCAAGGTGCAGGGGCTTGACAAGAATAAACCCAAACATCTCGGTGCTCACCAGAAAATCAAAGGAGCTGGCAGCAAAATCTTCCTTTGAGAGGGCTACATGAAATTGCATGGCAGAAACTGAGAAGCAGCAAGCTTTAGACCAAGGAAGCAGCTCTCTTTGCCCGAGGGCTGTAGCAAACTGCCGTGTTTCCTCCCCAGAAGCTTCCTCTGGTCTCCACACGGCTCGGCACCGAGCCCGCAACGTGGCAGCTGGGGCTTGCCTGGCCCTGGCAAAGCCCTGGCGCTGTGCAGTACCAGCGCTGCCCTGGGCTCTCATGCCTACCCACCTCCGTGGTCTGCCTTTCCAACAGCAACATCAAAGCAACAATCTTGCTGGAAACCTTGAAAGCAAATCCTTGCCACTGCCTCTCACTCAGCGGGTGCTGCAGAGACCCAGTGCAGGATGAGCGTGCCGAGGCTGTGGGTGCCTCTGGCGTGCTCCCCATCAGGCAACAATGTCCAGCTGAGGCGAGTAACCACCACACACGTCTTTCCTGGGGTCCCCGTGCAAACCAGCACGGGCTGCTGCCGCCTCCCTCATATGCACACATGCTCTGTAAGGACTTCAAGATTCTGCTAAATGAAGCCAACAAAAGCTGATTCTGGCTACTGGCAGCAGCAGCCCCCTTATGGCTTTAGCAGCCGCAGGGGCATTGACCCTGCTTAAAGAGGAAATGAGGTGACTCTAAGGAGAGCAAACCCTGCTGTCCTCAGCACCACAGAGACAGAGGGCTGGACTGAGCGGTGCTGGCAGGAGAGGCCATTGCTGCCTGTGGTGTCTCTGCAGCCCCAGGGAGCCTGTGGTGCCGGTGAAGCTGACCTCCAGGAAGGACAAGGTGCTTTTGAAACTGTCCTTGCCTATGGACATCCTGTGATGCAGCAACACTGTCAACATCTTTGCTCCGTTCCCTGATAGTGTCATCAAAGGGATAACAAAAGGATGTGGAGGAGCACTGCCCAGGTCTGCTGGCTGGGGCGGGGCGGGGGGGGGGGGGGGGGGGGGGGGGCAGGACTTGCTTCCCTGCAGCTGCTGGAACAAAAGCACCGACCATGGCTGAGGTTCCCTTGGGCTCTGTTTGACTTTGCTGCTCTGAATGGGGATGGTGTTCCTGTAATGCTCATGCTGTGCCTGCTGGCGGCACGCGGTTGTGCTGGAGAGCCCTGGCATCTGAGGAAGCACCACAGGCTGCAGTTAACCTTGACATTGAGCAGCTGCCCTGGATAAGGTTAGGCATTGTAGGGGTGTCGGTGGGAAGCCTGCCACAAGGCTCAGTGGAGAACCAGCCAATAGAGCTGGTGGGGAAGAGAGACTTGGCTCTCCCCATGGCGATGACTCCGTATACTCAGAGGAATAGCTCCATAGGCTGCCCTGAACAGTAGAAGCAGGATAAAGCTTCATGGCCCTCAAAGCGGGCATCTGCTGTCACTTCAGGTGGCACAAGGAACGTCCCATCAGCCTCCAGAATGAGGGCTCCAACATTGTCATGTCCCTCTGAATTGCTCCATCATGGCTTACAATGATGTGCAAATATCTCGGAGCACCTCTGGCACCTCAGATGACACCTGTGGTTTGCAGGGATACAGGAGAGTCCTCCCTTGGACTGTCTGGGTGCCCGGTCTCACAGTGGGACAAGATTATTGGACCTAACTCCGTCACTGATCAGAAAAAAGACATTGCTGGAAAGAAGTGTCCCTTCCCATCTGAGAGCAGTAACATCAGTGATGACTTCAGGCTGTTCCCCAGCAAGTTCCCCTGCAGCCCCAGGGACCCCTGGAGGGAGCCCAGAGGGGCAGAGCAAGGGCTGCCTTGGGCTGCTCCCCACTGCTGAGCTGGGCCGGGCTCCTGCCATGGAGGGAGCTCATGGCAAATGGGCAGCGCTGCAGAGAGACAGCTCTGCCCACCAGCAGCTCCTCTGCAAAGCGCAGCAGGGCTGAGGCACTGCCTGCAGGCACCCAGGGCAGACAAGGGAAGGGAGCGAGGTGTTACAGTCAGTCTATGGTGGGAGGATAGGTGCAAGCTGACCAGGGCAGGAATCATCACAGCCTTTGACAGGGTAAGTCTCTGCAGGCAGGGCAATGCAGAGGAGGTCCTGGAAGTGTCTCCTAGACCTGGCACATGTCACAGCTGAGAGGACCTGTCAGGATGGCTCTCCTGAATTTTCTGGTGTGGAGCATGGAGCAGAAGACATGCTCCAGGGCAGGGCTTGCCTGCTGCACCATCAGAAGGACAGAGCATGGTGGATCCCTCCTCCCGGGGATGGCTGCAGGGCTGTGAAGGTGGGTGTGCAGCCGGGTGTTCCCACCGCTGTCTCTCCCAGCAGGGTCCCTGCAGGCCAGGGGGCTGTGTGCTGGGAAGGGACTCTGCCACCTGCCAGGGTCAGCTCTCAGCCTGCCGGGGGGCTCCCCACAGAGACGCGGGGGTATGGAGCGACCCCCGGTAGGGCAGTGCCCTTCTGTTGTTGAGGGTGTGCTGCGCTGGCCAGGGCTGCTCACAGGTCTAGGTGACCCTGAGAACGTGTCTGGAGACTTCCCACCACTGCAAAGTGAACAGTAATTTTAAACTGCAGAATGAAACGTCCTGTTAAAAGCATCCTGGAAAAGGGATATTCAAAATATCAGAATGGATTTCTAATAGACAATGGGCGATGCTCCGTCACATTGATCACTGTGGTGAGGGATGTGCAAGTGGGGAAATCCTCACCTACTGTTTGTTTAAAACAGGCGAGCAAATGAACTAAGCAGGAATCATCTGCCATGATGCAATCATCACCTTTGTGTCTGGAGCTAGAAACCCCTGCAGAGGGGAAACTGGCCCCCCCAAAACATTGAGAGTCCTCCTTTAGCTACACTCCTTTTGTTTCAGCACACAAAACTGCACAGCTGAAAATCCTTACTCTGAACAGGCTGGCAGGCTGTAGGCAGAGAAATGAATGCGAATTTCAGCTCTGCTCTTTCCATTTTCTGGCCAGGAAAACGATTAAAAGGGATTATTTATGAATACAAGCCAACTCTGACAAATTATTTCAAGTCATGCCTGATCGCCTGGCTCGGAGGTCTCTCTAGCTTCCCCTGGCCATGAGGATGCCAAGGAATGGGCATCCCACTCCCCTTCAAATGAACACAAAGGTTCTGCAAATCAAACGTCACTGATTCAGTGCAATTTAATTACTGTCAGCGTCAAGGAGAACAACTGGGGGTGGAGGGCAGGTTTTGGGGGTGTTGGGAATGGAGGCTTGGCAGGCTGTAATTTGCCTTCAGATGGGAACATCTAGTGACTATGGTGACATGTTGCAAAGATGGAGCATCACATCATGGGGATGGATGTATCCTCCCACCCTCTTGGATGGCCCCAGCCCTTGGGCTGCCCCCAACATGCAGCCCCCTCGCCCACTTGGAAAGCAGCTTTGTCATTGCTGATACTGCTCCCCCCTGCCATGTCACCTTCACTTGCTGCTGCAAAGAGCATCCTTCATCCTGCTGCCCAAAAAGGACAGGGCGGGGGAGTCTTTGATCCCACCAGCTGCTCTGCTGAGGGGCCATCTCTTGTCCCTCACTGCTGTAGCTATTGTCCCAAATGGCCTCTGCTCGGGGAAAACTGAGCTGAAAAGAACAAGCACAGCTTTTTATTTTTTTCTTCTTCTTTTTTTTTTTTTTCTTTTATTTATGCTGCGAGGCAGTCAGCCTCATCCAGGCCAGGAAGCTGTCAACATTTTAAAACAACGATCCTCTAACACCTTCCCTTTCACACACCCAGCCACCTACCTCCTGATTTTCTGGTGTCCCACACAGAACTGGCCAGGGATTTGGGGAGAGTGGTGGAGATGGAGCCCAGGTAGAGGAGGGAGAGGGTGAGGAGGAGGAAGTACATGGGGGTGTGGAGGTGGTGGTTGCATTCTGCAGCACTGATAATGAGGCCATTGTCCAGAAGAGCAGCCCATGAAGAGCCAGGAGTGCAGGAGCTGCAGCTCCCGTGCATCTACAATTTCCAGGAACTGGGTGATGGAGCTGCCGTCAGACATCTGCTGCCTCTGGGCATGGGGACCTCTCCCAGGAGAAAAAGTGACAAGTTATGGGGGACTTCTCCCAGCAAAACCAAAGCTGTTTCCCATCAACCATCCCCCCCATCAGACAAAGAAACCCTTTTCTTTTTCTAGGAGACCTTCCTTGAGCTCTTAAAATGCAGAAAACTTAGAAATGGCTGTACTGGCTCAGACCAACTCCAGCAAGCCCCAGGTTCAGCCTCCAACAGAGCCAACACAAGACACTTAAACAAAAGCAGCAGAGCAAGACAAGCACCCTGCGATACTTTCCCAGCTTCCCTTCCTGAGCTGACCGGGATGTCCTTGAATTTAATATCCCCCAAAGGATTTATTTCACACGGTCTTGGGTTCTAGTTTTTCCTCAAGCCTGTGCAGACTTGCAGCATCCTCGCAGCACCATCACCCTCGGCAGCCACTCTTGGGACCTTGGAGATGACTGAAAAAGGGTCCAGACCTGGGGCTGTTGTAGCCAAAAATCTCAATAGCTTGGGCAGAAAAGGCTGGCTTAGATCCGAATTGGTTGAACGCAGCTCACAACGTGTTGGCCCCTGTTTGCCGCCAGCGTGCAGGAGACAAGCACAAAATCGTGATTTCTGAAAGTATCTGAGTATGTTCTGGCACAGTCGTGTCCCAGCTGGGAAGCTCGGTTGGGAGTTTGGGGGTTGTTTTTTCTTGTGCACGTAAATTTTGGTTTCGTTGAAGCTAGTGGGATTTTCTGCAGAGATTTCAGCCTGCCTTTCCCAGTGACAACAACTGGCTTGGAGCTGAAAGTTGGATGGAGCAGTTTCTTGGGCATGAATGCAGACAGGACTGAAATATTTTATAAATCCATCTTGGTTTGGTGGAAAACAAATGTCAGGAAAAGCAAGTAAATGCCTCCAAGAGGTATTAGACCAGCCCTGCGGTGGGGTAGCCTTGCAGCTCAGAACCAGACTCAGAAAGTCCATGTGGGTTTGAGGGAGAATAAAAATGGCATTTTTCTGTTCTTTTTTTTTCTTTATTTCCACCAGGATAGAGACGGAACTTCAAATCAGGCCCTTCTTGATCATAATCCAGATGTTTCCTGGGATATTCCCAGATCAGGGATCATTTTCCACCCTTCAAAGCGTGGCCAAACCCTTCAAATGAGGGAATTGTGGCAAATCCTCTGTTGTCATAATTCACAATCTGTTACAATGCAGTAGCATTAATCCTTAGGAAACTGAAAAGTCATAAAACTTACTTGAGCCCCAGTATTTATAAACAAGGTAATAGGAGTGGTACCTCTCTTGGAGGTCAAAAGGAGGATTTCAGCACCAGAAGCTAAGCATTGAGCTTTACAAATGAGGATTTGAGACCTAAAAGAGGGGGTTTGACCCTACAAATAAGGGTTTGGACCCTCAAAACGATGGGCTGGAATCCTAAAAATGACACTTTAGACCCTGGAAGGGAGGGGAATCTCTAGGTTCTGATCTGAGCAGGCTTTGGTGCCCAGGAACTCCACAAAATGCCCTTCTTTTCCTACCCCAAGTGACCACTGTCGAGGCGGGGCCTGGAATCATGGACCTCATCAATTGTGGACATTTGGTGGATGTTTTACAGGGGCAGTCCATGGGTTAAGGGAAGAAAAGGAACAGAGGAGGAGGAGGAGGAGGAGGAAAATGAGAAACGGGATGCAGAAGAGGAGGAAGATTAAGAAGAGAACTTGGAAGAGGAGGAGGGGGAGGAAAATGGAGCAGAAGGAAAAGAGTAGGAAGATCAAAGCAGGGCAAGTAAGAAGTAGAGGAGAAGGAAAATAATTAAAAGGGGACAACCCCCGCCAGGAATAACAGGAAGAAAAGGGCAGCTAGCAGGAAAAAAAAGGAGGAGGAGGAAGAAACGCCCCCAAACTCCATTGTCAGCCCATCTGCCATCTGATCTCTGGTCCCAAGTGCTTGCTGGAGCCTGACTGTAAGGAGGGGAGCTCAGCCTCAACAGAGGTCACTCTAATCCTCCCTTTGTCCCTTTACTCTGCGCCTATGAAATTTTGCTGCCAGTGTTTGGCCCGCTTTTGGTGCTTGTCCTTTTGCTCTCAGTCGGCTACTCATGTGGTTAAAACTGCTTCAGCAGCAGCAATGTCACAGCAGGCAAAAGGTTTGTGTCAGAGCAAGCAGCAGGTGACTGCTGACCATTTCACCTTGGATGGTGAAGTCAGCAGTGGCGGCATCATTGTGATGTCACACCGGGTCTGTGACACAGGCCATGCAGGGGTACAAAAGGGGGTGTAGGGTGGTTGTTCCCACACTCTGGAGGAGCATCTCTGGGGTGAACACAGGGAAGAGCTTCCTACACGGCTGTTGCCACAAAGCAGTGACCCGCTTGCATAAGGCAAAACAAGATGGACTTCTGGGATGGGATGAAGCCCATCTTCATGATGCCCAGCATCACCCTCAGAGGTACAAGCACCCACAGCCACTACAGGAGTGTTGTCAGGACTGAGAGTTGTGGCGTTGTGGGGGTGGGATGCAGGCAGAGCCAGCAGACACAGAGTGTGACCTGGTTTTCCTTTGCTTTCCAGAGCAAACAGCCATCTGGGACGCAGTGGCCAGCTACGTCCAACAACAGCTCTTGCTACACAAGGTAGAGTGACACCCGCATCTTCCTCATCCCCCTAGAGAAGCTGGGGGGATCCCATGGCCATGGAGCTTGGGCTGCAGTTGCTCCTTCCCTCCTCAAAAAGCAGGGAACTCCCCACAAAATCCCCACTGAGAGACAAAACAGGGCTCGGGCAAGGGTGGTGGCACCTCTGCTAGGTAGTCTTCTACTGCAAGGCTGATCCGTTGTTGGAGAACCCTGGATGCCCTTGAGTGGCTTCTGCCCCCAAGTCCTGCTTTTTCCAAAGAGGAAAAGGAAGGAGAGGACTCGGCATCTCCTCCCCAAAGCTCTCCCCACTGTCCCAGCTGATGCCTCCAAAGAGCGGGAGGTGGCAGGGTCCGAGGTACCATCCCTGGGTGGAGCCATCCCCCAGCTCTTCCCTCTTCACCCTTCATGCCCTTCTTCTCTGCTCCAGGGGGTACGAATTCCCACCCTCGGCTCCTTTGACGTGGTCCCCACACAGAAGCAGGTTGGGACAGAGATCGTCACTATCCAGAAGCCTGTCTTTCGCCTGTCCAGGATCCTCAGAGACATCCACAACCTCATGGACAACGAGGATGACCTGTCTGGTAGGACAACAACTGCATGGTGTGGGTGAAGATGGGAGTTATCACATCCCTTTGCGAAAAGCAAACTGGCCCCTCTGCGAAGCTGGTCCGCAAACAGGACACGCGCAGTAAGAACCCCTCGGGGAGGGCTGCAGGGTGAGCGCCTTCATCCCTCTCGTGTGGTTTTTCCAGACAATAAGGTGTTGGCGCTTGTGAAATATGCCAAGGTGGCCAAGGATGCCCACGTGTCCCGGTGCAAAGTGGAGGCATGCATCGTAGGCACCATGTCCCTCCTGTCTCACTGCCTGGCGAAGGGGAAGAGCATTGCACTTGTCCTGAGAGTTGTTGGGGTGCTCCTCATTGAAGACAGGATGGTGCAAATGAGATTCTACTATGATTTCCTGGAAGAGATATCTGGGAAGACAAACCTCAGAATGGCTGCATTCATAGTGAGTGTTTTGGATTCCCTGTGGCTCCAGCGGCTCATGCCACCCTGAACTCCTCCGTGATCGAGTGTCATGGTCACGTCGAGGATGTCCTGGCATCTCCGTGTTCCTCCATTGCAGTTTCCCCAGCTGCTGGACATGATGGTGTCCCGGATGGTACCTGTTTCTTCCCTGACTCGCACCAGCCATGTCATCATCTTTCCTGAGTGAGTCCTTTCCCCAAGTGACCACGGGGGTCCTGCTGTGGCTCTGCCCTGTTGTCATTCCTGCAAACGATGGGATGGAGGAAGGATTTGAGGACACCGGGACACCTTTCCTGGGTGACCCCATTTCCTGGGATGCTCCCTGGGGATGGGGAATAGATGATTTTTTTGGGGAAAAAAACACCTTTTACAATGGTGCCAAGCTCTGGCTGGGAGCAGAGCAAAAAGGGCTGGTGGTGCCTTTGGTCCTGCCACTGTCACCTCTTTGTCACCAGGTTTGAACTGGAGTTTGTGCCCAAATCTCAGTCCAGGCACCCTCTCAAGGTCTTGAGGCGTGCCCTTGGTGAAGACATGTGGAAGAAAGAAGAGGATTTGCCACCCATCAGGCAACACACACAAGGTAAGGCAGTTCCCGGCTCTTTTCCATAGCATGGGCAAGCGGCTTCCGATAGGATAATCCACAGCAATGATGGTCAAATGCTTGCACCAAAGCTTCGTGCCACATTGGCACAGCCTCTTCTCCCAAGCTTGGCTTTGGGAGTGGGCCAGGATGCTCGGATTCTTGGAAATGACTTAACATTCCCTCTCCAAAAGAGGCTTGCCTACATCACCCACCTCCCCTTTTTCCAAACCCCAGCGCTACCAGTGCCTTCGCCGAGGAGCCCAGTGAGCGCTGGTTGCTGGGGAAAAGGAACTTGGCGCACGCTCAAGGCGTCAAGTTCTACCACCTGAGACTTTGTAGACCCTTCATGGCGGGCCACTGATCCAACGGGCACCCTGCCTCGACTCCACACATGCACTCATGCAGATATTTTCCCTTTTTGCTCAACCCTAGGATCCCCCAAACAGAATCTCAGGCAGGATCTTGATAGATTAATTTATTACAGCCGGTATAACCCGTACCGCTTCAAGGAAGACTTGCGTTTCTTAGAAACTAGGGGAGGAATATTGCACATAGTTTTGACTTGCTCGGGATTTATCAGAGCCTGTCCTTCTCTCGGTGTAAACCTCCTTCCAAGCCAGCCATAACTTGGTGGGAGATGCACGGTGTCTGCTAGTACAGCATGTAAGCAGACAGCTCCTAGGACACATCTTTAGTTTTACTGGCCAGCACTGAGTAATCCATGTCCCGAATGAGAGCAGATTTCCCTGCTAATTCTACACCTTTTATTTCCAAGAACCCTTGAAAAAAGAGTAGGGGAATAAGCAAATCCCCAGAGCGATGGAGCACAGGTTAATCATCATCCTTTCCACGTGAAAGCAGACAGGGGTTCACCCGCTTTCCTCAAGCCTTATGCTGATAAAAGCAGCTGTCTCGAGGCCTCCTTTTGTCCAAGTAGGGAAAAATTCTGGTGTAAATCCAAAGATTTTAGCTTTCACAGCTTGCAGCCAAGGCTTCTCAGCTGCTAACGCCAAATTATGCTAAGTGATTCATATCATTTTTGCTGGTATTGGGGAGGCAGTGGATAGAGCAGAACGGCTGCCTTGGATGTTTTGGGATGAGATGTGAGCACCGCTCCATGTCCCTGGGACTGGGAGCATCACGGTGATGCTCTTCTTGACGAGGTTTCTCCTTCCCATTTGCAGCGGGACTTCCTGAAGCGCCTTTGCCTGCTGATTCCAGCTCGGTGACTAACAAACAGGAGGAACTCCACAATAAGGCGGCGACGAATAAGAGGACGAAGCGCCAGGCTAGGTGAGTCTGGGGGCTCAGGACTGAGCATCTGCATCGGGTTATTTGCCGACCCGGTGAGAGCCCCAAACCCTCACTGGGTTCATCACTGCCTGACAGCAGCACAGGGCAGTGCGATGGGGCTAGGGGAGCCCCCATTTCAAAGCAGGGGGGATCCTCCTCCCCTTCATGAGAGCACAGGTGTGGCCTGGGGACAGCTGTGTGTCAGCTGAGGGTGCCGGCTTGGGGAGGGCATTTCCCCTCCTGAGCTACCGGAGGCTGCGCCAAGAGGCACATGGCTTGCAGGGCAGGATGTAGCCCCGAAGCCATCATGGCCTCGGGCAAAGTCCTTGTGTTATGTCCTTCCAGGCAGCTGCCAGGGATCCCAGGGGCCGTGTTGCTGGTGAGCGGCCAATCCAAAGGCAAACCTGCAGCCAAAGGCCAAGCAGCAAAGCCGAACGAAACACAAGCAGCAAGACTGCAGAGGCGCAAGCAAAGACAAGGAGAAAAAATATACCCTGTGGGAAGCAAATTCAACACTGAAACAAATCCATCAATGAGCCCGGAAGCCTGGATGCCCAAGGAGCTCACCTACGAGATCATGACTCCGCTGCCAACAAGAGACGAGGCAGCACAATTACTACAATCAAGACCTGAAAGGTTCTGGTCGGTGCTGAAAGACCCACAGTATAAAGTCTTAGCGGGATACAACTTCACAATTCCCCACGTGATGCCCTATATGTAATAAGGGTCTGGGCTGACACAACACCACGTGTTTGAAGACCAGACTGGTGGTCTCCAGGATGGAGCGATCAGGGTTTGGAGGTGCTCAGAGCAGCCACCGAGGTGGCAGAAAGGTCTACGTGCGGACAAAGAGCTTCCAGAACCTTGTGGTACTGTTCGAGAAGAGCCTCTCTTCTTTTGCAGAAATCTCTCCATCTTCAGGACGCAGGGAGCTGTGAAAAGAGACAAAACAACAAAGCTGTGAAATAGCACTGAGTTTTTTCATTGTTCGCAACAACCGTTCACCTCTGTGATAAGAAAGGAGCAACAGACCTCAGTGCCCTTGGGGTGACCTTGAAAGCTGGAAAGCCCCTGGCTCACGGACAAGGGGGTGACGGTGCCCTGAAAAGTGCTGAGGAAAACGGTCACCTATTTTTTTTTTTTTTTTACGCATGGTCAAAGCTGCTTTTGAGCCCTTTGACCTTCGTGTCCCCAGTGAGCCCCTCACTTCCCCACTGCCACCCAGAGTCACTTGAATTTGGGGTGCTGCGGTTAAAATTTATTACATTGATTACTGCTTCTGAAAAAGCCTTTGTTTTTAATCAGGGCTCGCTTCACTTGGGAGCTCAGGGAGCTCAAGGACAACTAATGAGTAGGTGGGGTTTGTCCTGAGCCCCCCCAAACAAGCAATTCACCCGAGAAAGCTTTTGGAAACAAATGTAAAATAGACATGGGGAAAGAGCTGGAGAGGTTTATGTATTGTCTATCGAATTATTTTCTCTTTCATGCCCTTACATTTTACAATAAAAAGTTTCATTACCTCTTTTATTGTCAAGACAATGTTGCTAGTGTTTTTATGAGGAAAAACGTGTATGCCTAGTCTCTCTTGAGTGATTTTTTTCCTTTTTATCTAGACGAGTTGAATTGAATACATTAACTCTAAGAACTTCATCCACCGAGATGTGAAGCCAGACAACTTCTTATATGGGCCTTGGGAAGAATTCCCTTATTGATTCCATTCCTTAATAAACTTTGCAGCCTATGTGAGATAGATTGGCTGCAGTAACCAATTTTTTTCGCTAGATGGAAGCAGCGCCCCACCCAAACTAAGGGCAGCACATGCGCAGAATCGGCTTGACGCCTAGGGGAGAGGTTTTCGGATACGTATGCGTATTATGAAATTTATGAAACAATCCTGAGACTTAACCCTGAGACTCAACCCTCAGACAAAACCCTCAGACTCAAGCCTCAGATTCAACCCTAAGACAGAACTTTAAGACTTAACCCTATGACTGAACTTTAAGATTTAACCCTCAGATGTAACCCTAAATTAACCTTGAAACTTAAACTGAAGTCTTAACCTAAAGACCTAACCCTAATATTTAACCCTAAGACTTAACCCTAATACTCAACCTTAATGCTTAACATTAAGACCTAACTGTAAGACTTAACCCAAAGACTCAACCTTAAGACTCAGTCTTAAGAGTTAACTGAAAGACTTGACCTAAAGACTTAACCTTTAAGACTTAACCCAAAGACTCAACCCTAAGACTCAACCTTAAGACTCAACCAAAAGACTCGACCTTAAGACTCAACTGAAAGACATAACCTTAATACTTAACCCAAAGACTTGACCCTAAGACTTAACCCTAAGTCTCGACCCTAAGACAAAACCTTTAAGACTGAACTTTAAGACTCAACATTAAAACTTAACCCTAAGACTTAACATTAAGACTCGATCCTAAGACTGGACCCAAAGACTCGACCCTAAGACTCAACCGAAAGACTCAACTCAAAGACTCAACCGAAAGACTCGACCAAAAGACTCGACCCTAAGATTAAACCCTAAAATTTAACCCTGATACTCAACCTTAAAACTTAACATTAAGACTTAACTGTAAGACTTAACCCAAAGACTCAACCTTAAGAGTTAACCTTAAGACTTAACCAACAGACTTGACCCTAAGACTCAACCCTAAGACTCAAACTTAAGACTTAACCCTAAGATTTAACCCTAAGATTACACTGAAGACTTAACCCTATATTAACCTTGAGACTTAACCCTAAGTCATAACCTAAAGACCTAACCCTAATATTTAACACTAAGTCTCGACCCTAAGATTTAACTTTTAAGACTTAACACTAAGACTCAACACTAAGACTTAACTTTAAGACTCGACCCTAAGATTTAACACTAAGACTTAACTTTTAAGATTTAACCCAAAGACTTAACCCTAAGACTTAACCCTAAAACTTAACCCTAAGACTCGATTGTAAGACTTAACCCTAAGACTCAAACCTAAGACTTAACCCTAAGAATCAATCCTAAGACTCAACTTTAAGACTTAACCGAAAGAAAGATTTAACGCAAAGACTTAATCCTAAGACTCAACCCTAAGACTCCACCTTAAGACTCAAACCTAAGACTTAACCCAATGACTCGACCTTAAGACTAAACCCAAAGACTCAACCTCAAGACTCAACCTTAAGACTTAACCTTAAGACTTAACCCTAAGGTCCAACCCTAAGACTTAACCTTTAAGACTTAACCCTAAGACGTAACCAAAAGACTCAACCTTAAGAGTTAACCATAAGACGTAACCGAAAGACTTGACCCTAAGACTCGACCCTAAGACTCAACCCTAAGACTCGACCATAAGACTCAACTGAAAGACTTTACCCTAAACTTAACCCTAAGAATAAACTGAAGACTTTACCCTAAACTTAACCTTGAGACTTAAGCCGGAGTCTTAACCTAAAGACCTAAGCCTAATATTTAACCTTAAGTCTCTACCCTAAGACTTAACCTTTAAGACTTAACCGTAAAACTCAACCTTAAGACTTAACCCTAAGACTTATCCCTAAGAATTCACGCTAAGACTCAACCCTAAGACTCTACCCTAAGATTCTACACTACGGCTCAACCTTAAGACTTAACCCAAAGACATAACCCTAAGACTCAACCTTGAGACTTAATCTAAAGACTTAACCCTAAGACTTGACCCTAAGACTTGACCCTAAGACTTAACCCTAAGACTCAACCTTAAGAGTTAACCTTTAGACTTAAACCTAAGACTTAACCTTGAAGACTTAACCCTAAGACTTGACCCTAAGACTTGACCCTCAGACTCGACCCAAAGATTCGACCCTGAGACTCAACCGAAAGACTCGACCCTAAGACTTAACCCTAAGACTTAACGCTAAGACTTAACCCTAAGACTCAATCTTAACACTCAACCCTAAGGCTTAACCCTAAGACTTAATCCAAAAACTCTACCCTAAGACTCAACAGAAAGACGTGACCCTAAAAGTCAATCTAAAGACTCAACCTTAAGATTCAACCAAAAGAATCGACCCTAAGAATTAACCCTAATACTCAACTTTAAAACTTACACATTAAGACTTAAATGTAAGACTTAACCCAAAGACTCAACCTTAAGACTCAACCTTTAGACTTAACCCTATGACTTAAACCTAAGACTGAACCTTAAAACTTAACTTTAATACTTAACTGTAAGACCTAACCCAAAGACTCAACCTTGAGAGTTAACCTTAAAACTTAACCTAAAGACTTGACCATAAGACTTAACCCTAAGTCTCAACCCTAAGACTTAATCTTTAAGACTTAACCCTAAGACTTAACCCTAAGACTCGACCCAAAGGCTCGACCCTAAGACTTAAACGAAAGACTCGACCAAAACACTCGACCCTAAGATTTAACCCTAAGACTCAACCCTAAGACTCAAACTTATATTATCCTGTAGACTTAACCCTAAGACTGAACTTTAAGACTTAACCCTAAACTTAACCTTGAGACTTTACCCTAAGTCTTAACCTTAAAGACCTAAACCTAATATTTAACCCTAAGACTTAACTCTAATACTCAATCTTAAAACTTAACATTAAGACCTGACTGTAAGACTTAACCCAAAGACTCAACCTCTAAGACACAACCTTAAGAATTAACCTTAAGACTTAAACGAAAGACTTGACCCTAAGTCTTGACCCTAAGACTTAACCTTTAAGACTCTAACCCAAAGACTTAACCCTAAGACTCAACCTTATAACTTAACCTTAAAACTTAACTCTAAGACTGAACTTTAAGACTTAACCCTCAGACGTAACCCTAAATTAACCTTGAAACTTAAACCGAAGTCGTAACCTAAAGACCTAACCCTAATATTTAACCCTAAGACTTAACCCTAATACTCAACCTTAATGCTTAACATTAAGACCTAACTGTAAGACTTAACCCAAAGACTCAACCTTAAGACTCAGTCTTAAGAGTTAACTGAAAGACTTGACCTAAAGACTTAACCTTTAAGACTTAACCCTGAGACTTAACCCTAAGACTCAACCGAAAGACTCGACCCTAAGCCTTAACCCTAAGACTCAACCTTAAGACTCAATCTTAAGACTTATCTTTAAGACTTAACCCTAAGACTCAACCTTATAGACTTAAACTTAAAACCTTCTGCTGGTTTCCTGACAGGTGTGTACCTGCCTTCTGCTGTTTTATTTTGCAGTTGGGGTGTCTGTTCAGCATCCTAGCTGCCAGGCAAAGATTAGCAACCGCTATAGCAAAGTTTGTTTTTTACAACTTACCAGATGGCAAAAGGATTGCACCCTTTTTTCTTTTTTCCTTTTTTTTTTCCCCCTTTGGATATGGACTTTGCAACTGTCTTTTGAGTCTGTGTCAGCTGGAGATGAGATGATGGTGCTGTGCTCTGCACAGAGCAATGGTTCAGTTATTTGGAGGCTGCAGCTAATAAGCTCAGCGTCCTACTCCTGATGAGGAATTTCCTTACATGAAGATACCAAGTGTGGGCTCTCTGCAGACTTGCACTGGCAACGGGGCTGTCTGCAAAAGTAGGTTTTCAAGACCAGTCTTAAGAATTCAAGCCTTTCCTAGGAGATGCTCTCTTTTCCCTACAATGGCTAGTCAGAGCTGCCTTAGCAATGTGCTGCTGCTGAGCCCCACTGTTGCAGGAGCAGGACCACAGCAAGAAATTCTCTATTAGGGTCTCGGAAATTATCTCACCTCCAAGCCACATGCAGTTATTAGTCTCTGAGAGAGAATCATATTCCTCACCTGTGAGGAGGTGGGTGGGGAACTGAGGGACTTAAAACTCTGCAGCTGGCAGATCTAGCTGTGCTTTGGGGCTGTGCTTGAGGAAATGCAAAGTGATAATTTTAACACACTTCACAGTCTGGCACAGGTGCCAGAGCACTGGAAGTGTTCTCTATTATGAGTATATAAAGAAAAAATTATACATGAGGAGAAAGGAGAAGCAGGCTCCCAAGACTTTTGAAGAATGAGTTTCTACCCTTGCTGCTACTGCGATTGGAAAACACAACCTGCTTCTGAGTGCCCAGGTGAGAAACTGCAGTTCTAATTTGTGCCAGTGGGCTCTATGGAATGAAACTCTAGTGAGATTTTTTTTTTTACCCAGGAACAGTAAAATACATCCCTAGTTTAAACTGTCACCTCAACACCAACTTCATTAGGGGTGCAGGATGGGAATTTCTGGGAGTAATAACTGCTGTTGCTAGGGAGCGGGGGGGTGGGGGGGGGGGTGTTTGGGGGGTGGGGGGTGTTTGGGGGCTAGGTTTTGAAGAGCAATGTTGGTTTAGCTGTGAGACCAAAGCAACACGATGACTGATGTGAAGGTTTTAAGAACAGGCTAGACAAACATCTGTTCGGGATGACAACTGGCCATGGAAGCAATGGAAATAACGATCAACTAAATTTCCTAGCAGCCCTGTTTTCTATCATTTCTGGGATGCTCTGTAATTCTTTGGTCAAGCAAGCATATAGCATGCTTTTTAATTATGATTTTAGCAAATCTAGACATAACCAATAAATATTTAGAATTGTAATATTAGAGCTGTTTGTGTAGCAATTGGCTAGGGTAAGGCTGAGAAGATAGGTGTATGTGAGGGAAATATGCGATATGCTGGGTGGTCTTTGTTCATCCACCAAAAATGCCTTTTGTTCCTAATTTGTTGACTATCTTTATTAATTATCATATTTATTTGAAACAGTTTTAAAAGCATAAAGCATTATGTCAACGGAAAAAGCTACTTGAGGTCTGTTTGGATCCTTCCATTTATTCTTCATCTGTAAAAATTACATCAAACCAAGGAAAAGGGAAATGAGCCACACAGAAAGGCACAACACACCACAGGTAACAAACAGGGCAGTGCACCACTGACCCTCTCAGTCAGTTACAGGACACGCTGCAGCATGCCCTGGAGATCTGTCATCACTGATCTTGGCCCACTGGAGGGAATAGCACTGTCAAAGGATCATGATGGAAAATGCCTTTCATTTTTATTCCCATGGGGCTCCTACTCACCTGCCTTCATTGCTTACATCTCCAACAGCATAGCAATAAATGGGGCAATGCTATTTCAGGTGGGACCGCTGACTGACTCCAAGCTACTTGAACTATTCTGGAGCTTATTTGTTAGTCCACTGTGATCTCCAAAGTGCAGTTGATGGAGTCTCCATGTTCCCAGTGTGTGCCTGTCTCTGAGCCACTTTCACTAGGAGGCACACTCCCATGTTCCCAATGGCAGCTGTCCAACAGAAGGTGTGTGGTACTGCATTCATCCTATGAGGCCATTGAGCTGGTGAGATGGGATAAAGTGACATCCTAAGGGAAAACTCACCTCTGGCTGAAAATCAAAGAAAAAAGTGATCATGACAGACAGACTTGTTTAATTGATTAGAAAAAAAAGACCGTTTTATTATTAAATTATTTTAAATATATAATTATATATTTTATATTATTGTATTATATCTAATTATATTGTTATGGTATTTTGATATTATTAAAATAATATACCATGCAAATTGATTTAGGGGGGAAAAGACCCGTAAAAGAGCCAGTAAGACATACCATTGGTGATCATAGTTGTCTCTTCTGGCTGCTTTCTGCAACCTAGCCCATAAGCATAAGTAATAAACTTAGGCTGGATGTTAGGAGAAGGTTTCTAACAAGCAGAACGATGTGGATGCAAATGAGATTCCCAGCACAGACTAAATGGAGTGGGGGATGGCAAATGAAATGGGTTCCAGAACCATTCTTGAAGGAGTCTGGTCAGATGCCAGAAAGAATTATCTAATGCAGCTAGCCTCAGGTCAATGATGTGGAGATCTTCCTCCAGGGCTGTGTCCCCAGCATCCTTCCTTTTGGCCTCAGCACAATCACAGAGATACCTCCTGCTGATGTAAGCCTCCACATTCCCATCCCCAAGCCAACATGGACCAGGCCACCTGCCACCCTAACCGAAGGTACTTGCCACTGCTGGAAACCTGGCCTTGAAGCCACCTCTGTGACTTTAACTGCTCTGGAAACCAGCAGGTGCAATGGCTTTCACCTCTTTCTCCTTCAGAAGTTAATCATTCTGATCATGTCTTCCTTGAAAAAAGACAAAAACTTATCCTCATGGGGTCTCCAAGCGGATTAGTCTTTAAAAAAATAAAGGCACTGCGTAGCTGACAAGTATTAGAATAAATGGTGTGAACAGTAGAACAGCATGTGCTGGGAAAGAGAAGCATCCAGGAGCCTTTTCAATTTGGCAATTATGTGATTTAGCAGAGGATGCTGGCTCTCTTCATTAAAAAAAAAAAAAAAAAAAAAAAAGAAAATAATCCCCAAACCATTTCAGCTGGACAAGGGAAAAGGAGCAGAAATTTATATTGACTATACTTTCCAAAACCTTTAAATATGAAGAGGATAGACTGAGATAAAAGAAGTGGAGAATTATTACAGAGGATGTCAACTGCAAAATGCTAAAGCTTGCATTGTCTTCACCGTAGATGGCAAAAAATGAGTAAGACAAAAAGTGTATCTGAAAGGACCTAGAGAAAACAAGGACACTGCTTACCCATTGTTACTTCTTCAGTCCTTCATATTTTCAGATAGCAAAATGAGTTACAGATGCACACAAAAAAAAAAAAAAAAAAAAAGTGCGGTGAAAGAGATAAACAAAGACATGCTTTCCAATTATGTTTTAGAGTTATAAAATCCACACGATGGAACTGAAAGAAAAGAGAGAAGAGGAGAGAATATGAGCTGCTGGGAGTTCGCCAAAATGTTAGTCATCTCTTGAGTCTACCCTGAAAGGTTAGTGTTATTTTTAAGAATGCATTCCTTTAAGGAAAAGAATAATTTCCTAGCAGAGGTGATTTCTGGATCGTCATAAACTCTCTCAAGGGAAACAGAAGCCCCAACAATGAAGTCAACAAAAGTTAGGCAGAGGAAAAGGAGGAGGAAATCTGCACAGGAGTCCTCATGGCAATCCCAAGAGTGACCTGCTACTGGAAGGAAAGAGATATGGAAAAGCCTGAGAGAGCAACTGTTGAGTAGGTAAAGATCTGGGTGGGAAAAGGTCTACAAGGAAAGGGAGTAGAAAACAGGTATGTGCTTCCTAGGCATCACTTCAGCTGAGATGGCAGTAAAAAGGCTGACTCATTCTAGTTAGGTTTGCTTAATTTGAACTACGTGAGTTTTTCATGGGGATGAAGCAGGCAGGCAAAAACTTTGTTGCCTATCCTGTAGCCCACAATACAGAATTTGTAACTTTTCATGTTTGAAAAATTGTCAGGGTACCTCTACCAACACAATGAACTAAGGAGTTGTCACAGAAACAAAAGTGTCACCCCCTCTGGTTCCATACCAGCCTCCCAGGCCAGCATGTTCTCCAGGCAGCCTCCAGTTGCAATGGAACCTGATCAGTTCAGTGAAGAAATCACAGACTTTGCAAGTTGAAAACAATATTTTTTTCATATTTTAATTTACTAAAAGTCTACGTGTTTCGATGCTCTGAAATTCTAAGTGGCAGCATGTTGCCCAGGAGACAAAGGAAAGTGTGGTTCATGAGCTAGATGTTAGGTCCTAGCCATCCTTGAAAGGAAGAAAGACTCTGAATGGAGCTCATGAGTCCGAATAAGCACTATGCCAGCACCTCTTCTAGAAGCCTCAGAAGCTGCAAGTTTCTGAGCACTCCTAAGCTCCTCTGACATGCCTGGGAGTTAAGGTTGCCCAGCACCTCTTGACAAATCTTTAAGTACCATGACAATTAGATTCATTGTCCATTGGAGAGCACACCACTGTTTTCACTGAATGGCAAAGGCTGATATTTGCCTCACTGGGACCACTTAATGTGTTAAAAAAAAATTTCTTGCTAGGCATTCTTTAAAACTGGAAAAGTTAATAGACTCAGTCACTCAATATGCTATGAGGTAAAGACACTGTTTTTCTGAGATAAGTGATGACACTTCATATGAGTTCAGGAATGTTAGTCTATAAATTCAGCCTAGCAATCCTAAGTAATGAGTCCCTGCTACGATCAATAGACACAGAGACACCTGAAACAAAACAGTTGTCGTTCATCGCAAGACTTGTAGCTAAGTTTTTCTAAGTTTTTTTGCTGTCTGCCTTCTCACTAGTTAACTTTCTCTCAGTCTGTTTTTCAATCTATAGACAGCTGAAGGGAGGGACCATTTTACCAGACAGCATGCACAGTGCCAAGCCCAGTTTCAGCACACTAAGTATATTTATATTGTGGGAATCAGTGAGAAAATCTTCTTTGTGCAAGGAAATAAAATTTGGAGTTCTATTGCTTTAACTTAATCCATAGGGTCAGTGCCGAAACGTGATCCACGTGATTCCGTGTGTGGATGGAAACATTTTGTTGTGCAGGGACTAACTTGGGTTAGAGGCTTTAATTCAACACTACCTCATTCACGCTCTTGAGAAGTCAGATCATGAACTCATGTGTTGTCGATACACCAAGAGAACTGAAACCAATTTCTAACGTACAATTCATCAGTAGTTTGACTGGAGCTGCCTATTGATAGCAATGTATTCATAATGTAATATTAAAGATGTTCTTCATGGGTTTATGAGCTTGGAGCCGTGAAGCTGAAATTTTAAAAACTGATAAACACAGAATAGGCCGAAACCAGCTGTTTCTTCTTGGGAGGTTTTGGGCTTGGGGTTTTGTTTTTTCAGTAGCTGTTTCTTCTGAAGCAACTATCTCAGTATTGCCTCTCACCAGAATCCAAAGCTTTGTTTTGACTTGAATGCCACTTCTTCCAGTCTTCTTATGACTTTGGTGCAAGTCTGGAGTTCCTTGAGGTTTTTAAGGACAAAAAAAATTTGTATTACTCTAAGGTATGACTTCTAGCTTAATAGCTTTTACCCAGAGAACAGAAATTTTAAGAACTTTTTAGGGGAAGAGTTTCTTTAATCCTCAATTAGAAAATAACAAACTGCTGTGCTTCTATTCAAGCCATACACATGTGGATATGCAAAACTAGTAACTTGCAGAGGTCAAAAATCCCTACAGTTATCACTACTCCCACGTAATCCTGCAGGCTGGATTTGGTTGATTTCTTTTTGACAAGGCTGTGCAGTACACCAGCTACATTCTCTGTCATTTGGTCACTTGAAATGGTGACTAGCAGCTCTAGCAAGCAGTGTGGCTGAACAACCACGATAGACTTCCTTCTGTAAATGTTAATGGGATATTTGAAAAGATGCAGAGCAGCGCTAAAGAATTTTTCAAGAGCTAAAACTTTAAAGATGTCGGGACATCTCTATATCCTTCCTTGTTCTCTCTCCAGACGTAGTGCTCTTTCTCACCAGGAAAAGATAAATTCCCCGTTTTATTAGCCGTGTCAACCTCCATCCTGCAATTGCATCAGCTTCCCAAGGAACAGGGGTTGTTTCTGTTTTGTATAATCAGGCCAGTGGCTGTCAGCTGTCGTTGCCCACAGCCATGTCTGGCAGGCAGTGCCTCCTGCCTAGAGTAATGCCCTACAGTACTCTGCTGCACGGCTGACCCCTTCAAGGTTCAATCTCAGCACAGCCTTTCCTGGAGAAGCAGTGTGTGATAAAACACGAAACCACCAGTTACACTGCACTTTCCAGCATCTCAGTGAATGTATTGCATGTGATAGATAATTAGTCACTTAAATAAGGGGATGTTTTGCCCCGCCACCTCAGTGCCAGGGAACAGCAACAGCAGGGCTTACTTGACTAAGTTCATGAGGACACCTAAACCTATGATACTCTAGAAGGGCTCTGACTCTTGGGGTCTTGTGTAGTCCTGGACTCCTAAGACCCTTGCACACCCAGCCACAGCACTTAAAATGTGGCACAACTGTAAGTACAGCAAGAAATACGATCCTAGGAAGCGTTGGGACCATGCCAGCCCCATCCATACATATATTTTAAAGTAGTGGGTGTAGAGCTGTGCTTCTGCCTAACAACCTGGCTTCAGCACACACTTAATTTGGTGTTAAATAGTTCCTTTGTTTAACATCTGTTTGGATAGAAAAACGTGAGCTCTGGTTTCATGGAAAAGTCTAACTAAAAATCAGAAGTGTTCTTGTTATCTCGGTTATCACAATCTTGCTTTCTATGGGTGTTATTATGTGCCCAAGGTACAGTCAGAATCATTTTTCTGGTTTTGTAACCTCTAACATTTTGATTTTATCCTTGGAAAAGAAAATGCTGAAAAAGTAGGAAAGTTCAGGAGAAATATATGATTGGCATGGAATCGTAGCTACTAATGAAAACACTCCCCAGGTAGCTTGCTTATATTCTGTAGAGCTGAATCTGCATGCTGTAATCTAACAACACAGCTTTAACCAGCAGTCACAAAGACATCATTTAAATCTCCTTATAATAACCAGGACCTGGGCTTTGTAAGCTACAAAAACCTATGATATGATTCGGCTTCACCTTAGGAACACCCTGGGAGAAAGTTACATGGTGTACGTTTATGCAACTCAGATCTGTAGTTAGGTTGCCTGCTCATGTTTATTAGCCATAGACAACCCCTGAAAGATTCAGAAATTCAAATCACCGTATCTGATACTTCTTCTTATAGGATGCCTGATCCTATATTTTCCAATGAGGCATTTTCAAGAATGTTTCATTCTGAAAATACTGTGAACCCTGTTAAAAATCAGAAGTCCAATGTGCTGGCAGCCCAACTGTGCTTTTAAGAATCAGCATTGACTTATGGAGAGAATTATGGGCTAAATTTTCATTTACACCATGTAACCCCACTGTAACTCCAGTGAATTCAAAGCAGTTTTTCAGCACATACCTTAGCATCAGCAGAAAGTTACACCTTGCATGTCTCAGTAGGTCTCTTATAAAAGCGGTCCAATGCTGTATCACTGCAGCAGAGCTTGCAGACATCAGCTCATAACAAAACAACACAGGAAAGGACATCAAAAGAGCACTTAACCCATCTCCACCACCTAGACAGACTCATATAGACCCAGGTCATTATTAGCAGATGTTTGTCTAACCTGTTCTTCTTGCTGAAGAAGCAGGCTGCCTCCCACAACAGCCTGTCCCACGGTTTGTTTGTCCTCTTAGGAAGGTTCTCCCTGATGTTTAAACTGAAACTTTCTTTCTGCAATTTAATGACCTGCTTCTAGTCTTACCTTTTATGGTTACAGCAAACAAATTATTCTCCTCAGCTTCAAGAGTTTTTGATATAGCTAGGCATAGCTGACAGAGAAAAATATTGTCCCACCCCTTACCTCCAGGGGCTTCAAGCAACCCTAATTCATTTAACCTTCCCGTGGTGGCTGTGCTTTCTAGACAACCCTTGTTGTCTGCCCCTGGGAGCTCCACAGTCAGACCACTGGTTTCCTGTTGCAGACCTCAACAAAACACAGCCGTGGTGATCTCAGTAGCTGAGGAGTGGAAGGGCATCACGTGTCTCCCAAGTGTGCTCTTGTTTATACACTGGAGCCTGTTGTTTGCCTTTTTCCACTGCAGCTTGACATTGTTGCTGGGCTTGTTCATGCTAGCATGTCCTGTTCCTTGAAATCCTTTGTGGAGTGATCTACATTATAGGTACACTGCATGTGTTGTAGAGCAAGAGATTCATGTTCAGGCCAATAAAATGCATCTTGAACACATGTAGGAATGTGCTTTGTGACCTGTAAAACAAGTCATGCAATGTCAGCCTGAAGAGTCAGTTCTGCTGCCACTAGCACAGAATAAATACTGATGTATACATTGATCTAGCACCAATAGTCCAACATCAGCCTGATTAAAGTTTTGTTCCTTCTCTCTCCCTTGCTTTCCTTCTTCCATGCAGCCAGCTTTCCCTGTGTCTCCCAGACAGACTCACATCCCATCATCAAAAGTATTTTTTGGCCAGTGAGCAGGGACAGAGGCTGGCCGCTGCTCTAGGTGGGAGATAGCTGCTCACACCGGGGCCTTGGGGCAAGACAGTGCGAACAGCAAGCACTGCCTGCCAGGCTGCTCACGCTGCATGCAGCCCCCCTTGCTCACTGCCCCTCTCATTGCCTCCCTGTGCCTGCAGCCACCCAGGCTTGGGGAGCACAAGGTGGCACTTGGCTTTGCTTGTGGTTCACATAACTGCTTTTCAATCACCTCCAGGGAAAAGGGCTAGATACGAACCTCCTGCAAGCCAGATGTGCCCCACCAGTTGCCAAATGAAATGTGCTAATCTAGGGAGACTCAGGGTTTAGGTTTTTGTTTGAGGATGTTCTTGTATTTGACTTTGTGCAGCATTATCCCCGTCCTACTTGTTGCAAATGTAGAAGAATAAGGTCATTATGAATAAGTGGAAAAAGAATGAAACTAGAGAAGCAGCTGAGGCAGGTCACACTAGGTTTTGTTTTCCACATAATGCACTGTTAAATGTCTCATACTCCTTTGGTGAGAGGTGCCATTTTGAGACCACACGCTGTGCTTCCTCATGAAGAATTCACACCTTTTTTGGGGGGGGGTTTGCTTCTCCTGTATCCTGTAATAAAAGTCTTCTAGACTGTGGTTGGTCTCTGTGTATTGGAGAAATAGTGGATGGAGTTGGGGAAGGAATCATGAAACACAGCACCCCGTTTTAAATGGAGCGAGCAGAATATGTAGCAATGGCAAACTCACTCCTTACAACTGTCTCGATATAATTTAATGTTAAACATTAAAAGTGCTCATATTTTTATCATTCTAACTAAGATCCAATTAAAATCAGGGAGGGAGAAACAACAAGCTTTACCTGTGTGTGAACAAATGACCAAGGAAAATGATCACGCACAGGAACAAGACACATTAATCATACTGAGTCTCATCTAACATCCAGGCAACCCATTCATCTTTAAATGATTGCTGTGGTGATGGTGCATAGTTCATTCCTGAAATCGACTGCAAACTATAAAGGAAAAGTCATATGGCACCTTGCTGATACATGCCTTTGTACTGAATTTAGAATACAATGTACAGAGAGATTGCTGGCTTAATTAGTTGCCCACTAAGCTAGAGCTGGCTGCTATCTTTTTTCTCCATATGAAACCACAGAGGTTTTTCAGTACATTATTTCCACATGTGCTTATATTACTATCCCAGCCCCTTGATCCAGCATTTTAATAAGCATTCATCTCTAAAAAATGTATAAAGAAATGTCTATCCACTTATCTAAAGTATCCCTTAGCCCAGTCCTCCCTTTCCATCAATGTGAGCCAGAAGAATCCCCAAAGATACTCATAGAGTCTCCCTGGTAGGCAGCTGTTGTGAATCACATCAAGAGGCTCTTTTTTATATCATTTTATTCCTCTTTATTAGGGATACAATTTCTTATTCTTTACTCCAGACATATTAAAATCCTCTCTTGCCTGCGTAGCACTGCCTAACGTCTCAGCTGGTTTCAAGACATGAACACCCTGCTAGTGCCAGACAGACACGTGCTACCACAGCACAGGGAATGGGATGCTGAGGTCTGAAAGCAAGCACCAACTTGCGCTTCCTCTGCAACTGGTCACATGTATTTAAAAGGTAAGAAAAAAAGAAAGGAGTCAACACTTCTGCACCGCTTACACATGCATCTGCCTCAGACTTCAGGACTGCTTGTGTAGGAAAAAGATGGTATGTTTACACCAATACTTACACTTAAACTCAAGCTCTGGTTGCTTCTATGTTTCATCCAGTAGCCTGCATCAAAACCACCTTTCTGGGAACTGATCTATAGTCTAAATGTCTCATCTTCCTAATCTGCTTTATTTAGAGCTAATAACAATACTGAAACAAACAAACAAACAAAAATACAATACTTTGATTGACAGCCAAAGTTGTTTTAAGATGTTCCATTTTACATTTATCACTCTTTTTTGTTCATATTTAATATAAAAATATTTTGAAGTTAAACAATTATTGACAAAACTGAATTAAAATTTCCAGATAGGTTACTCAGTATGGATACCACAGTACCAAGTACCTCCTATCAGACTGCAAAATTAACTTCCTGTTATCTAGCTCCCTGAACATTTTAAACCATCTGAAAATGTAACTGTATATGAATTTCTTCTAGTAACAAAACATATTGAATAGCCTTGTAATAAATTCAGTGGGTTTCCCTTTTCTTGCATGCTTTCATGAACAGTGAATCAGTTTTATTGCATTCTCAATGACCGTAATAGAAATGTTGGCCTAGAAGATACACTTCTACATTTATTAATCTATTCATATATCAGCTGGGAGATTATGGCAGACACTAGTGCATAAAACTACATAAAATATATTCTAAGGTAGAACTACAAAGCAGTCCTTGTAGTCATCTTGGAAGGAATCAGCCACATGGATTTCATAAAAGACTTAAAATTGAAGGCAAATGAAGAAAATAAAACAGGACACCAAACGCAACAAACTACCTAAAATATAAGACAAAAACTACATGTTAATTGCCAGTAGGAATATAAACACAAAACAAGTTTTGCATCTAAATAATCCTAAATTCCATTCTGCTATGCTACTGTTTATTCAAGCACTTGCTATGGCCTTATGGGAGCAGAGCCAATGACAGGTTTCTGGACTTTATATAAGAGTGTCAAGACACTGAGAAATCGTGTCCGTGTCCCAGGCAAGATTTACAACAGCTTCTCCATTAATTCCCACACTGTCTTATATTGGCCTTTGCTGGTCTCCCAGTGTGGTACAGGCATTTATAGCTCATTTATACCGAACTGTTTAAAAGCCCTACTATCAGGCTTCGCAGCCTTTCAGTTGCCCAGCTACAATAGTTGGATTTCATTCCTTAGGCTTCCTTTGTGTTAGCCTACAAGCTATTTTCAGAAACTTGAGTGTTCAAGATCCTTTGACTCTTTTTCTTAATACCTACACTTACTGCTTCTTGCTGATATTTAAATCTCTTTACTACTTTTACTACTATCATAATAACCTCTGCGATAAACTGTTATCACATTAACCTCTGCTGTCTCTTCTGTATCTTAAACCACTGCTTCCTTCAACCCCTTCCTCATAGATCTCACCTGTGAGGTCCCTGATCATTTCAACTGCCACTTCCATTTGGAGCCCCTTGTGGGTGGAGTACTGTGCCCACGCAGGAGCAGCTACTCCAGCTGAGACTGCAGCAACGCTGGATGGAGAAGGCACTCCATCAGACAACACTCCTGTTTACACAGCCCAGCACATTTGCTTCTTTTGCAATGGCTTGATAAATGTCAGATGCAATAGCTTGGCCTGCATTCAGTGAACGATCCGTTCGCATCCCGGCCTTTCTTCAGCAGAATTTCTACCTTGTTAGTCATTCCCCATTCTGCATCTGTGCAGCTCAGAACTGTCTTTCCTGAGCACAGAGCTTTGCTCTTATCTCTGTTAAAGTGGAACTAATGTTTCCAGAGCATTTCTGCATTTTCTCAAGGTCAACTTGAATTCTCTGCAGTGCTGGAAGTCCCCGCAGCCTATTGCTGCCTGCAAATTTAATAAAGCTCTTTTCTAGCTTTCCAAATAGGACCCCAACACATCCCTGTGAAACTTAATTCAGTAACTTCCTCTTCTGAAGATTCAAAAGATAATCCTTCCTCCACTGCAACAGTCAGTTATTATAAGGCTTTCAAAGTCCAGAAGAGGAACATAAGTGCCAATTCCATCCAGGGATCCTTGCACTAGAAGGACATTATAGCAGACAACAGCAGAAACACATCCAGCCCAGTCATGAAACCAGCAGAGGATGCTTCCAAAGGTATGAAAATTTAGCTGCACAATACTTTTTATTACATCAAATTTATTCCTAGTCTCTCACAAATCAAGGCTAGCTTAAACTCTGATGCATTAGTGTTTAACTCCTCTCGCCCAGGTAAGCACAGCTGTACTTGGTCACAGTATGCTCAGAGGTAAAATCCACCCTGGAAGTCATGCCTGTGTTAGACTGCATATTTTTTTTTCACATGGAAAAAGTCTTACCACAAAGGTGGTCACTGTACAAAGCAGCTCCACGTCTCACGAGCACGTCCTGCTCAGGGGCTGCTCTACCTCTGACAGAGTCCCAGGGCTTTCCATATCATGCCAGGGACTTGGGTCACTCCCAGGAGAAGCCAAAGGCTGCACTGGTGGTTCATAACTAACCCTTCCTTCTCCTTACAGGTATAGCTCATCTCTCCCCTGAACTTACAGAGCTTGATGACCCTTAAGATACTGTCACGAGGATATCAGTCTCATTAGGCTCCCTCTATAGCAGAAACACAATAAATAAATAAATCGGGACATAATTTAGGTGCTCTGACTTACCCTTTTCAGAAACCCATGTCCTTCCATCAATTATTTAGGCATTATAGGAATAATCTCCTCCTCAGTTGTTCCCCTAAGGTCACAGTGCTGTCACCCCTCAGGACTGTAATGTGTTTACCGGGACTGCAGCAACACACTAACTACATGGAGTAAACTCAGATGGAAGGAATCAAAGGGAAAACAAGAAAAGGATAATTTGCAGAGCATGCAAAGCCTGCAATCAGCATCCACCATTTTATATTATTAGAAATTTATATTCTTCACATTCAGCAGTCACAGCCTGCTGCAGTTCTTGTTGCCATTAAAGATTACCACTCCTTAGTCCCTAATGTGCTAATAATGGGGAGAAAGGAGGCTGAAAGGCAGGAAGAACAAATGGCAGGCATCGGGAACATGTCTTGAGCATTAGGGAAAATGTTTTTAGAAAACAGAGAAAAACATGAAGCCATCTTCCACTTTGGGAAGTGCTTTTGTATTAAATGAATGCCCCCAGCTGAAACATATGGCAATAAGATTAAGCATTTTTATTGCTTTATTATCTTCTTATACTGGGCAAAAACTACAAACCCACAAACCTGCAGCTCTGGGAGGAAAAAAAGCAAGAAACAAGACTGAATCATTCTGAATCATTCATTTTATCATCTGCTGCCATCTGGAAATAGGTGTATTTTCTACAAGGCCGGAGGATTTCAGGGAGAGCTCTAGGTGAGCAAAAGAAATTATAGAATGGGATTTTTTTCAAAGCTAACAAACACAGTAATTTTACTTCTGTGGGTTCTTGATCTACAACTGCGGTGTGGTGGGTTGACCCCAGATGGATGCCAGGTGCCCGCCAAAGTTTCTCTGTCACTGCCCTCCTCAGCTGGGCAGGGGGGAGAAAATATAAAGTCTTGTGGGTCGAGATAAGGGCAGGGACATCACTCACCAATTACTGTCATGGGCAAAACAGACTCGACTTGGCGAAAAATTCATTTCATTTGTTACCAGTCAAATCAGAGTAGGGTAATGAGAAAATAAAAACAAATCCTAACACCTTCCCCCCACCCCTCCCTTCTTCCCAGGCTCAACTTCACTCCCGATTTCTCTGCCTCCTCCCCCCAGCAGTGCACGGGGATGGGCAATGGGGGCAATGGGGGCTGGGGTCAGTCCATCACACGCTGTCTTTGCTGCCCCTTCCCCCTCAGGGGGAGGGTCCTCACTGCCCTGCTCCAGCATGGGTCCCTCCCACGGGGTCACAAGCCCTGCCAGCAAACCTGCTCCAGCCTGAGCTTCTCTCTCCAGGGGCCACAGGTCCTGCCAGGACTCTGCCCCAGTGTGGGCTTCCCTCGTGTCACAGCCTCCATCGGGCACATCCACCAGCTCCAGTGTGGGGTCCTGCACAGGCTGCAGGTGGATACCTGCTCCACCGTTAACCTCCACGGGCTGCAGGAGCACAGCCTGCCTCACCATGGGCTTCACCATGGGCTGCAGGGGAATCTCTGCTCCAGTGCCTGAAGCAGCTGCTCCCCCTCCTTCTGCACTGGGCCAGGGGTCTGCAGAGCTGCTGCACTCACATGTTCTCACTCCTCATTCCCACTGCAGTTTCTATTGCACAAGTGGGGAGTTTTTACCCCCTTAAATACGTTATCCCAGAGTTGCTACCACCATCACTGATGCGTTCAGCCTTGGCCAACGGTGGGTCCATCTTGAAGCCGGTTGGCTTTGGCTCCATTGGACATGGGGGAAGCTTCTGGCATCTTCTCACAGAAACCACCCCCATAGCTCCCCCACTACCAAAACTTTGCTACACAAACTCAATACATGAGGTACGTTAAATTGTATCAAAATAAAATATTTCCAAATTTATGCTCTTAGGCTTTACTGTATTTCCCCATAAAAGGATGTTATTGGCACATACAGTGAGAGACCCTATTGCAACAAACCTGTACCAACACAGGAAAAGGCAGGCATTACCTAGATGGCAAGAGTCTTGCAATCTCACTGGAAGGGAAGAGACAGCAGCAGATACACAGAGGCAGAGGACACAAGAAACTGCAAGATGTTGGTCATCACAATAGCTCTCAGCTCCATGGGACCACAAGGCTTGTCAGGCTCACACGCACCGTCACATGAAAAATCACAGCAAAGCAGACCTGCTGGAGGGGTTTGTAGGTGTACTGATCCAGCTGGGATAGAGTTTGTTTTCTTCATAGTAGCCCATACGGTGCTGTGTATCAGATTTGTGACCACAGTAGTGTAGATAACACACCAATGTTTTAGTTCCATCAAGGCCATCTCTATTCCTCTTGCTGCCCTCCTAGCAGGCAGGCTGGAAGTGAGCGAGAGCTTGGGAGAGGACACAGCTGGACAGTTGATCCAAACTGACCAAAGGGATGTTTCATACCATAGAATGTCATGATCAGCAATAAAACTGGAGGTACTTTCCAAGGTAGCTGCTGCTCAAAGACTGGCTGGGCATCTGTCTGCTGATGGGAGGTCGTCAGTGATTGCCTTTGTATCACTTGTTTTTCCTTCCCACTCCCCCTCCCCCCCCCCGCCATTTTTTTCCCTTCCCTAATTATATGGTCTTTACCTCAATCCATGAGTTTTTCTCTCTTTGCCCTCCTGATTCTCTCCCCCATCCTGCTGAGGGTAAAAAGCAAGTGAGCAGCTGGTGGGTGCTTAGTTGCTGGCTGATGTCAGCCCAGCGCAGCAGGAAAGCAGTGATACAGCTTTATAAGTGCGTGTAAGAGCATGCAAAGCATCATGCGTGTATCGACCCCTGAGGTATGCCACCAGTGACTGCTCTGCAGCTGGGCTTTGTGCTGCTGATCATAACCCTTCCAGTCTAGCTGTTCAGCCAGTTTTCAGTCCACCTCAGTGACAACACATTTAGCTCATAGTTTATCAGTTTATCTATGAGGATTTTATGAGAGAAAGCCTTACTGAAGTCTACATAAACATCCAGTGTTTCTTCTCATCCATGCAGCCAATCTCCATATCATGGAAAGCTATCAGGTTGGCTAAACATGATTTCAGCTTCACAAATCTGTGCTGAACAAGTCCCAAGTGTCCCTTTTATCCACCCTGAGTTTGCGTTTGTAGCTATTCATCCATAAGTGAGACTGAAAATTATTTCAATCTTCATAGGCAACAAAAGCTCTGAAGGAAAGGGTAGACCTGTGAGACAGCACAAGGAGGGCTGTTGAGTTCATGGGCGAGATCACTGAGAGGTCAGGGTGAAAGAAGTGAGCAAGGCTGAGCAGATCCTGACCTCAAAGCTGAAACAGGCCAGGAAGCTCTTCCAAGGGCAGGCCGGAGGAACGGCAAGAGAATTGTGAGGAGAATTAGGGAAAAGTAGTGCCATGGGGGCCAAACTTCTAAAGCATGAAAAATGACAGTTAAAATAGCAGTTCACCTAAAAAAAAAATAATCTGCACATCAATTAAGTTTTTATAAAATACTTTAGCATAAAGTTTTCCTGGAGCTCTTTTACTGCCACTTCAGTCCCTGGACAGCAATGGGCTCTGTATCTGAAAGGTTTGCTCCTGTCCACAGAACCAGTACAGTTCCTGAGGTTCTCCATGAACAACATGGGCTGGCCGGAACTGAGCTCATCAGATAAGACTATTTATACTACTTCTGCCAAAGATAACAGCAAATCTTCCTATAACTTGATGTTGAATCAAGCAGTATGCTTTTAAAATGAGGTGACCCCTTGTCAGAAAAGTCCCACTCAATGATCTGCAGCGTCATGCTTACCAGCCTGACCATGGAAACCACTGCTGCATCACTTTGGTTTATGAACTTTAACACACAGGTGAAGCAGCCTCTAAGAAGCGGTGAAGATGGGTAGTGGTTGACAGCGTACAGAAGCTGTGATCTAGTGCAGAAAGCTGTACTGTTAAACAAGCAAACACTTGATATTATTAAAAGTCATCTTTAATAGAATTCAAAAATAGCTATTGAAAACTTTATTTGAAGAAAAACAAATCAATGACAGTTTTTGAAAATCCTGTGGAACAGTCTAGTTCCTTAACATTCGTTTTATTATTTGAAAAGAAAGAAGCAATTTGCATAGCTGGCATGTTAGTTCACCTTTGCTCAAGACAGCTCATAAAAGCATTCTTATTCTACCATTTCTGATTCGATCAAAAGTGGAAATGCATATGATTATCCTAAACTAGATCAAAGTGGATATCTGACTAAGTCTCAAGGCAGCCAAGAATGTTAGTTCAAATTGCTTAGTGTCTGATATGAAAAAAGAAGAGATGCAACAGCCAGTAGGATAGCTAATGTATGGTACATTACACCTGCTTATATGACAATTCCTTTGAGCCAGCATTTTTTATATTTTCTTCCTCATATTAGTATCCCACCCAACCTAACAGTACTAAAAAACACGACAAAAAAATTAATTCATAATGTAACATCATAAGATCTGAGGAAGGCTGATGAAGCTTTTGGATAACCACTAAGAAATACAGAAATAAAGCGTATGATTTGAAATTACAGAGAAATACTAACACTGGAGTTCTGGTGACACAAATGTAGCACATAAGCAATTAATGCACATCTGAAAATAATGAGCTATCCATTAGGAAAAAAATCACTGGATTGATCTGATACTGCACACTGCCATACTTTACCGCATAGAATAGCATTAGTGCAATGCTATTTCCAAGTGGCAAAAAAAAAATACAATAAACTGAATAAGAAAAAACACTGAATTCACATATTTTGACATGGGGAAAAGGAGGATCTAATAACTCCTCAAAAGACCTGATCACATAATTGCTGTTATATTTTATGGACAAATTACTAGTGAGAAATCTAATTTCAAAATCTTCTATGTATTTAAGAGGACTAAACACATAAAGATGGTCCACTGTATAAAGATTTATGGTAGAAGAAGAAAGGCTGTAACAGAAATATTATTGGCCATTGGAATTAAAACTCAATGAGTTCCCTGCTCCCGTTGCCAACAGCAGGACTCAGAGGAGATTTGGCTTCTGGCTGGGGGCCTCAGCCAGCTGGTCAGGAGGCAGGAGGCACCTAGGTGCTGCTGAAGGCACTGTCTGGAGCAGGAACCAACAAACCTGCTGAGCTAAAGGAAGGGGACAGCAAATTTTTAAGGAGAGTGGTAATTGCAGTAAGTAATATTGCCCTGGGATGGTGGGAAAATGTTTGCAGCAACCGAGTTTCTTCAGCACTACACAGGGATGTAACATGCTCCAGGAACCTTTTGAGAATTTTTAGTTGGGGCTGATGTTTAACTTTTGCAGGTTTTGTCCTGTTAAAAAATTCATGTTATCTGAGGAAAAGAAAAACTTTGTGAAGCTGTGGGCAAATCCTGCCTTTTTGCTGAGCTGGAATTGTCAGAAAATAAAGGCCTAGCTAAGCTATGCTGGGGCCCGGTGCTTTGACTCATCTCTGCTTCTTGTAAATCCTTATCTCCTCTCCTTGGTTTGACCCTTAGCTGTAAGTTCTTCCTCCAGGTGATCTGGGTTGGAGTGCTCCTTCCTGCCCTGCTCAGGGGGCTGGACAATTTCAATTTTCTACTAGATACCGCAGAGATTTGAAGCAGGAGTCCCATTGACTCAGCTCTCAGCTTTGTGTCAGGCTTGTTGTTTGATTCTCCCCAAGAAAGTGGGGGGTTCATTCATCTGAGGAAAGGGCTCCATGTCCTGTCTGAACTGGGAGAGCCCTCTGATCACCACCCAGGAGCAAAGAAATAACTTTCCATCTCTCTGAGCTGTGTTTCTAGCACCTCTCATTGCCCCCTTCTTTTCTGTATCATAAAGCATGTCTTCACTCACAAGCCCTTCCTCAAGACCAGTGCTTCTTATCCTCTCCCATCTGGCCTGGAAGATGTCCACTATCCACATTCCACCATCCACCATCCACCACCATCCTGTTGTCACATCTTCTGGCAAAGACTTTTGAGTATCAGCCCATGGCTGGCACTGCTGAGGGGGACTCCCCAAAGCCACCTCCATGCGTCCCTCTGGAAGCCATCCTTTGGTAAGAGCCACATCAGGCATTAGGTGTGCAGGTCTGCTTGTCCTTGTACTCTTCCATTAGTCAATACTTGCCTGTTGTTTGCAGTGCTGTATTTAAATGGGGAACTACTTGGAGCACAGTCTGTCCTTTCCTTTTGTGATTTCACAGTGCCTAATATAATGGGGTATTTCTTCATGACTTCTGCTGCTAGGGACAGACAACGCAAATAAATAATGTTAATGCTAAGAAGAGCCTTTCTTTTGTCTTTCTTTTCTTTGTTTCCTTTATCCTCACTGTTATAACTATGCTTATTTCATTGAAATAAAAGAACTACTCAAACACAGTTTGGTTTTTATCTTCTTAGAGAATGTTCACTACTTAGTCCAAAGTTAAAAATACATACCAAATCAAGAAACATGGAGGTTGTTTTTAAAGAAATAATTTATCTTGGTGGGCACTGCTGCTGTTTGGGAAAATAACCCATTTCTGTCTCAGCGGAAGCCTGTGCATAGTATTGAAGCCGATCCTTAATTCATGTGATTTTCTGTTTAGTTTGATCAGTACCTCAAAGAACAGCTCTTTTGTATCAAAAAAAAAAAAAAAAAAAAGTAGCTTACACCCTTCTTTTTGAGTACTTTAAGAACTGCTACTGAATAATTAACTTTGTTCCTAGGAAACATTCTTGCTTCCCCACAGATACATCTCTAAGCATGGCATGCAAAACATAAGACACAACTGCAGCTGAGTAAATTGCTAGTTTTAATTTTTACGGCAAATAGCAAATTTCTCCCCAAATGTTTTTTTCAGTTATTCCCAGACTATTTGTATATCTGGGAAAAAATGCACCCAGTAGTTTTGGCTAGATGCTGGATCCTGAAGCCTATCAGAGAGAAGTTTTCCACAATTTATGCAACACTCTGTGGTCAGTGATATCCACGCAGTAGAAGGCTCACTTGTAATCCCCATTTCTGCATGTGCGACCTGAATGCTGTTTCCCCAGAGAGTGCTCTGAGCAGCAGCCTGAGGAGCATTCATGGAAAAGGGCTGACCACAAAGTTCTTCTGAAGTCCTGCTCAGAATAGGATATTGGAACATCCTCTACTAATTTTGCTGTTCTTCCGCTCAAGGAATAGAAAAGACAGACCCAGACACTATAGCAAGATATGCATTGTTAATAAAATTCAAATTGTTGTGTGCTCTCTTTTTTCCTAGCAAAGACTTACTAAAAGCTTGTACTTAGGTAAGCAAGAGAAAAGATATAAAGTTTAAGGTATAAAATATCAGATTGTCATAGAACCGTAGGAAATTTCAGCTTCTGGTGTGCTTGGGCAGCAGTCTAATGGAAAAGAAGACAAAGGACAGGACTGAATTTTTAGTATGAGCAACTTGGTCTCTATTGGTATGTTCACTGCATCCCAGAGAATTAATGATGCTGTAAATGAGCCACTGAAAGAGTAAGAGTTATCTACATATTCCATCTATTTTATAATAGCTGTTAATCTTACACAGCCTGATTTGATAAAACAGATCATCATATCTTGATTATTGTGTGTTTAATTTAAACTGTAATGAACTGTGCATTATACATGTAAATTGCAATGCAGAAGTCTCTAAAAGTAAATGAAGATGAGGCTACAGTCCAAAAACAAGTGTACAAAGCTATTGCTGAGTTCCTGCCCAAGTATGAAAAAGGGACCAGCTGGAGCTGGAGGAACAGAATAGGTACGCTGTCACAAGCCACCCCATGCCAGTGCATGGTGAAGAGGAAAGGGAGGTAGTAACCTAATGGGTCACATCCATCAGAGAGCCTCCTGCCCAGCATGTCCCTTCTGGGCAAGTCCTGCCGTGATAAAGTTTGGCTGTTTCATGTCTCAAAGTGCAAAGAAGAGACCCAAGAAGCTGCAGCAGGGGTATAAATGTTGATGTTTCCTCTTGGGAAGGCCACAGTATTGCATGGACTAGCTATGATGTTAATGAAAGAAACAGATACCTGAAAGGTGAAGTGCAAGTACACACTGAACTCAGGCTGACAAAATTTGGCACGTTGACCCAGTCCAGACCCATCATTTAACTTTGAAGCTGAATGGAATCGGACATCTAAATAATGGCTTCTATGTGCTGAAGGTCAGTGAGAAACCAGATCTATAATGAAAATAGAAACCTCTAATTACAATGGCTCCAATGCCTTAACAACAACTTAGACTCCTGTTCCACGGTCACATTAAGCCAGCTCAAATCCTGATGCAGATCAAGTCTTGCTCCCCCTGGCTCCTGGACACGTGCCACCTCTCTGATCCTTCCCTTCTGCCAACACACGCGTTGGTGTGGCCGGGCAATAAACTGGCTCTGGGAACTCATCTGGCTTAAACAAGCCTGCTGTCCCCCAGAAAGGATTGTCCCCAGACCCCTGCAGGACTGCCTTTGGGGTGAGCCACCAGTGTGAGGTGGGTGCAGCCTGCTCACACTCTCTCTCCTGTTAGGGATTTTAGCTCCTCAGGGTCAAAAGTGGTCAGGAAGAGAAAACTGTCCCAAAACAATCTAAGTTTTATGGGAGGGATTTAAAAAAACGGCTAGTCCAAACCTCTGTACTAAGGCAATGAAGTTGTCTTTGTTCTTTGCCTGAGATACACTTTTTTCTCCACTGTTGTTGAAAACCTTCAGCAAAGGATGTACTTTTGGATTCAAGATAAAACAAGAGAAAATTCCTCTCTTCTATCTTCCTGCCACCATTTCTTCCTTTCCTTCCTTTTGTCTTATCTTTACATATGTATTTATTGAGTTGTGAAAGAGGTTTGACTGATGTGCTCTCCAATAATTGCCTATGATCTTCAATGTAGCTATGGAAAACCATACATACAGCTTTAGGAGGTGAAGGGACAAATACCTCAGCATGCACACACCTTTAGCAGGTACTTATTTTCGAAAATAGACATGTAAACAGCCATGTTGGAACCTGCAACACTTCTTGGTGTAATTATTACTGCCCTATGACTGTGTCCTTGTATGATAAACATTCTTTTAACGTAGTTCAATGCAAATACTTGATGAGTTAAGAAAAAGATCTCGTTTGCTGGAAATTGATTCTGTTGCGTTACAGTACTGAGAGACCTCAGTTCCCTGATATGTTTGAGGAATAAATTTTTTATGCTGCTAAACCTCATCTATAAAGATGGTTCGGGTAACCATATGTAAGTCTCCCCCTTCTTTTAAATGCAGTCCAAATCAGTGCATAGCCGGCAATAGACAAGTATTTTAAATCCTGTTTCTGTGAGGGGAGATGACAAAAGGTACCGTCTCAGTTGGTGATGTGTGGTGAATTTCTTGGTGCGTTCAATGGAAAGCAAAAACAACTGGCTGAGTAGGTTGTACCTGAAAATCTTTTATAGCGAGTGTGTGGTGTATCGGGTTTGCGTGGCGAGGTTTTGGTAGCGGGGGGCTGCAGGGGCGGGAGAGAGCAGCGCAGCTGTGCGGTAGCAGCGGCCCTGCAGCCCCCCGGGCTGGGCAGTAGGAGGCCGGGGGGGCTCCAGGCGCCGGGGCAGAGGGTCCCCGGCAGCCCCCGGTGCAGCCCCGGCGGGGCGGGCTGTGCACTCAGCCGGGGGGGGCCGGGGGGGGCAGATCCGCCCCCGCAGCCCGGGAGCGGGGACCCCATGCAGGAGCGGCCCGGGCAGAGCTGCAGCCCCCCCGCGGGAAGGGCTCCCGCTGGAGAAGGGCCTGGAGCGGCGTCTCCCGCGGGAGGGCCCGGGCTGGAGCCGGGCGGCGTGTGAGGAGCCTCCCCCGGAGGGGGCCGGGGCGGCAGAGGCGGCGGGGGAGGGACCGGCCGCGGCCCCGGCCCCCAGAGCGATCTCCCTGCCCGGACCCCCGCGGGCCTGGCTCGGGGGGGCTGCCCTGCCCGCCTGGGGGGCACGGACAGGGCGGCTGGGGGGGCACCTGCCATCCAGTCAGGGTCAACCCACCACACCTGGTCACGCTGGCAGTGAGATGCCCGAAGCAACCACCGGCAGGTGTGCAGGCTTGTCATGTGTGTACTAGGGAAAACTGGTCATGAGAGCAAACTCCAGGCTGCCTACAGTAGACAGCGTGAATATAGCTATTGTCTTGACAATGTGGGAGACTGGATGCCTGGTTTCTAGACAAAACTTCACCATACAAGGATGCTTTAAAGCAATCCACCCCTCACATGTGCTGGGACGTAAGGCAGAAGTCATTTGCCCCTAACTAATTCTGTCATTGAGCAATACTTTTTATTTGATACATCTGCTAACCTGCAAGGTCACTTCTTCAGTCCTTCACATCCTGCAAAGTCATTCCTCAAGTCAACATCTTATCCTCTGGCCCTCAGGTCATTAAGTCTGTTGTTCGGTATTATTGTTCAGAATATAGCTAACATATTCTATCTTCTTTATCTCTACTTTTGGCTAGCTATTGGTAATGGTATACACCTCAAACTGCCCTTGTTCTTCATCTCATAATCTTATTATGAATATCTGATACAGATCTCCAACCACAAGTTGTTTATACGGTGCTTGATACACCTGTCGCTTCTCCACGATCCACAGTTTAGTGAAGACATTATTTATGTTAGACTATTCTCACCAGCAGTCCTTCCCCTGTCCATCTGAGCCCTGCACCACAGATAGTCACGGGGGCTGTGAGATATACTGCCTGGGTAAATAAATGTGACAACAATGCTTGCAGTTACTCCTTCTAGAACAGCAGTGCCATGTAAGGTCATATTTATTTTCATTGCCTTTGCTTTTTTGACCTGTTGATTTTAAGACCTTATTGTTTTGCTGTTCTGACTAAGCTGTTTGTCTTTTGTTGTATCTCATCTGCTGATGAATAGATATCCCCTGCAAACCGAGACTGCCAAACACTCCTGGGACTCCATGCCAGATATTTGTTAGACAGCAGTATGAGACATTGCACGGAGATGATGTACCTTTGCCTATGCCGGCACTGATGTCAAAGCAATCAATTAATTACTGGTGTATTGAGAAGATTTTGGGAAATAGAAATGGTTTTCCAAATAAATCTGTGTATTTTCAGTATCTTGCTATAACAGCATCATTGGCAAATGCTCTTCTACAATCACTGAAGTGTAAGAGTACTAGATGCCATTAATTTCTCTGTTCATTAATATTATGTAGTGTGAAAGTATTGTCACTGAATGAAGAACTAGGAAGGAAACCAGCTAGCTCTAGGTAGTGGTACTGTGGCTTCTCTTTAAAATAATTGTACAAAGCCCCTTTTTGGACAGGAGCATTACATATCTCCAGTTGTCTGAATCACTTAAATTTTTCTTAGGTAATTCTGTCATGGTGCATTTCCTCCTTCCTTTGAGATGCATTTTAGACCCTGTTCCGTGCTGTAGTTTTGTTCTTCATATCACATGCTTTGAGTGGATGTGCACTTACTTTCCCTGCTAACAGTCTTCATATCTCTGTAGTTTACAGTTTGAAGCTTTCCGTTCCCCTTAGGTAATCCGTGTATACATCCAGATCTTTTATCTTACATTATCAGGTTCAGCCTTGTTTCAGTTGGGGGTCTATTTAGTGCACAATGGAAGCAGTCCATTATCCACATTGACGTAACATGTCTTTCCCTTTGGGGTTGGTTTTTTTTGTGTGTGTGTGTATGTGCTTGCAGTGATTCACTGCTCCTTCCGTCCTCTGGAAAGACCTGAAACATTCTCAGCTGTATCAGTGACTGTCCTTTTGATGGGTCTCCACGTCTAGTCTACGTGTTGGAAATGGATTCCAAGTCCTTCCAGGTAGAAAACTCATCTGAAGGGAAAAAGTTGGCAACCATCCCGTGATGCTTCCTATTACATGACTGAATGATTGACTCCGGGTGAGTCACTCAGAAAAGCAATCATTTCAATAGCCTATGTGACTGTATCATTAAATCTGTCACTATACTACAAATCCTGCAGTTAATAGTGAGGCGGTTAATCTTGCTCTAAATGTGAAATACTTGAAATATATAAAATACTGCTATTCTTGTTCTTCCAGAGAGCCACATGGAAGACCTTTGATCAAATATCATTATTTTTTTTCCTTGCTTCTGTGAACTACCATTAGAAGTAGTGACCTGTTTTACATGTAAAATATGAACAGACACTCTGCTCAGGCAACATAGTTTATGCAGTTTTATATATTTTTGAATAAAACAAGTGATGTTAATGTGATGGACATTTGTAAATCACGAAGTGTGGAATGTTCACCTCTGGTTTTACTAACATCAAAACACTACAAACTAGCTCAGCAGTTTTAATAGGTATTAAACTGTATGAGCTATGAAAACTGTTGATAATGCTGGAGAACAACTGTTTCTGTGGATACTTCCAAACAACTGAAAAAGCTTGGGTAGGCTAGAAAGCACTCTGCATAACTGATCTTTGCCTCACGTCACAGGAGAATGATGGCTTTCTTCTTTGTGTCATTAGTTCATGACTTTTTTACTTATAGACAGAACCTTTTCTGCCATTATTTGTCAGCTGCAGATGCTGGTTCTTAGGCTGGCATCTGTCCTTTGCTGAAAACCTCCATGCAAGGACTGAGATTCTTGTCAGGACACCATCAAGAAAATCACCATACTGATTCCAGCTAGTGCAAATCAAAGTTGACTTGAAAGCCTCTTGGAGAGCATGGTGGAGAGCAGTGTACTTGCAACAGGCTCCTGTAAAAGAGTTACCCCATGCCACCTGAGCAAAGTGCTTTACAAACAGTATGCACCTACTCCTAACCCCTTGGATAGCTGCAGAAGTCAGTAAGACCATAGTAAGCATTGACTTTTCAACACTAACACCCAGAATGTGGAAGCTCCTCCATTTGTTATGTGCTGTGATCCAGCAGGTCAACAAGCTGCTGCCAGTAAATCCAAATGCTGTCATCGAAGCAGCTTCTCAGGAGCAGAGAGGTGTGGGTTTATCAATCCTATCAAAGTCAAGCTCATAAATAACTGCATCAAAATACATCGTGTGTCAGATAACCTTTTTCTCTTAGTACTAAAGATTAATATAGGGCTCATTGTCACCAAATCACAAAAGCTGCTGGACTTGAGGCTATTTTTTGCTGAGTTCCTTAGGAATTAGAGAATAGCTGGCAATATAATTTAGAAATATTTGCATTCCTAGTCAGGCAGTGGAAGTGTGGAAGCCTGGAAAAGCGATAGCTATTTTACATCTGGGGAGAAGGCAAATGAGCTCTAAAAGCCGTAATCCCTTTTTAGGAAACTTTCTTTTGGATGGATGTATGGAGCTGGAAACCTCTATTAAAATGCGTGTTTGGGATCTGGCTCTGACTTCTGGAACCAGGATCTACCACAGTCCACCTAGAAACTGGCTAGGGGACCTCTCTGGGTGCTCCAGGGAGTGTCTGCTGTGTTGAGCAGTCTCGGTTATTTTCTCATCATTCAAAAGCTCAGCAACAGCAATCTGCATGCCTTGCTCAGCAGCTGTCCCAGAAGCAACAAGAGCACTCTATGATGGACTCTTTGAGTTTCTGGGCTTGTGTGACTACTTCTTAGAGCTTGTAACAGCAATATTTCATGCTGTCTTCCACCGTTTATGGTTACAATGGCACTTCAAGTGAAATATTAGGCATAGTCTTTTCAAGGGGCTAAGCAAACCATTAGAGATGATCAGGGATTTTGAGCTCTCTTTCTTTAAGATATATGGACACCCTCCCCCAAAGAAGAATGGATTTTGAACCTCGGCTCATAGACAGATTCTGTTCTCACATGTGGAATTCCAAGAGCAGTGACAGATTAGAAACTCGTGCCAAAGTCGTTGAAGCATTTAATGGAGTCTGAGGAAGCCAGTGTCAATCTTTCCTTTGTCCAGAATTAATTTAACAGAAGTATGCAGGCTCTTCACATTCTTTGCATGGTCCACGTGAAGTGAAATCTCATCTAAGTGTGGTAATCTTGGGGCATTAAATTACATTTAACCTAAATTGTTAACAGTTGTTGATTCTCCATGTTATAATTATATTGGCTACAAACAGGATCAAGTCAACAGTGTGGAGGAGACGTCAGTGGGGTGACTGTGAAATGACAGGCAGCCGCACCAATCCCCGGCTCCTCTGCACAGCTCATGTGCACTTGCAGCTCTGGGCTGGGAGGGCTCAGGGGAGGAGGGGGGCTCTGCACATATGTCCAGAAATTGCTGCAGTGGATGGCTTGGCTCAGCTCTCACAGCTATTTAAAGGCACGTGAGCTGCATGTTAAATTGGGCATTAGTATTTGCCTGGCTCTCCAAAAAACAGCTGGTTTGACTGTGCTGTACAGTAGTCATGTTGGGGAATTGAGGACAAAATGCAATCAGAGCCCATAAACACAGAAATTACAGGACATTGGGGGCTGACTCCTGCTTCTTCTCTTCAGATGACAGTTTCATTAGGGCAACTCCCTAAACCAGAACAGTATTAGCAAATTAAGATCATGGCTTGCCACTGTACTTCGAGTTGCCAAGAAATGCTTCGTTTCTTCTATGAAGTGCCAGCTCAGGTAAACATCTAGACTTCTAGTGCAAGATAAGAAGGAGCATTTGCAAACAGGATTTGCCTCATGCCTAACCCAAACGCTTGGCTTGGGTGCCAGTTGCTACCAGTTATCCCAGCTCTGCAGGAGGTGGCTGTAAACCCTCAGGACAACTGAATATTTACAGTGGATTTATTTTAGGAAAATAAAACTGGATTCTGCGAAGTCCATAAATTGCTGTCTAAAATACCTACCAGCTCACAAGCAAACTATTACCAAAAAGGTTTTAAAGCACAAGTGAGTGAGAGGAACTACAGCACAAAGAAACTGAAGCTGTGTCTATACTAGCAAATTGAATGTGCCTGGGGCTATTCCCTGGCACTGAGGCCAGTTGGCAAGAAGCAGCCTGCATCCCTAGCATTAAACTGCCTTGCTCTCCAAAACAGGGTGGCCACGTGGCAACTGGTGCTGGGAGCAGTCCCTGGCCCATGGTGCTTCTGAACCCTACCGAGAAACTGTATGGGAGAAAGCTACTTGGCACAGGTGAAAATGTGCCAAGACCTGTGCTAAACATTTCCTGGTGCAGAGGACTGGGATTGCTGAGGGATGTTCCTGGTGATGTTAAAGGTAGTGGTATTGATGTAGCCTGAAAATTTTAACCTCTGCTATGGACCATAAGAAGAATCTCAAAAAGAATGGGAGTGACTTCACCCTTTTATTCTCCTGGCTGGGAGCACGAGAACACGTAAGAGGTACTTTGTCCTGAAAGCTTTCCTGGCAGGAGTCTCAGCCCTCATGCCATGGGTAGGCACACACCTCCTCTGGAGTGCAACCATGCATAATTTTGACAAAGAGAAGCTATTTAATTTTGGTGTTTTGTTTTGTTTTGTTTTGTTTTTTAAGTATAGCTTTTCCTGTGACTTTGGTGGGCTTGTAAGGCTTCGTTTTGCTGTAATTGGAACCTTCTTTTATGTTTTGCACTCTGCAACTGCTGATACATACTTTCACCTCTCAGCCATTTCTAACACCATTTTCTATCTTTGAATTTCATTTTTATGATAAAAGATGACAAGCATGAGCGCTGAATAAGACAGCCACAGTATTTGTTGTGACTGGAAGACATCAGTACTCAGTTATTTGAAACAAAACAAGTAAAAAAAAATACCAGGAAAGAGGACTCCCCACTTCTAACGGCAGATTCTTTTGTAAATCGGAACAACGCAGAGCAGCCCAGCCAGGCTGGCCGTGGAGCTGGGGCTGTGGTTTCCTAATGCAACATGCTCAGTGGCAATGTTGGTTTCAATTATTCTCACAATCGCTTGTTCCCATCACAGAACTGACATTTCTTGGCAGGATTTTTTTTTTTAATCGGATCAGGTCCCTAATCCAGTTCAAAATACAGTCCTGCAAATGGTTGTGCTGTCACAGCTGAATGGGCTGAAGACCAGTTGATAGGACACAGGAGATGAAGAGTGGGAGGCAGGAAGGGCACCAAATATTGAGTTTGCATTGAGTTTATAGCTGCTTTCTCTTTCTAATGCCTGCTACTTTTTTCTTTCTACTTCATGCCTATGGGTGAAAGTATAATCTGAGGAGATAGTGAGTTCAGGATTTCATGACTGTCCATTGCTTGTTTTCCTCGCACCCTCCTTCCTTCTCAAACTTCAGTCATGGTTAGTGCAGATAGTCCCATACTCCTGTACTGCTTTGGCAAGTGGTGCTTAGGCTTCGTCTTTCTGAGAAGGAATCACTCAGGTGGCAGGACAAGTTTTCACAGCAAATACCAGCTTAGTTTTGCCTGTATAAAGACTGGTAGATCTGGCCAATGCAACCACCCCTTTGAGAGCAAGCCCCATTCCAGCAGGACTTCCATGATCACTCAAGTTACCCAATACTTCTTTTTCTATGTCCACATTCACTAAAAAGATTAACTGGTATCAGATGTTTAATGCAATTAACAGCACTGTCAAAAGGGGAAGTACTCAGGCTAGCAGAGAAGGAACAGATTAGGGAGTACTTCTTCAATTAGATGCTTTCAGCTTGGTTGGGTCTAATGAAAATCACTGTGGAGTTCTTAGGGATATGGCTGAAGCAATCACAGAGGTGTCTGCAGCTAAAACTAGCTCTCAGGCATCTGTGGATGAATTATCCAGTTTGGAGATTATCTGTGCCACAGATGCAGAGGTAGCTAGGGTCTGACATGGCTCATTAGCATGAGCACCATTGCAGATTCCAGGGTCAGGCTGGGTCTAGGAATAGTCCAAAAACTTACATTCAGGACAAAGCTAAGGCCTTCTCTCAGAAAGCCCAGCTGGATGTGAGCTGTCTGTGTACACCTGTACCTGTGTCATATTCCCTGCTGAGCACCAGAAGAATCATCATCTTAGGCACAGTGTGAGGAAAGTAGTATGGGTCCTTTCGAGCCCACTTGTTACGCCCATTTAAAAAGCCCCGTCTAACATGAGTCCAAAATAAGTCCAACTGGATCTGAGCTAAGTCTGTAAAAAGACCTTGGAGCATCTCTGTATTGTGTTCCCACAGACTTCATGGTTCCCTGTATCCATTGACTGGAGTGTCTCAGCCCTCCTGAGGATCCAGCAAGGAGCTGATGGCATCCTGGAGGATTTGTGAAGCTGCAGAAGACTGGAAAAGAAGTAAACATTAAAAGAAAGGAAAGGAAGACCTAGTATGGGTCAGATCAAAGTCCTTAAAAGGCTGAATAAAAACCTACCTGTCAGACTCTACTTGGGAGAAGAAACTCAGATGTGAAGTAGCAGCCCACAGGGGTTGCCCATGAGTAAGTCAGGTTGAAAAAAGGTACTTTCTTTCTATGCCTTGTTCCAGCCCTGCCTGTGTCTGTGGCTTCTCCTGTTCCTGTTTACTGGTGTTTTCCAGCATTTCCCAAGTACATGGCTGATGTCACCAACCCCAGTGCTGGGGTGGACCTCATTGCAGCCCTGTACCTAGGAAATGTGGTGGCTTGATGGTGCAACTCCTGCCTGGCACTGACACCAGGTCCATGCTTCTGTGGTAGCCTTTTCTGATTAGCCTTTCACAAATAAAGGGCCATTTAACTGCTCCTTCTTCTTGACTGTGTGGATGTCAGATGTTACTCCAAGCATCGGAAGGGTTTTACCCAAATCACAACAATGTATGAGAAGACAGAAATGTTTAAATAAGGTATCTAAACAACCCTGCATCTTTACACTAATTGCACTAGAATAAGAAATAAAATTATATAATGCCCTCCTTAAAGGATTTTTAAGTAGCAGTTTCATTCTGGACTGGATTTATGCAGGCATTAGAGTTCTAGTACAACTGCACTCCATTTGTACACTAAGTAATTATATGGTACCTGGTTGGGAAAGGTTGTGCAAGTATTGTAAATGTGTGTTTTCATACCCTGAGATATTTTGATACCTGTTTAGAAGAAAATCCGCAACTCCAGACTCTGTCTGGATGAATCCACCTAAAATTAGTAGGGATGTAATAAGAGACATGCTTGCCTTTCTGCAAAAAAACACTGTGAAAGATCAAGCACCTGTAAGCTGCCCCAACCACTTTTCAAACCACATATTCTCTATATGCCACATCCAAGAAAATCCATTTTCTGATTCACCAATACTGAACAGTGATCACTTCAGTATTTTCCAGTCCTTCAACTGATTAACACCTTACGTGTCGCATACCTGAAGGGAGGCTGAATTACACCCGTGACTCAGGGCTTTTTGTACTATAATTATACACCTACATCAGAAACAGAGGTTTTATGACTTTGTCATCATGGCTAATGGATGTGTCTGCGTGCTGGCGGTGATGTGAGTTATCCATCCACCCGTCTCTGAGCTACTGGAGAAAGATCGGAGTGACTCACCTCTGGGGTACCAAGTCACACCAGCTCCTTCACACAAGTTCCTTCTTGTTTCTTTCCTCTGAATTTTGCTCTATACGAATAGGAAAATCTGAGATAATCAAGCCCATGATCACATTTTACGGCAGATTAAATGACTCTCACCTCACTGCAGATGCCAATAGGGCAGCCATCTTTGCCAGAGCTTGTGGCTCTGGCTCCCCTTTAATCAATGGAGGGAAACAGGGCCCAATTCATCTTGACTAGGTTAAATATCAACATTAGCACAAGGTGAGTCACGTTATAAAAGTGCCCATTCCCCTGCTGACTCGGAGACAGCCTGCATGACACACTCTGGCATTGATGGCTACACTGCAGGTAACCTGCAGTGACGGGTTACGGATCCTCCCCAGGTGAGTCAGAAACAAGTGCACATGCATTTAGAGATCTGATGAAATAACCCACTCTGTCATCCAGACCCATCTCCCACCCCTCTCCACCTGACTTACTGCTCTTCCTTTTATTATATTTTTGCTGCATAGACACTACTTGGGCAGATCCACTGGATTAATTGCTATAGGGAAGTACTGCATGATAAATACAGGACAAAATGAGGTTCTTTCATGCCCATAATACTTATTTGTGTACAGATAAAATGCCCTAGACAGCCTTTCCCTCCCCTCCTTCCCCAAATCAACCCAGGCTTCTAGTCTAAAGTGATATAAAATCAAAATTATACTTGATTCGGAATAAGCTGGACATCCTTCAGCCTCAGGTCACCATTGAGAGGCTTTCTGGAGGTGTCAAACTGATGTCGCTATGCCAATCCTCTGGTGCTGAGGCTGTTCCCATTATGCTGTGCAATGGTAAAACCACAGGAGTGCCAAGGATGTAAAAGCCTGGCTCTCCCTGAGGACGTGGGAACACCCAGTCTTTAGATGGCAGGGGCTACTGTCTCCTATGGTGGCAGGAGATAGCACAGGACGGTGGCAGGACCTTTGGAAACTGTTCTGTAAACCAGCTGGAGACTGATTTGACTTTTTGCTTTGCATTGTTTTCCACTTTGGCGCAGCAGCCCAGCGCTGCAGGCAGCACACCTGGAGCCCATACGTTGAGCTGGGTGCCCACCAGTACTGATTCAGTCTTCTAAAAAAAAATTACTAATTTGCCAACCTAAAGGTACAGACCTGGTTTCAAAAGAGGCAGCATAATATATTCTTTTCAGGATTTGAAATGTTTCTTTGGATGGTTTCCTGGGGGATTTTTAATTTGTTTATTTTCATTTATCCATTCAGTAAAGGGTCACATCTAATCCCAACTGCAACGCCATGGGCTACCTTTTAAGTACAACCGTAGCATTAAACAGTTTTGCTGAACACTCCTTCTGGGGAGGAATGGAGAGAAAAAGAAGGGCCTAGCAACAACAAAAAAAATTAATTAATAAATATAATATTTTAACAACAAATTTTTGTCAAGTCACATATAAGCCCTTTCAGGATTATAATGAGGTTCAATGAAAATAGATTTAAAGAAGGATCAAGGCAATTTAAATACAGTTTTTAAAAGTGCAGCCTTGATGGGTAGGTAAAAAAGCAAGAATGAAAGTACTACAGAATTCACAATAACTTTGCTGTGAAGCCTTGGACCAAAACAAATAATAGGTATATTCACCATGGAACACCCCAAACCCCTCACCCGATGTAATTTCCAAAATGGACCACCCTGAGTGTGTTGAACCCTGATGGACATCGCCGTGCTGAGCAGAACAGACAGATACACACTCAGTGACCCCTACTTCTGAAATGTGCCATCCACCACCAATTTATGGCTGTGCTGGTTTTGAGCAAGAGGGTGTCAGGAGGGTGTTATGCATAACTACTCTTATCTATATAATTATATATATCTATTATAATTATATTATATATATATTATATAAATATATAATATATATAATCTATATATATACCTATTATAATTAGTCTTGGCTAATTGTGATGAATTTTTTTGAGTGCCATTTTATAGACATGTTTTATGTAGGCTTCACTCCTCTGAGGCCATTAGAAGCCTCATCCAGAACAAGACATTCCATAACCCAGCCTCCTCGCCTTTGTTATCCACCTTCAAGTTCTGAAATAAAACCTTTTTTCTTGTCTTTGCCACCATTTGACACAGTCCCAGAGAATAAGATATCCATGAACCGGCATTGTCCTTCTGATGATAATAAAACCTCCTAGCTCCAGCTGGTGCCTGAGGCTGGGGATGCCCTTCTCCCAGCTCCCGGCTCCACTACGCCTCGCCAAGAGCCACAGCTCTGCCTGCTAATGATGCACTTTCCAATAGCATCAAAATAATGTTTTACAATGTGATAAGACTCACAAAATGTTTTGGCTGGCTAAGGCGATGCGTGAGAAACACTAAGGTGTCGGGTGAGACCAGAGCAGCGCAGAGGCCCCCAGATCTTTCTAGCCCATCTGACATCATGCCCTGCAGGGCACCATCCTGACAGAAAAGGCAGGAGCTTGTGCAAGGGATTTTTCAGGATTGTCTCCTCTATTACTTTTAATGACCAGGCATAATTGCAGCACAGATTTTGAACCAGGAACCTGGAAAGTTTTGACAAGCTCTACCAAAACTTCTGCAGTTCATCTCAAGGACTAGCGTTACCAATAATGCCATTCTCTAGTTTATAGTTGTAATCCTGGAGCAAGAGCTGATGATTGTTAATTTTATGCTTGCTTTCTCTCTGCTTACCCATTGTGTCAGCATATTTCATTTATGCTAGGCTTTCTAAAATCAATCTTCATTTTAATGTATAGTTACATAGTAATGTATAGTTCCCTATTGCCTTTTTTTTTTTTTTTTTTCAGTAAACAGCTGAAGATTTAGTGTTGGTTTCTAACACACTGAATCCATTTATGATAGTTTACATAATCAGATTTTCAGTGCACTGTAAATCTGTCTCAAAATGCTTGCATTGCTCCAGGACTAAGCTGGTTAACTTTCTGAACTGTTTTTCATTATTTGTGTACATTTCAACATTTTAAGGAACGGTTAAGATGCTATTTTGGTAGGGCTTTAGCACCTTCCATGTGTCATTGATTCTTTTTTCCCCAATGCAGAATTTCTACAAATGAATGTTGTATTTCAGAATAAGAACCACTTCACTCATAAATAACTTCTAAGCTACTAAATATCAAACTTTCTTGTGGCAATAGGGAAATTCATCTCTTGAATATAGTCGTTGACTTTTGCAATTAAATGAAGCGATGAAACTTCACAGGGAAGAACAAGCAAAACTAGCCAAAATGTTAACATGCAGATAGATGGGCAGTGAACCTATGAAGCAGTTCTCATGGGAAGCAGGAATGTGCCCCCAGAGGCTGCCCGTGGATTTTCTGTATGTCTACAGAACCCTGCTTTTAAGGTCTGAGGAGCATCAGGACTAACAGGAGCAAGACACAAGCCCGGGTGTATGGCACTGCCATTCGGAGCTCTGAAATTGTTCCTTCATGCAGTGGAGAACCAGACTTGCTTGAGCATGGTGGTTTGGTCTGACGCATCCTTTGGCAGTGGGACACAAAAGCAACGTGTAAGTCAAATGGAAGGGCCTGGTGACTATTGGAGGAACGACCAGAGGAAGCCTGCCCAAGTTACTCAGTGGTGTGAACCTTCACTTCCATGGGTTTTAGGAGGCTTCAGCTGAGTCGTGGCTCCGTATACATGTAAGTCAGCTTCCTGTGAAGGAACTTGAGGGTGAAGACCCTGAGCAGCTGCCAGCCAGGCTGGCACATAGAGTGACAGCTGGGGCTTGCTTGCATTTGCAAGGGTGGGTTTGACCAGTAGCTGATCCTTCCCTGAAGCCTGGTGTTTCTTCCTCTCCAGCATGAGGACAGCTCTACAGAAGTGCAACCCTTTTCACAAGCTCAGTTGCTAAATTGATTGCACTGAATCAGCAAAATTTTCTTATGAGGAAACACACTGAATTTGGTTCATATCTTCACTTAGAGACTCAATACCAGGCACTTTGAACTTGGTTTATAACTGTGCACACAGGGGTGTTGTTAAATCCTTTTAGAAGCTGAACTGGAAAGCGGAGAAAATAGCATTTGGATGTGGCTTTTGAGTGTGGCAGAAGTCAAATACGAAGTATCTGAGTTCAGCGCTGGGAAATATTAGATTTCCAATGCCACAGCTGGCTTCACTTGTTCCCTGTGATAACATTACCTTGCAAAATCAAGGGTAAAGGAGCAAACGATATGAGTTTGACTGGAGCAAAGTCAAGATAACTCAAGTGCAGTCGGGTAAGTATCACTTTGTTTATTACCTTATACCAACAGACAGGATTTAATCAAAACAGTCAAACAAATGTCTGTTTTAAAACATTTGGTCCAGGTAAAACCCTAGACGTTTGGAGGTCGATTTTAGACACATAGAGTTGCCTAGCTGAGGACAAAGCTGGGAAAAGGAGTGGGTGGTGTGGAAGGGACAGAACAGAAGAAAGAGCTAGGAGGCAAGTCTGAATAAGGCTTGGTGAAAACAATTCAAAGTATTTGTACCCCTGAGATACCGATTGAGAAAAAAATTCCCAACACAGGCAGGTAAGCTGTAAAGGGTTCAGCATGGTCCATGTAGACAGCAAGTGCTGTGGATGGGTGCTGTCCCTGCCAAGGTGATACAAACTGTATGGTAATGTTTATGGGATTTCAGGGAGGGTTTTTTTCTTTTAAAACTTAAGAAAATAAACACAGGTTAGAAGTGGTGTAACCATTGCATTATTAAAGTTATGAAGTTAAACACTGGGGAGTTTGGAAGAAGTAGAAACAGGCATGTTTGTGCTCTCTGCACACATAGTCCGTTGGGTGGCCTTTAACCACGTACGGTTTCTCACAGAACTCCTACCAACAGCCCAGGCTCCACTGTGCTGGGCTGACTGCAGTGTTCGACTTTGCAGATACCTGATGTCTGGGGGAACCACCGTTAACTGTGGGCTGTGGCACTCCCTGCTTAGCTCAGCAGTTCTGGCAGGTAGGAAAATTGTCCAGGAAGTACCCGGTGAATTTATGGTGCCTTCAGGGCTGGATGGCCCCCAAGCTGTTGAGTGCTAGATTGCTCTGCTAGATATAGACAGAAATTCTGCCTAAACCCTAGAGTAGTTTCTTGTGCTGGTGCCCCAGACTTTGTCCCTAGAACTTAAAAAAAACAAAAGCACATTGCTTAATTGACAGCATATGATCCTTATCAACAGGGTGGAGCAACAACATGGAGCAAAGGAGTGGGTCCACACCCAGCAGTCCCTGAGCTGCCCACTTTATTCCCCTGTTAAACATGTTAAGCCGTAACTTTGCCATTCTAGAACAACATACGAATGTCTCCCTTCCCAGGTTCAAGCTGAATGCAACTTTGTTCACTGTCTGTGGGACATGAGCTGTGCTAAGGAGTAGCCATGCATGGTGCCATGAGGGTGCTGCCAGTGTGGGGTCCAAGTGGAAATTTTGATAACTCATTCTGCACCATTTGCTGGAGTTTTTAACCATCTGCTCTCTCACAGGAACTGTATGTCATGTGAGGTGGTCTCTGGAGGACTTTTCAGTGATTGGGGCATAACAGCTGGAAAAGACCATCTGCCCGCAGAATAATTATTTATTCCAGAAGGGAGATCAAAGGAACTGACATCTTTTTTTACTATCTGTTCATATCAGGAGTGTTTCAAACCAGATATGGGTCTGAGCTAGATTCCCAAACTCACATACACCAGAACTTTAAAGTAACCTAAATCAGGCTGCATGGTCTGGGAGCAGATCCATAGGGCTGAATGCTCAAGTTCCTTGAATCAAGGAAGAAGGGAGATGGGCTGGGATAAAAGCATGTGTGTGCAAGAGAGAAAGAATCATTGATGGAGATGGAAACTGCGTTGTGCAGCTCTGGGTTCGTCCCTGTTTCCAGTTCCAGCACACATAAAAAGGCTGTTCCCAGCTTTCCAAATCTGACATACACAGTTAGTGTATTCACAGATCTGAATCAAGTTACCGTGAGCGGAGTGCTCCACCTGAACATCAGCAGAGCTCCTTCTGCAGAGTGCTTCAATATGAGGGGACTGGCTGTCTTGGGGGACCTCTAATAAGCTGTGTTTGCCATGAGACTGCTGGTTGCAATCTCATCTACACAGATTTGCAATGGAGCTGTTGCATGAGCGATTGTGGGATTTGTGTTTTTGCACGCATGGAATGGTGGAGCACACATCGCTATGTGAAGCTAACCTTGAAAATCAGAGCTGGAAGGAAGGAATTAGCTCTGAAGAAAGAAATGTCGATTTTGATAAGGGAAGCAAGCACCATCACTCATTACCTAATGAGCATCAAATGTATTCTTGATAGTGCATAAATGTAGGAAGCTCTCTGGTATGGTGATCACAAAGCAATGGCAGCCAGACCTTTTATTGGGAGCACCTGAAGGGACTGAGGCTGCAGCTGCACGAGGTGCTGAGCCACGTAAGCAGTGTGCTGCCTGGGAAGGGGAGCCCTTGAGCCGTGTGCGGGGGCCCATGGGTTAAATGATCTGCCACAAACACATGGGGAGGGGGTTAGTGCTGGGCAAGGGACAGGGACGTGCTGCTGGCAGGCTGGGTTTGGAGGTCTTTCTCACCGTGTGTGCGCTGAGACAGCACACTGCCTGTATGTCTTGAAGAGAGCACGCTCTATTTAAAAAAGAAAGAGAAAAGAAAAGATGCAAACTGGATGTCCTCCAGCACACTCTATTAAATTCTCTGATCAAATAGCATAGTAGTCAGCAGTAGACACCCTCCTCCTCTACGATATTCAAGACTTAAATCAGCTACTATTGGGCTGTAAATTTTAAGGTACATCACTGAGGTAGTCAGGATTGGCAAACCGGCTTTCAGAGCCAACTCATTCAGAAATACATTCAAAAAACTCATGGCATGGATTTCAAAAGAACGAGGTAAAACACAGCCAGTGTGACAGTGTTTGTGCTCTGTTTCCTGAGTTTGGGGGTTCAGGTTTTTTTCCCCAGCCAGGAAATTCTCAAGTTTAACATTTAAAATGAAAGTAGAAGTGCTCCTGTAATTTCTTGACACTTTTAAATGTGTCTGTAAATGTGATTTCTTAATTAACGATGAAGCTAAGCAGTTTGTTGAAAATGTCTCAGTAGAAAGTTTCTGAAGTTGTATTTACAAATGAATTGCAAATCTCTTCAAATCTATAATTATCTACAACTGATGAGCACTGAAAATATCTTCCAAGTTATTGTTAACCCTTTAGAGCTGTTTAAACTGTGAGTTGCTATATCTTTCTAACTTTGAACGAGGAACTTTAAATGAAGTTTATACTCACTACTTAACTCTGTGAACTGGATTTATGGATAACAGCAAATACTGTGAAACTGTGATAAAATCTGGGGAACTGGCAAAAGCATACTTGCACATACAGCGGGGAGCCAAGTGTGAGACACCCTGTACACTCCTAGGGGTTATTCCTTAACATGACAGCAAGCTTAAAACGCCAGCTGGCTGCCTCAAATACCAGCTGTGCCCATGGGTTTGTCTCTCTGCCCTTTCCTTCCTACCTCTGAGATTTCCAAAATATGCTGAACAAGCTGTGGGCATCACCTCTTCTAGCACTGGCAGGGAGGTTGGGAGGTGGGGAGGCAGCTGCACTGTACCCAGCTCCTCCACATGTAGATCATGCCTAGGGCAGCCCACTGCAAGCCCAACACATCCCCTGCCACCCACCTCCAGAAGGACTAGTTACACAGTTGTCTGAGCAGTGACACCATTTCCTTACATTTTTATATTACTATTAGTGTAAAAGGCAAATCATCCCAACTACTCCTGGATTTTTGACTGACATGAAGACTGTGAGAAGGGTGGGTGCAGCTGTTACTGGTGTCCTGCCCTAGCGCACCTTGGCAGAGACCCCGTTTGCCTCTCAGGACAGGTATTTGGGAGATACCTATCTCTCTGTTTCATCTGATCTGGACAACGTCACGCCTCTGACAGCATAGCCACCCACAGATATCTTGAGCAATTGGCTGGACACAAGTCCTGGTGAGTGTGCTATGCCTGTCACAGCAGAGCTCACTTAAACCCTTAATTAGAAGCAGGTGAAAAACCGGCTGGTGGTCCAGCAGCAATGGTGGGAAATATTGAGGGGTACAGTCTGCATTGATCCCTGCCCGAGCCTGGTACGGCTGTGGACAGAGCTGGGATCTGAGCATCCATCCTGCAGGAGCATTGTTTCACGAGCTTTTACATAGCTCACACTGGTCACATGTCCTGGGATAATGTGGGACACTCCAGTCTATCTCTTTGAAGACCCTGGAAAAGAGACTCTGAAATGTATTGCCGTGTATCTAAGAAATCTGACACAAAAGCTTCAAGTACGGATTTACAGAAACAAGTTGCACCTCATAACAAGGATATTTCTGACAGATACATTCCTTGATTAATGTTATTTGGACATGTGGTAATAAAGTGAAAATGTCAGCATAGTCTCTTTCTACAGCCTCACTCTTTAAGACTTTTGATAGTAAAATAATGTAACATTTCAAGAGAATCTTGCTGCAACCCCCAGCTAGTCCTTGGCCTTGAGTGTGCCGCAAAGCACATTACAGTGTGTCCAAATAATGAGAATTACTGCTGGCGGTACAAGGAGGAGCTCAGTGTCAAGGACAACATCCAGTTTTATCATGTTCCCACATAGCCTGTTGAAGATAATAAAAAGAGACCATTCCAACCAGAATTTGTTGTGCACTTCTACTGTTTAAAATAATAATCTCAAAAAATGATCCTGAAGGCTCATGGATGGCAAAGACCTTTGGATACAGTAAATATTTTAACAGCTCATTTTCCAAATTTATTCCTGGCAGAAAATACTTACTTTTTTCCTAAGTTTGTTTTGAACCCTGGCTGTATTTACTTTGGCATGAGGAGAACTGCATGATGCTGCTTCTCCATTCCTGACGCTACAGTCTGGTGAAGCTGATGAAACACTTCAATGTTAAGAGCAGTGGCACTCTGTGTCCACCCTTCAGTTCGTCTCCCGTGCTAGGCTGAGCAGTAGAGTCTTTCCCTTAAGCCTTCCAGGTAGCGAACGACATATGGAGTCCCTGATTACTCAAGCTGAGCCCACAGCCTTCCCCAGCTCCTGCTGCAGGAGGGACACCATGGCACCCCCACGCTGCACAACGCAGAAGGCGCGGCATCGCAGGAGGAGGAGAAGAGAGGTCTTTGCAGTGCCGGAGTGTAAGGCATTTCTTCCATGAGGCATATGTGGTTTTGTGGTTCAGGAAAATTTTCAGGACCTGGCTTTCTATTCCCTGGAGTTTTTACTTCTAAACCAAAAAAGTCATACACAGAATTGTTTGGAGAAAAGGAGCTGAAGTCTAAATTTTAGAGTAAAAAATGCATTTCCAGATAAAGTTTGTAGATTCCTAAAGCCGTGGTGTGTATTAATGCATCCAAAGTGGTAGCACAAGCTTGTTTTGCAGAGATGACAAAGCAAGGCTGAAGCGAGCCCTTGCTGAACGCAGCAGCGCAGCTCCTGTGGCCCTCTGGGAGTTGGGATTTTCTTTAGGAATGGAGGTGGATGAAGTTCAGAGGTGGATGAAGTTCTCAGTCATGTTTTTAGTGCAGCCCAGTTCCTGCTGGGCTCATTCCAGAGCCAGTGCCACGTGTCTTGCAAAGGCAGCCCTGCCTGAGGGAAAAATCCAACCCCTGCCTTGCCACCTCTGTTTTCCATCCCCTGGGAATGAGTTCAGAGCTGACCAGAGGCAGATGGAGAGGGAGAGGGCAGAGAGCAACTTGCAGCACCTTTGCCTTTCCCACATGCAAAGCCAGGGTGTCTCACCTCACCTCACCCCTTCTCTCAGTCTACATGTAGGAGCAGGGGGGAGTCTCGGCCATCACCCCCATGTCTGGCAGGTGAGGCGGGGGGGCAAACCCCATCCCCCAGGGTGTTGGGGGGCAGGGGAGGGGGCAGGATCCCAGGCAGTGCCATGAGGCAAATGAGGGAGGAGCGTTTATGTAAGTCGTGCTGGTTCATAGTTAATTGCTGGAGGACAGGAGAGTATGTGTGGAAGGGAAAGGGCACAAATACATTAACTTTGAGTAACCAGGCTTTGGAGAGGGGCTGGATGTGTCACGTTATCAGGTGACTGGCAAGGGCAAGAGTGAGCCTGCAGCTTCACCTTCACCAGCTATGCTGAGAAAAGCAGCGGTGTAGACACTGCCACCATCTCTCCATCACTTTGCTGCTCCTGGTTCTTCTCCTTATGTTAGAGCAGCTGCTCTGTGTGTGGTGAATCAGATGAGAGGATTAGACTCCTGGGGAAATAATTCGGCAAAAGGTTGGGGGTTTTTGGTTGGTTGGTTTGTTCCCCCCCAAAAAAAAAAACCCAACAAACCAGGGGTATTTTTCAGCCAGATTAAAGCTGTGCTAGTAGAGGAGAAGTGATGGTGCAGGGTCAGGATGAAGGAGGGAAGGGCAGGGAGCCTAGCTGAGCCCACAGAGCATGCACAGAGGAAACCCAGGGGTGCCACAGCCACAGAGCAAAAGCCAGTTCCTTTGGGAAGTTAATGCCTCTGTCATGTACATCAGAAAGAAGTTCAAAACTCATCTTCAGACAAAATCTGTATTTCTCAAATTCTGATGATGATCCTTGAATTTTTGAGACTGGCAGTGCTGCAGTTTGTATGTCCTCTGCCTATAGCTTTCTATGATTTTTTTCATTCTTTAATTAAATGACTTGCAAGTTCTTGCAAGGGGACAATATCTGCAAAGCTGAGTAAGGAAAGAGGAAATTCACAGTAGAACAACCATGAGTCAATGAAAAGCAATGAAGTCACTGTGAGGGGATTAAATGCAGGGGACAGGTAAGCAAACAGAAAGAGGATGACTCACTGCCTGGCAGATCTTGCCCTGAGAGGGTCAACCCCACCACCACTTTATTGCTCTTGGCAAAATTATTCTAAGGCATATCTCACCCCATGCTTGCTGTGGCCAGCGGCTGTGCTGGCCCCGTGCGCTGCAGTGCGAAGCACTCCCCAGCACATCAGCCCCATGGGGATTTCCCCCACTGTGCCCAAGCTTCTCTGGTTAGCGCTATCTGGAAGTTAAGGACTACAGCTCTGTTTCCGTATTTCTTTCTCCTTGCTTGTGTGTCCTCTGCCTATTGCATATGCACATCCCACCACATGCTCCAAAGTCTGCATTTACAGCCTGGTCGTTCCCTGCAAATTTCCCTGATGGGGATGCAAGGTTGACTGGCCATGCACTTTGATACTTGAGATAAAAGTTACCGTTGTCTGCTGATTTTTCCATACCTATAATATTGTAGATGTTCCTTCTGTCTATAGGGAGCACTGGCCCATTGCTTTAAATGGGCTCTGTGACTTCATCCTAGGCCTGCTGCTGGCCCACAGCCACTGAACACAGCCATGCTGTAAGAGGGGGACCACGACCAGGCAGCTGCACTCAGTGCATCAGTGCAAGGGTGCGCAAAGGGTGGACGTGGGGCTGAGTTTGGCGAGATGCCCCCTCCCTTCCCATCTCACAGTGTGTGCTGCCCCAGGGATGCATCTCCTTGGGGAGCAGAGGGGATGGGCAGGGAGAAGCCCCAGGAATGGGGGGAGGAAGGACACGGAGCAAGGACTGGGGCTGGGGCAAGGGTCAGGAAGAGCAAGAAGTGAATCAAGAAGCACTCAAAGAAAAATTTTTGGTTTGAGGGATGACAGGGACAGAAGGGGCTATTGGAAGGGGCAAGAGGCTCAGGGAGGGAGACCGGAGGGTGCAGTGTCAGTGTGGGATGTTATGGGTGAGAACGTTTGGTGAGTTGGTGGTGGTTTGGAAAGTGGAAGGGGCTTCTTGTGTACTGCTGTGTTAAACAAGGTCTGTAACAAAATCACCGAGACCAGAGACCTGGGGAAGGAAAATTCCCAGCCTCAGATCCAGCTGCAGGGCAGTTTCAATGGATTGTGATGCTTTTTCTTCACTGGGAGTTGCCACTTCAAACGTTGCAAAGGCCCCTTGGCATCCAGTGTGCTCTGCAAACAGAAAACCATCCAGCCTGTGCCCGAGCCCAGAGCTTGTTATCTGCAGGCAGAGGGCAGAAGGTGGGAAGAGACTCTGCCGGGCTGTTGGGATGGCATGATTGCAGCCATCTGCAATCTGCAGCATCTGCAATTGCAGCTCTGTGTCATGCAGCTGTGGGATGCCCGTCCCAGGCGGAGTCTGAAAACACAGCGAGGGCAGTGGTGGGGCTGTCACCCCAGCGGGGACTGAGCTCCAGGCATGAGGGCAGTTCAGCAAGGGCCTGACCTCTGCTGTCATCTCCTGGCACAAATCCCTCATTCTTTGGCTGATTTGTCTGGACCTAATCCAGCATTTTGTGTGTCTTGCAGGAATTGGCAGGCTTTGAGACTGCAGCTTCCTCACTTGGATGGGTGATAAGATGATGAGGATGACAACTGTGCTGGAGGGAGGGATTCAACACACCCTCCTAATACCTCCCAGTGCTATATTAGTCACAAGGTCACATCTATTAACAGACAGAGCTGTAGTGTGTGGCAAGTGGGTCACATGTTACCAGCTTCTTGTTTCCACCCAGTAATTTGCACTATAAGGGAAATAATTTAGTGTCAAACAACTTCTGTGGTACCGGAGGTCTCAAGGAGGGGGGAATGCTGCTTCCATCTGCTGGTTAACAGGAACAGGGAGCAGAGGGGGCAAACTACTGAAAGACTTTGTCTATATAAACTGTTTATTTAAATTCCACAAGGGGGCATGAGAGCAAGGAGTGAATCAAGAAGCACTCAAAGAATTTATTTTTTTTTGCCTTTGCACTTACAAGAAGAAAGCTCTGGCAGACCCTGCCCCATGTGAGCTTTCTAACAAGACCTACTCAAGTGACACTCTGGGTGTCCATGTGTCCTTGCCTGTCTACACAAGCTAGAACTGGCTGAGTAGTGGAAATGAAATGAGAAAACCCGATTCCTGCTATGGAGCATGTCCATGGGGCAAGGGCTTGGGTTGCTTCTTGAGGAAGAGTTGGCAGCAGTCAGCACAGCTGTGGGAAGTGGTTACCTCCTTGGTGCTGGTACAACTGCCATGTGGTAAATGAGATCAGAGAACTGATCTGGCTGGAAAATAATCTTTCCCCCCTCCCCCTCCTTTTCCCTCCCCTTTCAGCTGGGTGAGTTTTCAGCCAGATCGGTTCCCCGGGCCAGTTCATGGTGCAGCTGCACGTTGGCTTGTGACGGCATAGCATGAAGACAGCACAAAAATAGACTGAAGGCACAGCTGGGAGAGACTCCTTTCAAAGGAAAGTGCTCACCAGACTACAGCCTAAACGAGCTCCTCCTTCCTAACTGTGAACAAAAGCTCTGTTAGGCATGTCCTCAGCGATCCTCAGGCTTGGCACTGGGGTAGGTCTGCTCTTCTTCCAAACATCTGTCTTCACATGCCAGCTTCCCCTCCCCACTGAACATGTGCAAAAGGAGCAGATGTGATAAGGAAGACAAACAGGAGAACAGATACTGAAAAGCTGGGTGAAACCCACCACTGCAACCTCCTGCTGCCAAAATGCGTCCTTGAATAGTGGGGACCAAGGTGTGGTCCATGTGCAGAGATGCCCAGCTTTGCAAAGTGGGTATCTGAGCAGCAGGCAGGGGAGCAAACATGATACAAAGGTACACACAGAGGTGTCACACTGCAGTGTCAGAGCCAAATTACTGCAAACTATTTTTTAAAAATCTTAATAGTGAAAAGAAGAAACAACCTGAGTTGCTAAGGCTTAGTGGCATCAGGCTGAATAACAAGGCCAGGTGGATTGAATGGGGCAGATGTCTGGAAAGCTTTTCATAAGGATGCTGTGTGTCCCTCTGTGCGTGCTGTCCTAGGTACACTGGAAGAAAACTGAAAAATCCTGTTAAGTTGTGTGAGAAATTACATTGCTCTATCTTGGGTCCGAGGGGCTGATCTCCTCCCAAGTAATACATTTCACAGGAACCTTTCTGATCCCTAAGCTGAAGGACATTTTTCAGCAAGCCACTTCCTTTGTGCGTTTCCCAGTGCACAGCTGATGTGAGCAGACATGGCACGTCACAGCCTGGAAAGATTTCCCGTCTCGGCGCAGGTCAACAGCTATGCCATGTCTGCAGAGTGATTTGGCACACTTCTAGCTGAACCCAGTTCATCAGAGCAGCTTCTTAAAATTATTTTGTTTTCAGCATCCAAGAAAAGCAGTCTACTTCAGCTAAAAGGATAAAAGACTCTTCTCTCAAAATACTGACCATAACATGAGCATTTATTGAGAAACGGCATGTGGGAGTTGTAAAGCAAACAAGCCAAGATCAGTCCTACAGAAAAACACAACCACAGAACAGGAAAGGCTAATTTCAAGCTCATTACCCAAAATGATTGTTGTCTGTATGAGAGAGAATCATGATAGTTAGGAATGTCCACTTGAATGTGAAGCATTCTTCAGTTCTGGGAAGAAACATATTTATTTTGCTGATTGATGCGATAATCGGTGCTTTGAGTAACAAATGAATAGTGGTTCCTTCCATTTAAAAGGAACACTTGGAGGCCATATTTATTAAACCCTCATACTCTTAAGGAAAATGGAAACTATTGGCCTTTCGGGGAGCTTTGCACCTTGCCTTGGGGCCACGACTCTCTAACTTCTCACTGCTGGATTCTATCGCATTTGGACTGAATTTGCTTATTTCAAACTGCCTGTTAAAAAGATTTAAAAAATAACTGCTGTGGGCGATATCTACAGAGTAGTTATTATTTAGGATCATGCAGACTCTGCAAAGGAGTATCTTTAAATTCCAAATTTACTTGGATCTGATCAGGACTGAAACCATTCAGATTTGGCATATAGATAACAAACACAGATAAACTGCAAATTCTGCCTGTTCAGACTCACTTGTGCTGTGTCTCCAGATATATTGGAGATATTCTTTGACCCTGAAACTCCTCTCTTGCCTGCTTGCTTTTATGTCTGTAGGGCTTGATCTGCTGGAGTCGGTGGAAGCTTTGCTCTTGATTACAGCAGGACGTGTCTAGGCTTGGCCTGAGCACTGATGGAGTCGAAATTGCAGCTTTTCCTCTGCTTCCTTATCTACACCTTTGGACTGCAGTTTAATTGTGCCAGTTTCACCCAGACCCCTGACTTCCCCTCCTGCTTTGCTGCACCCTGTCACCTTTGCTCCCTTTGGGATCCTCATCTTGACTTGAGTCCTGTCTTACCTACTGCCACTCCAGGTAAGAACAGCTGTGATGGTTTGGGCCATCTAACCCATGGATCTACTCTGCCGCCAACAGTGGCCATAAGCAGACTCCTAGGAAAAATCAAGAACAGACTAACATGTAGATATTTCTCCCTTAATACAACCACAGCTTCCAGCTATTCTCAGCTCAGAGGATTTCCCGAACCTGCTGTGGTCTGCCTGTGAGCATGGACCCCTGCAAGTACTTGGGAGCATGTAAGCTCCTTGCAATCGCAGTGTGCTTTAGGAAGGACCTCCTCGGCAGGTCCACTGCCTGCTGCATGACAGACTTTGTCCTTTCATTTCCTTTGAACTTGGCTCCTACCAGCTTCACTAGCTGATCTCCCATTGTCCTGGAGACACAATCAACACTTGACCCCTACCGCTTTCTTTGTGTTGTTAATGATTTCATAGCTTTCCATGTACAGTGTCCCCCATCTCATCTCTTTTACAGCTTGAGAAGCCCCAGTCTCCTGCACTGTTCCTTGTACAGAAGTTGTGTCACACTTTTGCTCACACTATAACTCTTCCCTGAACCTTTCCCAGCTCTTCTCTATCCTTTTTGAGGGACCAGAACTGCACAGAGTCTTCAAGGTGTGGGTGCAAGATGGATTTATACAGCAGCACAGCAATGTTTGCTGCTTTATTGGCTTTTCCTTTCCTAGTAATCCCAAACATTTATTTGCCCTTTGTTACTGAGCAGTGAACTGATGTTTTCAAGGAAGCATCTACAGTAGCTCTACAAAGGCCTCCCTCCTGACCAGCAGCAGTGAGCACAGAAACCATAATTTCTACATGAAGCTGGAGCTGCTTCTCGCTAAATGCATTTGTGCTTTACATCTGCCTAGACTGAATTTCGTTTGCCATTATATGGGCTGGTCACTCTCTCTCTTTAGGTCTTCCTTGAGTTTCTCACCATCTGCACTCATATTCACTACCAATAACTCTGTATTATCATTAACATTTGTGACCTCCCTGCTCACCTCCTCTGCAGCTCTGTGCTCCGGCTCTGCCCTGCTGTGAACCTCTCTGCCCTTTTCTTGCTTTCTCCACTCCAAGGACTCACAGTGTCCTTCAGATTTCTTCACCTGGACCCATCATCCTTCACATGTGCCATGTGCACCTACACCATCCAGAAAAGCCATACTTTCTTCATACTTTCTGACACTGCCAGCTCTCTGCTTTGCCAAATGGTTGTAATCATGGCAAACAGAGTTGTACCAATCCTCCGTGTCCAGGGGCAGGCTGTCCCTGCTGCAAAGGACAGAAGGGACAGGATGGGATGCTCCTGCCAGGCAACTGAAGTAACATTTAGGAATTTTTGAAATTCACCCTGATGTCATTTTTATTTTTTGAAGGCTTTAGAAAATAATACTGTGGGCTTTGTGAACAGGAAGGAGAGGATTTATTATCCTTTTTTGACTCTAGTGGTTACCCAAAGTTTGGATTGTTTCAGTTAATTATTTAGTGTCAGGATTGTTTCAAAACCTAGCTGTTTATTTACAAAGAACAGGCACTGCCTTCTTTGCTTAATATGAGAAAACACTTTGCTCACTGCTCCAAGCTCTTTTCCAGCTAGTGGTTCATGCAGTCTGTACTACCAGGCAATACCGGCAATGTGTTTTGCTGGCATAGCTCAGCACCCTCAGAAGACTTGTATCATGTGCCTGCGTTTTGGATGGTGGTTTCTGTTGTTCCAGATAGTTGATTCCATAAAGGATGTTAATTGTTCGTTTTTGCTTAATGTGAATGAACAGGGCTGCAATACCTTCTGTTTCCAGCAAGCTTTAACACGATCTGTGATGGAAGGAACTTCATAAGAAGCCAGCAGCCTTCCAGTTGCATTGATTTTTCAAAAAGGAGCGTAACTCAATCTGAAAACTAGTTTTCTTCACTGGTTTCTTTCACCAGTAAAGCACAGTTCATTCATGCAGTGTCTTCATCCCATAGACATCCCAGCTCTGTTGAAGCCCTGGAAAAGTCAAGCCTTGCAGTAGTAATAACATGGAATTCCACCACTTGAAGCAATTTCAACCAGGCTCAGGACTTCTAGAGATGAACTTGTTTGTTAGGTTTCCCAGCTGAAAAGTAGAAAGTAGTACACTGTACCTTTTCTTATTTTCAAAGATTTGCGAGTGGACTGTCTCTAATGAAAAGGTTAGAGAGACAAGGAGTTAGTTTGGAAACTTGAGTTGGCTTCAACAACATTCAGAAATTGCCACATCCTTTTTGCATAACACAAAACTTTCAGTAGGTCTGTGAAATTCCAAAACATGCATGTGGCAATCACCGACACCAGCTCCTGGTTCCAGACCTTTGCTTATCCTCCATGTGGGAATATCTCATGGCCTTTTCCAGTGATTTTTGTCATTGAGATGGTGTGATTTTTCCTCCCTGCCTTCAGACTGGTCCATACTACAGACCTGAACATGTCTCTGAACACCTGTGGTAAGTGATGCAGGTCTGAGCAGACCTCCTGTATCCTGCTCACATCTTTTGTTATGTTGCCCAACATCATTGTTCATAACTGTGTCCAAACACCTTAAAGACCATCCAGGCCCTTATCACCATAATTCTCCACTTGAATTTCTCTTACCTCTGCATGGTGTAACACAACTCATTGCACAGCAGGAGGGCCAGCATTGCTCCTATAATCTAGGGATATTTTTTTTAGTGGTTGGGCTTTTTCTCAGCTATGGGTTAGCAAGACATGGTCTCTGCTTTGCTTCAGAGGAAACAGCACAGAGGACTTGCTAGCAGCAACCTTCTGCTGCCTATTCTCCACTGCAGAGGACACAAATGCTTTTCCTCAAGAGACAACACTGCTTTTCTTATTATGGCTGCTGCTTGTCACACTCCACTTTATGAGAGGATGCATTTTCCAGCTTAATGTGTGTGTAAAGAACAAAACCAAAGAAGCCCTCCAGTTGTGTGAGTGATGCTAGAGCATGTTACCTCCCACGGCAGCGTGGCAGCTTCCTCGCTGTGGTGCATGTCAGCGTGAGTTTGAAATGTCCATGGGCAGCATGATGGGCTGTTACAGGCACCTGAGAGCTTTCCCTTGACTATAACTTTGGTTATTACTCCTCCTCACTTTTCTCTTTACCTCTAGCATCTCAAAGAGCAATGGACTGTTTGGAGAGAGAATGTCCCAGGCTACCTAACACAGAACTGCTCTGAAAACATGACGCATGAAGATGCTTTTCCACATAAAACTCAACAGAGAGATCTAGGCAGTTTTCTGTGTGCATCATAAATCTAAGTGCACAGCTAACACATGCCGAGACAGAGTCTGATGCATCAGAGAAGGTTTTCAGGTAGCTGGAGGTGAGCAGACACCTCCAAGATGAGCAAGGCTGGCTAAATCCCCAAAAGCTCATGAGTTTGTCTCAGTGTCTCTTCAGTACACCCTCTGTTGCTATGCCCAGACTAATGGGAACAGGAGAGAACGGGACCTGTTGCCTATAGAAAATGCACCCTTTCTGCAGAAGCTGTTTGTGGCTGCCGCCCTCCCTGCCTCACAGAGCACTTGCCTGGTGCCAGCTACATCGCTGCTGCCTGAGGAGCTCTGCCAGCGTGACCCAGAGCTGCACGCATGGAATAATTCTTCCCTAGCACAGCTCTGATTGCTTTAACAGCTGAGCACTGAATTTAGGTATTTCTACACGAGGCGCAAGTGGGTAGGGATGGGACCCTGGACAGACAGAGTTTTGTGAGAATACACAGACCAGCTCTTCATTCAGGGAGAGAAGGAGGCTCCTGCTGTTAAACTCCCACCACCAAGAGAAGAAGGGTGTCAGTGGAAATGAGACACCCTGATGTAGGAACAAATGACTGGTTTCATCCAGGCCCATGTGGGATGGTTCTGCAACAGAAAGAGGGACAAGGGCTGGTGTTGCAATGACTTCTGCTAGCAACCATCATCAGTTACTGTTGTGCCAGCTTTTGTGTAGTCATCTCAGGCTTTCAAGTGTTTAATAACTAGTAAAAAGTCCTTTCTTTGGCTGAATTTTGGCATATGAAATAGAAATTTGTTAGGAATACCGTTGCACCTTTTTTCACCCAAAGAAGTCTGATGGTTTTCTGCTCTTGTTTTGGGGATGACTGTTCTCATTTTGGAGATTCCTTCTGGCTATTGCAAATGTAAGAGCAATTCAAATCATATTTACATTTCCTTATGTTTTCCCATCTCTAAAAGCATTATTAATGGACTTAGGGAGCCTGTCACTTGTTAATCTCTATGAGTCATACAAAAAAAGAGATCACTATTGTATGTAGTCTACTTTCTGTTGTCATTTCTCGCTGACTTATCTCCTCTTGAGCATGGGCTTGCAACAGCTGCTGTTGCAGGCTTGTTACCCATAACCTACATCTGCCTTTGCACAACAAACTGGAATGAAAGCAGTGGACTGAAAATGTCTTTCTAGATAGAATTGAACTTAATTCTCTATTGCCTTTTACTTGGGTGGAACAAGAACAATGACACTGTATCGTTGTATGCCATGTCACTGTATGTTGTGTAAGCAGCTCTACCAAATGCAAAGCAGTGGAAAGGAGTGCCTGGTGGCATTGTACAGCTCCAGTCTCCTTTGACTCTTTGTGGTCCAAGAGTCATTCAGGCACATCTCAGACCTGAGTGGTATCATCTTGTTTTTAAAGTTTTGTAATAATGAAGAGAGCACAAGAAAAATTAAAAAATACTTTGGCTGACTTGAACTGGTACAGGCCAATGAATTACCATGAAAATATTTTTTTTATTGGATAATTCTTATGATCCTTGCTGCAAATATGAAAAGGAAGCATGGCTTGTTATGTGTTAAGTTTCTACTCTGAAGTATTTTGTTGGAAACTAGTTGCCTCTCATATGAAATTAATAGAAATTTCCTATAGCATATGTGATATAAGTAATTGCATTTCCCCAGACAGTGCTCTATACATTAATTATTCATTCCATTGCTGGTTATTTTGTCCTTAATCCAATAATAAACTTCTAGCTGTTCAACTCTGAAATCTTTTTGGTATCAAAAAGCTGGCAAAATTCATAGCATTTGTTATTGGGGAAGTAGTTCTGTGTTGGTAGACTCCGCTAACAATTAGCTCTTGGCACACAGTCACTTAGAGCTTGTCCAGACAGCAGTTTTTGCAAGATTTGGCTTTGCATTTGCAATACTTTAAGTCATTTGCAGCACTATATCCATAGTCACTTTTAGGCCAAAAAATATATTCATATATATGTTTTCCTTAGGTTTTATTTCAATCAGACAAATCTTCTGATGCAGATTGAGCAGCAGCTCAACCTGAAGTGAAGGCCAGGAGCCCACAGTGGGGGGTGGGAAGGGTGAAGGACTGCATCAATCACTGCCGTTAAACAAAATGCTTGTTAATCTTTGCCCTTAGCGTGCAGCAAGCACGAGGGAGCAAGCTCTCATCTGGAAGAGTATTTGGAGAGAAGTAGCAAACATGCTATAAATTAACACCCTTGCTAACTTAATGGAAACCTTCCTGCCTTAACAACCTGCTAGACAGAGGTATGATTGATCCCGCTATCCGGCAGTGCTCCCCTACCACAAAGGAAATCTGTGTGCACTGTGGTGGATGGGTGGAAATGAGTGCACTGAGAGCAGTTGTCCCAGCCAAAGACCTGGCCACGTCCACAGCATTCCCCACAGCACTGGGGTTGCCGGGTCCTACACCGTGCATGTTGCTGCAGCCACAGGAGATCTGCCACTAGTGAGAACACAGCTGAGATTTATTAGAAGGAGCTGTGATTTAAACGAATTGTAAACAGCCTGAGCGTTCTGTGGTTCATCTGGACTCAGCTTGCTCTTTGCCTCTGAAGCTTCTGATTACCAGGAACCTGACTACAAAGATGTAGCTCCTTTCATGCAGTGTCCTGCCAGGCTGGGTCACAAGTGTGCTACTGAGAGCACGCATGGGTCTACTCCTGTATCTACCACCAGGTCCTCCTCTGCATCTCTGTGGGAGGCATCAGTCCCTCTTCTTTATTATAAGGAAATCTGTGCAGTGAATTGCTAAACCATCCAGCATCTCAGCCATCTGGGAGATGACTATAAAGGCAATTGCTCTGTCAGCTCTTTCTTATGCCTCTACTGTGGAAGTGCATGTGTAATCCCACTGAGAGCTCCGGGCTAGCAGACTGTTTTGTTACCATCAGTGACAAGTTTGCTAAAAATGAGTATCCTGCTGTTGTCATTTTATATATTTTTGAGGGGTGCTGAGGTTGGAGGTGGGAAGCTGGGGAATGCCATGCAGTGGAATCACATGAGGAGGCACCAGGAGGCTTTGGGTCTCCTTTAATATGAATCTGCCCTGGTTAATCCTGACAAGAAGTTGTTTCCAGCAGCTTGGCTTGCAGGAATGAACTGGGAGGGTCAGTCCAAAGCTGGCCTTTGCTGTCAGAAGGAGGTATTTTACATACAAGCCCTCTGCTGGTGCAAACAGTGGAGGAAAGATATATCCTTCAGCTAGGGCTGAGCAAAGTGAGGAGCCGGAAGAGCTGGTGGTGCTCACCTTGCTGGTGTGCCCAACAGGAGGTTGCAGCCGGACCTTATCTTTGCATAGGTTTTTATACAGCAAATAGCTATTGCATGTTTGCTCTTTGGTGAGGAAACAAGGCCTTTTTAAACAGCAACACCTAGGGAGCATTTTTTAGTGCCCATGGACTGGGTACTCCTGTTATCACCTCTGGCAGAAGTTAAGGGCAGACTGGGTTGCAGAGGCACAAATGAACTTGCATGTGGGTAGCTGGCATTTTGGGGGTTGCTTTAAAGCATTTTGACAACATGCTTTCCTCTCTCCCTTGTACCTCTCCTGCCCTTACACAGCAGCTTTCAGCACGCACAGCTTCTGGGCTTGGACCTTGTGCATTTGGAACAAGTGAATTTGCAGTCACTCTGGGTTGATAATTTCTGCAGCTGGTAGCATTGGTCCCCAGCCTCTCCCCCACGTAGTGTGGGTGGTGAGGAGCTGGGGAGGGGGGAGGCAGCCCTGTTTACCCATAACCAACTGTGCAGGGCAGGGGACAGCTCTGGTATGGGGTGGCAGGAGGGACCCCCGCAAAGGAGGCTGTTCCATGGAGATATGGTGGAGTAGGAGAGAGAGAGAGACCAACATGCAGGTGCATTGCGTTTGGTGGTGCTCTGCTATGTTAGAGGTATCTCTGGTACAAAGTAGTTATGTCATTAAGTGGAGAATGTATACCAGAAACCTCAGCCATGGACCTATCTATCTCTCTAACCTTGTCTTGGTGCCCCTGGGCAAATGGCCATGCCAGCCTGCCAGCAAGGCTTCTTGTGTGTGAGAGAGGCTGCCAAAGAGCAGGGCGCTTCAGGCATTTTGGTAAATGTGTGAAAAGGAAGAAGTTGCTGCAGTGTTTCCTCTCTTGAGTCAGAGGCAGCTTGACTCCATGCAGCTGAAATCTGTGTGGGTCCTGGAGCCAGTATCAAGCATCAGGCAGAGGTGACTGGCACTGGGAAAGCCCAGGTGGGAGCAGAGGTGGACAAGCAGCAGCAGCAGGAGCTGCTCCCACCAGTGCACCCCCTTACCTCCCTGGTTGGTTTTTCCTGGGTCTTTTTTATCCCCTCTTTAAGGAAAATACAGTTTGTAATTTGGTTCATATTTGGGAGTAAGGAAAATTTACTCATTGAACACCAGTTTAGCTTAATTTTCCTGTGTTTCTACATGAGGGGTTGGGCCAGGGCTATTTATAATAACAGTGTTAAATCTGAGGTCAGGCCTTGTTGCTGGCTGTGACGGCCGGCAGGTCTGCCCTCTACTACTTCTGCTTTTGCATCTCTTTCATCCACACAATTCAGGCTGAAATGTTCCTGGTTTGTTCATGGCTTGCTTCGTTTACACTTTGTTAAACAAGACAAATAACCGTGCTATGTAATGGTGCTTGATTGTTCTTCACCAGATGTGACCTTACACATGTAGAAAGTGGTTCATACCTCCTTTAAAAAAGAAAAGGAGGGTGTGGGGGATGAAAAAAGCAAGTTGGAGCCCTATCGACCTAGAGACAAAAGCTACTAGGAAGATAAAATGTCATCCAGACGCAGCAGTGACTGAGCCACAGGATGGGTCCAGAAGCAGCTCTCCAGCAGCGGCAGCCTGCCAAGAAATCAGGTGCTGCTGGGGCTGCTGCCATCAAGTTTTCATTTATTTTTTTTTTTTACTTTGTCACTTGAAACGTGGCTGTGAGCATAACCCAAGGAGAAAGTCAGAGCAGAGGAGGACAGCAAGCAGCCCCCCACCAGGCTGTCTCCTTGCAGCTCCACCTCTGCCTGCCCTCTCCCAGCTGCCTGCATTGACACATAGCTGTGTTTAAACGTATCTCTCTCCTCCTGGTGCTTTTTCACAGAAACCTCTGGCTTTTGACTAGGGAACAGGGAGAAGATGAGCACTTCTCATGGCTTTCTCCATTCCCAGGGATGGAGGCTCTCTAGACCTCTAATGGCTTCTTAATTATCCAAATCCAAAATTTTTTCAAGACTTTCTCTACCTCATGCATCATATGGCCATGTTAGAGCCATAAGGACATGGCATGTGCAGATACGCAGGAGGAAGTGCAGCAAAAGGAACCATTTTCTCATTAACTGTATCTACTGAGGACTGTATTTATGTTAAGCCTGGCTGTCATGTTTCAGCCCTGTGCAGCATGCCACCCATGCAAGACTTTTATTTTTCAACGGATTGTATCTCTGGGGACTTCTGTGATTTCTGGCTGCTGCTTGGCTCAGAAAAGTGCCCAGGTCCTGACCCAACCTTGCTCCTCTGGTGGAATTCTGACATGTTACTGCCCATTAAGGGTGCCCCTGAGGTTGTTTTGATCAGGGGATACAATGACTGCTGCAAGATGGGGGAAAAAAACTGCAATGCCTCCAAATATCTGTTTGCTTTTTAAGTTTCTGCCTGCCGTTTTGGCAGGTAGCTAGTGTATGCTGGGAGCTTTCAAATCCTTCTCCTGCTCAACATGGCACTACCTCCTCTGTCCACACCAGGCTGGTACTGCCTGGCGTTTCCACCAATGCAAACCCCTGCATTGGCAGAACTCACATAATGATGTTAATTCTGGGGCACCACTTGTAGTGTTACTTGGCCTAGTCCTTAATTGTATGAACAGCAGTGATACTAGGCAGTGTAACAGTCTTCCCTTATACTTCAGTAAGTAAGGTCATTTCGCTGCAAAGAGTAATATAACGACAGGTGATTTCTCAATGGCTCTTTTAAGAAGCAACAAAGAGAAGGAGAATTTGCCCATGAAAACATAAAATTGCCCGTCTGAGCAGGTGCACGGCAGCGCAGCAGCTGCTGGCCTGACAGCCTAGCACCCAGCAGCACCAGGCAGGCACGTGGACAGCTGTTCCAGCTGTGCTCAGTGCCATGGGCTGAGTTCCGAAGTCTTATGGCCACAAAAATAATGGATTTTTTTTCATTATGGAGCACATAACTCACTTGAGACTGAGCTATGCAGAGATGGCTTAGCTCACTTTATATGTTCCCTAGTCTTGCAATTCCTTTTCTGAATAGTAAGCAAAAATAAACCAACCCGAAAAGGAAATTATTCCTCTGGAGACCTTTGATAAGTGCTATTTATAAACCCTCTCAATTATTTTTTCCCATCATGGAAGCCTGAGAGGCCAGTCTGTGCTCTTTGTGATGTGCCTGCAACGAGATATGGTCACATCTGTGGAGTATTCCCATCTTGGATGTGATTCCTGCCGCTCTGCAGTGTTGGAAATAGGCCCAGCTGGCAGAAGCCAAGCCCTTCAAAGCAACCATCAGTTTTGTGTACCGGTGATTTTTTTTTGGAAGGGGTTGGTTTAGGTCCCCCTCCATTGCCCCCTGTTAATACACAGAAGACTACTCCTGTTACAGTTACCCCTGAGTGACTTACAGCTGAGCCGCTTCCGTGTAACACTCTGGAAATCACTGAAGCTGCAAGGAAGTGTTTACCAAGTTTTAAAGGAAAAATGAGCCTGCCCTCTAGCGGCTGCGCACACACACGTCTCCTTCCCTGGCATTCCTACAGCAGGCAGGACAGCATCAGCTGTGCTTCCTGGGCTCTGCTGGTTCAGAGGCTCAGGGGCTCCAGCTGGGTTTGCTACGCGGTTCCTCTGCACGGCGATGACCAGCCATTCACTGATGTAGTACAGCTGTGTGACTTTTGCACAGCAAAGCTGATTGTCCAAGCCACAGGGCAGCAGTTTGTAGCGCGAGCTCACCCGCGTTGCCTTCATCGTGGTGAGGAAGCAGCCCTTGAAGGGCAGCACCATTTCTCGCAGCCCTCAGGGTCGGGTGGTGCATAGCACTTAAGGTCAGCACCTGAATTTAAACCAGGTGTAAGATAAGGGCCACAGCAAAAGTGTGTTTGAATGCCAGTTCAACTATGTATATAGATATCGTTTGGATAAAAGGATCTTGAAAAATGCAGGAGAAAGCGAGAGGTCATCTGTGTGCTGGGGGTCTGATACTCTAAAAGCATAGTGCCCCTGAGATGTTGGAAAAGTTCAGCATTTGGAAGTTTTAAATGATGAGAAGACAACCTGATGCTTATACTTGCTTATATATACTGGCACAAAAGCACGTGGCACCATACAAACAGATTGCCGCGCAAAGCAGAGGCAGGGGCCGTGGATTAAGAAGCTGATGGCTTGAGGCATGTGCTGCTTCAAGAAGCGGGGTGCACCTTAAAGATCTTCTGGCTTTCAAGTCTGAGTAATTAAATTGACTGCAAGGAGACAGTAATTTGAATTGTGGCTGGATACAGTAGTTGTTTAGGAAAAGCGAAAAGAGGGAAGGTTGCACCTTATGGGTCTTTCCCTTATGGGTCTTTCCACAGTGTTTCCTCACTTTCTGTCTGTTGTTCTGGAGTTCATCTAAAAGACCCAGAATATAAGATCAGGCCCTTAGCATACCATAATGTAGGAATAAAAGGAGGAGAAAGCATGAATGGATAAGAGGAGAAAAAGGAGCATTTTCCCCTTCTCATACTGGGAAGTTGCTATATGTGTTCTACTGGTTACATTGGTGAGGGGAGAAATTATTTTAGGGATGTCAGCATGTGTGTGAGTGTTTGTTGTCCATGGTGAAGCCTGGCAGTGGCCATTCACAAACACAAAATAATTTCTCCGAACAGTCTGAAAGGAAGAAGTTGTAAACCATTTCAGGAATGTTGAAAGAATTGCTTTGGTTTTAGTTGGGGTTTTTTTTCGGTAGTGTCCCTCCCCACCCCCCCCCTCCCCTCTGCCCTTAGAAATGTCAAAAAGTTTTTTGCAGAGAAAAGAAAACATTTGGCACTTTCACCATGGACTATTTTGTTTTCAACCATTTGAAATGAAAGAAAAGGAATTAATGTTTGGGGAAAGTGGTTCCTTTTTTATTGCTACCTCTGCCTAATGCAAATGCTGGAGATAACATGGATCACATCTGGATCCTTTCTTTGCCCAGAGCGACTTGGACACTCATTGCCTAAATTTAATGATGATGAAGTTCCTCCTTTTGTAATGGCAAATATGCACTCTGTGTCCTGTGGCAAGGCATCCTGGCAGGAGCTGGGCTCATCCTGAGTGACCCTGGTGCTGGCAGTCCTCAGAGAGCCCATTGACCTCTTCTGCAGATGCTGTGTCACTTTGCCAGCCACACTTAGGGGCTGACCAAGGCACAGAGGTATTTATTAACACAGTGGTCAGGCCACCATGCTGAGAAGGGAGCAAGACTAATCAAATTAACTCTGTTGGAGGGAAAATATAGTTTTTAACCAGAATTTCTTGTTTCTTGGAGAAGCGGCCTAACCACAAGGCTGTGGTGTTACACCTTTTGTCTGAATGAAAATGGCTGTAGGGCACTCGAAAGTAGCTCTTGAGCTGATACAGTCCTCTCCGCCCTTTGTGAGAAGCTAGGAAGAGAGAAAGGGGAAGACCAGTTTAAAGCTTTCTGGTTTAGTTTTTTCTCGGAAAACATGGATTTTAATTTACTTGTGAATTTTGTGGCAAGTGTCTGCTACCACTGAACGCTTAGAAGCAAAATGTGCAGCCTCCTCCCCACCAGACATCTGGCTAAGGCGGTGGGGCAGAGCGGCAGGGTGGGCAGGCGAAGGGGCTGGGGCTCCAGGGAGGCTTTGAACATGGTGGTCAAACAGGAGAGAGCCGTAAGTGAAGCCCAAGGTGCTGGAAATTTCTGTCTCTGAGGGTGTAATGAAGAGTGAGAACTTGCTGGGGTGGATGAGGGGCAGCTCTTGGGATGAGCCGTCAGGGCGGAGGTTTGCGGCGGTGCCAGGGGTGCGCCGCGGCGTGCGGGACCTCAGCTTGCTTCTTCCATAGCAAGGGTGAGACCTATGGAACAGCTGGCAGAGGCAGCCTGTCTGAAAGTAATGTTGAACAAGGAATTTCCCCACTTCGGAAGCCACTAGGTGGCATGTGAGGTGCAGCAGAAATGAAGCACAGTAGCTGGAGGCAGCGTAAGATGCTCGGTGGCTCGGCATCGCTGGAGGGGCCATCGCCCGGCCCGGGGAGCTGCTGCGCAAAAGCCACCTCCTGGTACTAACTCCATATTCTAACATGTCACAAATGTCTGAGCGTTGTGGTTTTCTTTTTCTTTAAAAAAAAGAAAATAAAAAGTTGGGTTTCTGTGGGACACGGTATATTAACAGGCAGGATCCAGCCCACCATTCTCCGTGGGGACCTCCCAGCATACCCCTGACCCCCTCGGGGTGCAAACTGGGGGACATAGCCACCCACCCCCTTGGCAGGCTGGATCTGAGTCTTTGCAGCAGTTACCCTCAACCTTCTGCTGTGTTTTCACTTTGAATTTAAACAGGGTGTTGTTTTACATGAACATTCATCAGCTAAGAATTTATCTCTATATTTATATATAATAGAATATAATATGATATGATATGATATGATATAATATAATGTAATGTAATGTAATATTCTATTCTATTCTATCATATTCTATTCTATTCTATTCTATCATATTCTATTCTATTCTATCATATTCTATTCTATTCTATTCTACTATATTATGTTATATATAAAATATAAATAAAATTTGTATTTTATAAATGTCACTGAACAGCCACCATTAGTCTCTACCTACTATTGCAAGGGACAGTGTTGAAGCAGTTGTTCAGCTTTGTCACCTCTGCCTTGTATTGAACCATTTGGTAGTTTTCTTGTAGTATTGTGGTTGGTGGGTTGGTTGGGGTTTTTTTGTTTGTTTGTTTGCTTATTCGTTTTTAATGCTCAAGTTGAACAAACTCCAACAAAGATCCCATGCAAGCCCAGCTGATTAATCAAGGCTACTAATTTCTAGTGATGGGTCACAAATCACAAATATATCTTTGTTTCAATAGCTAAAAGCATCTTCTATGATGTGCTTTTGATTCATTCCTCTAGTGGTAATTGCAAGTAATGCCGCAGAGGTCTCTTAAATTCCCCCAGTGCAGCCTTGGCAGAAGCCAGCTCGGAAACAACCCTCTGAATCCTGGCCCTCTGAATCACCTGGTCATGGCACAGAATGAATTTTTCTCCCAGCTATACAGCTTGCAGGAACATTGTCATTTGGAAGAGAAAACTTAGTTTATCAACTGATGGAATAACATGTTGAAATACGTGAAAAAATAAAGGGTACCTCTACAAAAATGTGGAAGCATAAGTAGCCCTGGCTATATGTAAAAGGATGTAGGTTCCACCTACTAATGAGTCCTGGTCTCTAGGAAGAGGGAAGCAGGAAAGTGTTTTGGAAGGCAAAGATGGAGATTAGGCACCTTACTTCTGCGCTGGGCATCCTTCATGCAAGTGCCACCAACCACCCACGAAAGCTGTAGGTTGGACATGTGAAAGGTGAGATCAGGGACATGTTCCCACTCTATTTCTTGCAATAAGAACCCAGCCCCTACCTTGATTATGAATCACAGGGGCCCATCAGTAGCCCTGGAGATGGCCTGCTGCCTTTTACCTTTCTGCCCCAGCGAGTATGTGGGTAGTGTTGGCTGGATGGTCTCCATCGGAGTCCTACACAGCCATCAAGGACTGTCAAGACATATATACTTTCTAATACTTGAAGTCTTGAGCAGATTTATAAATGAAGCAACAGTTTAGAAGTTTTAGCAAAGACTTGCTGGTCTGACTACCTGTGTTTTTTCAGCATAAACACTACTTAGGGTTTTTCAAAGCAAACCAAAGTGGTTGGTGTTGTAATTTCAGCATTAGCTATCAAAACATCCTTCTTGGTCGCTCTCTTGTTCCTGCGGTATGTAGCCCTGCCTGGCTGGCTTTTGGCTCTGCAGTTCAGAAGAATCTGTAGAGCTGAGCGAAAAGATGAAGGGAATCCAGCCACTTTAAAAAACCAAACCAAACTCCAGCCCCAACAAAACAAGCTATTTAGTAATTTCTGGCTGAATTTCTCCTTTTGTCTAAGGATTCAGGCTGGAACAATTGGGCACGGGGGCTCCACATGTTTTTGCTAGTTCAAAGGAAATAACTCTGTTGCGTAGGAGCAGTGATAGACCTATAATGAGCTATTTAGAGTAGCAATAAGAAAACATGCATAAAAATGTTGAGGTAGCATTGGATTTACTGTGATGAGAGAAGGTGCTAAAGGAGCCCAAACTGCCTGTCTCTAATAATTGTTGTCCCCTACACTGTACCTACTTCTGGCATGTTGCCCTCTCCCTCCCTCCTGCAAAGTGCTTCAGCTCATTTCCAGCTCTGCCAGCAAGTGCTTCCCCACCTGAGGACCCAGCTGCTGCTCCAACCCCATCAGATAATGAGCATGCCCTTGGCATTTAAGTTCATGTAAATTAAAGCACAACTAACTCACCAACTGGCATCCTAGACCATGTACAAAGAAGTCAGTAAACTCTGTATTGCCTAAAGAAGAAGAGGATTGACTCTTTAAATGCATTTAGTTTTGACAGGCTGATGCTGCATGCTATAGCCACCCAGGCACAGAGTCCTTGTAGCAGAAACAGATTTTGGAGTAGAAACCTCCAGGAGAAACACCCAGACAGACAGTTTTGCTCTTACAGATGTCTGAGAAATCAAAAGTTTCCACCATCCACTTCAGGATGAACCCAAACTCCTGGGACCTTTGCTGTTTAACAGAAAGGTCACGGAGATCTTTCTTATCTCCATAATAGACTAGAAGTCACCAGAAAGGCATTTGCTGGCCAATGACCTGGCTTCAGACTGGAGCTCTGCACCCTCTTGCCCACACCCAGCAGGATGGGATAAGGCATGCCAAGGTAGCTCCCCTTTCTTGAGGGGAGCAGTTCCACCTTGTTCTGGTTAAAGTTTATTTGCAGAAATCTCAACCCTTGCTTTCCTACAGCCTGTCTACTATCCTCTCTGCAGGAAGTCCCCTCTCCCAGAACTGGGGATGGTCTCCCTTGCTTGGAGCACAGGTTGTGTGCCCACATTTTTGTAGCACTGTAGCCTTAGACTGGTTGCCTGGACTGGTGCCTTCAAGTTATTGATGTTTATCCTCTAATGATGAGCTTAATCAGTTTCCAGTAGTGTCACCTTCAGCTGGTGACAGGCTACTGGCTGGGTGCTAGTAGGTGATGTTAAAGAAACACAAAGTGGACTGGAGGAGGAAACCTCATGTTGATGATAAGGAAGGATGCTACAAAGGACTGACCAGGACCCCATGCCTGGTCTGTGGCCATATCACATCTGACCTGTTCCGCAGGGTCTTGGCTACACGAGCTGGGCTTCCAGAACCCCAGCAGGTATGAGCAGAGGGTTTTGCTGCTGCTATTGCAACACCGGTTCCCCCAAGAACTTTAGCTGAGCTCACCACTGTTCCACCCAGACTCCTTGAAAAAAAGGTCTCATGGCCTCACTTCTGGAAGGGCTTATTTGCTCACCAGAAGTTGGTGGCCCAATCCAACTTGAGTGATGTCAGGCACAGAAAGGGAGGGACCCTGTTCTTTGGCCTCAGGCCATGCCAGCAATGAGGACATGCCTGCAGCACTCTGTCAGCAGGGATGTTTTTCTTTAACAACAACAATATTTTTTTCTAAAAATTTTCTGCAGTATTGACTGAGAATTGCCTTGCTCTAGCCAAATTGTCTTGCACTCTAAGCTAAAACATCTAGTCTGGTAAAACTTTGCAAAGTAGAGGCGGATCACTTTGTTATGGCAATAGAAATGTTTCTTAGAACTGTGGGAAAAGAATAAGGTTCCTCAGGTAGCGCAAGTTTATGTGGCATTTCAGCTAAGAAGGGTATGATCATGTGTTTAAATTGCAGCTCAAAGCTTTTAGTGTATGTCCCTAGCTAAAGGGTCAGCTTTGGTTTTCCGGACACCGTGTTGCGCTCTGTGGTACAAACCAGAGGCAGCTCACGCACAGAACACAGGGAAGAACCTGCAGGTCTTCCTCACGGGAAGGTTCATAATGTAAAGAGTCAGAATGAGATCACAATTAAAAAAGATTTGGATGCATTCAGATTTTGCACGTTGAAAGCTGCGATGTTTTGAATGTCGAAGTATTTTTATTAGGCTATGAAGTAAAAATGTTCTGTTCTGGCAGTGCCAAAATAAAACTTCCAGCCTTACCCAAATAGGTGTTTACATTTTTTTCCTATGAAATGCCACTGAAATCTTCCTGTTTCCTGGGGATTCTGGGTTTCAACACAACTCTGTTTTCTGTTTGAAAATTTTCAGCTCTATGTAGCTGCAACTGCTGGCTAATACAGGATCAGTCCATCTACCTGCTGTACAATTTTGCTCTAAGAAATTCCCCCAACTGCAGCATTTTAATAAAAGCTGTACCAATGCATGTATGTTTAAAATCTGGTTAGAAACATCTTACCTGCAGTGTGCCACATTCTGAAAGAGCATTATCATTACAATAAAATCTCTCTTTTCTTTCATCTGTGACCTACTTTGCAGTAATTTCTATCAAAAAGTATAAATATCTCATGAACAAAACTGTCTATGTTGCATTTTTTATCTTTTTTTTTTCTTTTTTTTTTTGTTAACCTTAATGAATCAAGGCCCTAGAAGTCCAGCTGGCACCGAAGGTGATGCTTATTGTATGTTTTGGGCAGTTGAGGAGCTGGGGAGGTGAGGCTCTGACATGCTGGGTGCTCTACCACGTGAGCCTGCAGCAGAGCCTAGGAGACCAGCAGCAGCAGCTTCCCAGAAGCTCGGGACAGTTTCATTTCACTTTCCTGAACCTAGTCATTAAACAACTGGGGGGGGGGGGGGGGGGGGGGGGGGGAAAGCAGCTCTTCTGCTATGAAGATTGTGGAAAGCCTGAAGATGTTTTGCGCTTCCTCAGTTCCCACACAATCTATTAGTACATGTGATGCAATGCTTTACTGTAAAATGTAGAAGATTCAGCTTGCAATGTGCCAGATCCTCTGCTTGTCCTTGAGTTCCTCTGCCGAAATGCGGTGCTCGCACTGCCCTGTATTTTTAGCTCCTTTATCATGAGACGGAAGAGCTGGACAGATACCAGGAAAACTAATAGCCTGACTGACTGTGCAGAGGCACAGTACATGGGAATAGCCTCTGTGTCCTGACAACTGTGCCAATACACAAGGCGAAGGAGGGAAGGACTCTTCTGACTAATCGTCCTGTAACTGCACAAGCAAGAAGTGACAGAAGACAAAACATTTTTCCACTTGGAAATGTTATTCTTTTAGGGGCCTTACCTTCCTCCTGCAATGATGTGGTGGCAACCTGTGATAAACACGAGCACAATGAGCACTAAGTCCTAGTTAGAGGGTCAGGAACAAACCTTGAGCCACAGAACAGAAATGCCTTTTTGAATGCATTTATACCAACTCCGTGCAGTGATTCGATTTGCTGACAAAAATTCTCAAGGGGTTTTAATTCCATTTTGTTTTGGTTTGGGTTTTTATTCTTTTATTTCTTGCAATCTAGCCGTTGGAAGTTGATAGCAATGGTACGAGCTATAAAGTGTAATTATTACAGTTGCTGTTCTGATTTTGGTTTAAGTTCCTTGAAGGCAAGGCTTTTATGAGCTGCAAATCAAGGGCACGCTGGTGAGTGCTTTCCTGGCTTTCAGAGAGTGATCAGCAGTGACAGCTAAAGAACCCATCTATTATTTATCAGATTTATCATAGTTTTGAGTTTTACCCTTTATATCATGCAGGCAGTGGAGTGGAGTAATAAAACACTGCTGCATGGGAAGTGATTTAACATCGCATGGATTGATCCAAAAATAAACTTGACCAGCATCCAGGTACAGGCAACATGGACACTAGAATCTTTATGGAGGAGGTGGATTGCCAAATGCTGGGGTTTCTTCATTGATTGTTCCTTATGACGTCTTTCTTTTTTTAAAAAAAATGGAACTTTTGTCCATACTGACAATCAGAAAAGGCACTTTCATTGCCTGTTTATGCAGAGGATGGTGGGCCAGCATGTGCCAGACACTACTGTTATTACCAGAAGTGCTGCACCAGCTTGGAAAAATGACCTTTCTAAGACTGATCCTGGGTTAAATTTCTACAGAAAAGCCTGGCTGCTCTGCTGTCACTCCAGGACACCCCATTTGTGGGAGCAGCATGACTCCTCTCAGCCTGGCACCCAGCGCCTGATGTGCTACACCAGGAGGTGCTGATCCATGGTAGTGCCCATAAGAAATGCCCTCAGACTCTGTAAAGTATCGTTTAAAATGCTGTTTATGAGAACTAACACTGCAAGGATAAAATAGCACAGATAATCTTCCATCCCTTTAGATGCCAGGAACCCTGAGCTGTGCACCCACACGCAGCACGCTGTGCAGACCCCTCCACTGACCGGGTTACCCCAGTTTGAGCTGGTTTAGGATTTTCTTACAAGAGAACAACTCTGTGCATCATTTCTACTGTCAAGCAGAAAGGATGTTTGCATCACAGGTCCTTGCCGCACTTTTGGACAAAAGCAAGGCCAGGCTAGTGGTGTAATCGCTGGCACCAAGTGGGAGCTGCCCGCAGGCTCCTGTGTTACAAGATGGTGGTGAAGTTTGTCCTGCAGCTGCAGGGTGCCCCAGCACAGGAATGCAGTGCACGCATGGAGCTCCGTGGGTCCCCAGCTCCTCTGCGCACAGTGCCCCTCTGGTCAGGCTCTGGTCAGGTGCACTGAGGCTTCCCCACACCCTGGTCTCATACAGAAGCTGTCCCGGCCAGCAGCGCTGTACAAGGGGGTCCCGAGGGGGACCTACGGCAGCATCACAGCGCTGCACCATGATGTTATGTGCCAGTTATCCTGCATTCGCACACCAGACTGCCAGCAGTGGTAATTATGGCTCAGACATATGGGCTAATCCATTGCCTCTTGCTGTGAGATCATCATCCTCACAGCACATCTTTCAGCAAACCTGGCCAGGGAGCTTTAAGACACCTGTAAAAGCCCCTCAGCAAGCAAAAACTGAACCTCAGATCAGTGTTGTCAAACTCCTGAACGTCACTAAGCAGATGTTCTTCAAACAATGTAGATGTAAGCTTAATTGATGCAAGCAACCGTGAGTGTGTTTGTGCACCAGCTGATTCATGCCGGCATATTTTTGGTTCTACAGCTACTGCAGAAAAATAGAGTCCTCATCCCCTGTGACCCCACCACTGCCATTGCTCAGGCCTCTGCCAAGGGAGTAGAAAATGCTACCAAAGCAGAAGAGCAGCCTGCCTGTTCCTTGGCACTCAGGATGCATCGGTGCGAGCGGGCACAGCGTGTGCACAGGCTGAGCCCTCCTGCCAAAGGCAGACACTGAAGCAATGACCGCAGACCTAGGGGGGAGACGTGGTGGGGCTAAGGCAGTAACCTCCCTGAGCACACGATGGATGCTGCAGGCTTCTTCTTGCTCCCTTCAGTACAAGCCAGGAAGAAAATGGGAATGTGTAAGGAGGTGTACGGAGGTGCATGGGGACCCTGACCCATGCTGCTGTGGGGTGCGTGGTGGCTGGTGGGCAGTGGGGGCTGCCAGGACCACCCCTGGGTCTCTGATGGGTTGTGCTTGCAAAGCACCAGTCTCTCAGCTCAGTGCTGCACAATGGCTGCAGAGAAAATCACTTTGGCCCTCCTTACTCAGTACTTTCATGTCTGCTTGGCCAGGATAGTTTTATTTTTCTCACCTTGTAAACAGAGTTGCCTTAACCTTCACAGAGGATTATCACAAGTTACTGGGGCACATCTGGAGCATACAGTGTGGCTGCTCAGGCTTCGAAAATCAGATTATATTTCCCTTTTAAAACCTAGAGCAATGTGTTCTTGAGCCATGAGTCACTTTAACTGTGACATAATCATTTGGATCATTTATGCTCAAAAAAGAAACCCTGAGCATCAAACAACAGCAGGAGGTGGCAAGGGATGGACAAAAGCCTCCAGATGCTTCCTCCCAAGTGAAACCCAGCAGAGAGCATGTCCAGTGCCAGCAGCAAGGAGCTGCATCCTTGTACCCTGCAAGGGCAGCTGGGTGGGCTCCTGCCCAGTGGCACATGTTGCAGCTTGGAAGGAAGCACTCCAGTGTTGCAGAAACTCATGCTGACATGACATGACATGAAAACAAATGGGCGGTGGTGCTTGCAGCCCGAATGGGGCAGTGCTTTGGAAGCAGGGGGCTTCTCCTGTGCTCCCACTGCTGCACCCATGGCTTCTGCCTCCAGCCCCACAAAGTGCCCAGTGCGCTGCTAGCATGGCCCAACCTGTGCCAGTGCCCTGCAGCAGGGCTCAGTGCCACGGCCACGGCCCCAGTGTGCGAGGGGGTGGTGAGGGCTGCACTGGCACCCAGAGGCTGTCCCCCAAATGGGGTCCCAGACCCGGACACAGCCCTATAGCAGGGAACGCCACCTTGGGGTGCACCGGGAAGAACAGCCTTTCACAGGGGTTAGACAAACCTGACCTGACAGTGCCTCCAGGGAGGGTTTGCAGCAGTGGGGAAGGATCGATCATGTTGGATGTGATTCAATGGCATGGAGTCGTGCTTCCCAGGGAGCTGCAGCTGACTGCTGCCCCTTCCCTGCCTGCGTCCAGCTCCTGCCCTCGGCCAACAACGGAGCAAAACAATGGCCCAGTGAAATGAAACCCTGAAAACCTCTCTGCTTTCCTCACATGACTGAAATGCAGCCTGCGGTGAGGGGAAGGGGAAAGCACCAGTTTGGCAGCTCTTTTTAATTAGTCAATGAGTAAGCAAGGTCCGACAATAATCTGGTGAAGGTCCCATCATTGTAGGTGGCAACCCCTGACTTACAAGTCCCCTCTTTGACTTCAGCACAGGATTTTGCAATTGTGTAACGCAGTCCTGCTGTTATACAACTAACCCCAGCCACACGTTTTCTGGTTTCACTTGTGATTCATGTCGCACAGGAGCCGAAACATGCTCACTGAACAAAAGCCACATTGCATTATTTAGGTTAAGGTTTGTAATACTCAGACCCTTGAACAGCAACAGGAATATCAAACAAATTGACAGCAGTAAATGTTTACAGGACCAAAGATCACAGAAAATCAATAAAGTCTGTGAGATGATTGTGAGCAAAAACTTCAAAACCAGAGGCAAAACTTTCCAAACTAAAGGGCCAGCAAAAGATCCATCAGTGCTGATGATGCAGTTTGCTTCTTTCCCTTGTATGCCTTGTGCAATGCCACATGTACAGCTCAGACCAAAAGCTTCTGACCCTAAAATCAGGCTTTATATCATGTGCTTCAATGAAAGGACTTGTAATAGGCACAGGGAGCACCAGGCTGGTCCCAAAGGTGTCTGGTTCGTGGAGTGCTTTCCTGGAATTTGTGCAACAACCAAATATTGCAGGCTGGTGCTTCCTAAGCTGCCTTGTGGTCTGTAGGGCGTGGGTCCATGGGCAAATTTTTTTGGTATACAACTCCCACTTGCAGATCAATAACTTTGTGCAGTCCCAAATTCTTGTGTGAGAGTGGAGAGGTGGTGCACAGCACACCACATTTTCAGTCCCAGATGGTGCTCTAACTGCAGGCTCATTTGTGGAATCAGAGTTAAGCTGGAACTAGATGCAGCTTGGGGCTGAGTCCCCTTGCACTGGGCGGGGGGGAAAAGTGCCCGTGACAAAAGGCAGGCAAAGAGGAGGCAGCATCACAAGAGGAGGTGCAGAGGTGGCCAGTCATGGCTGGAATGATGCTGGGCTAAAGGGGACTCTGGAATTGTACCTGTGGTCTCAGAGCTCAGGTGTAATCCCAGGAAGGAGGAAGACTTAATGCAAAGGGCTTGTTATGAGGCTGAGGCTGCCCAGTGCCTTTCCCAACAGATACTTCTCTGGTCTTGTCATCCCTCAACCCAGCAACCCAGAATATCCCTGAAACAAGAAATCCTGGAAAGGAGCTTCCCATAATCACCCAAGTTAATCTTCCACTCCCCCCCTTCCTGCAGCCTGGAGTGGCTGAGCTCTTTCTCTTGCAGCATGACAAATGCAAAGAAATCCTTCTACAGAATTAAGTTGATTAATATTTAAATCAGCAGCTTTCAACCTGCAGCCCGTTAAATCCCCTGGGTACAAGGTAAGTAACCAACAAATGGGAAGCCTACTGTCAGAAAGCTTAAATTTGTCACAGGGGTATCCCACATCTGTTAGGGAAAATATCTGCACCCATAAAGGTAAAATGATCCATAGCCTCCCAGATTTGTGTTTGCCTGTGAAACATCTGATATTCCAGTGGAACGGCATTCCTATGGAGTTAGCATTTAGCCATGAGAGAAAAACAGCCAGGACTAACATTTGGAAAAGTCATGCAAGTTTTACAAATTTGTAAAAATCCATTATGCAAAACCAGTTGTGTCATGCCTGTGTCATTTAATATCACAGGGATTTAAATCTTGGCTAACCCAACTGGCCAGGCCAGTTCTTTTATAATCCTTAAGACAAAAATGCAAAGTCATGTGTATTCTGTGTGGGGCTCTATTTTTATTTCTTGCAGGCTTCTAGCTCTTTCTCCATTGCTGAACTGCTTGCATAATACATTGCAATTTTAATTCAGGGAGAAAAGCATTTTGTGGCTGCCAGTGACCCAGGAGGTAGGAAATGTTTTACCAGTGAAATAGAGCAGGTTGTTTTATTGGTGACCGAGGAAGAGGAGGAGGTTAAAGCACCACGTGAAGCTGTTCCTGTGTTCTAGCATTTATTAACAAGACAATGCTGGACTGTATGTGCTCTCAGGGGGATCGGTGGTCCATGCTGCAACGCACTTTCATGCTGCACAAGGAAAGCTTTGCTTAAAGCCTTTGAAGGGTGAGAGTGAGTTAAGCAGAGAATGCCATTTCACATGGTCCCATTACACAGGGCATTCAGCATATAAAAAAGCTTTTTGGCTGTGAGCTCATCGTGCCACATCCATATTTATTGAAGATAATGCAGAATTAGACAGCACTGAATGACACTTAGCTCTTTGCAGTACGACAGCAAATAGCCTCATTGAAGTAGGCACATGCTATTTGCCTCGGTTTGCAGATGTGAAAACTGAAGTGCAGAGGTGGGCTGCTCAAGGTGACAAATGCCATCTGGCAGGACTGCGATGAGGACCCAGTCCTGCTCTTTACTGGAGTGCCCTTGTGTGACATGTTTCCAGACTTTGTGTTATGGATCAGCTCCAGCCTTGCTGCTGAACTTTTGACCTGTCATGTGTGGCTGTAGCTCAGCAACTGGGACATCCCTGGGGGCTCAAATGGTTGCCCTCCTCTTGGCCCTGAGCATGAATTAGCCACTCTTCTGATTTCTTGCTCTCTGCAGTACTTTAAACACTCTGCCCCACACTGAGCTTCCTACAGAAGCATGTTCATGCTTGGAAGTTATTTAAGAAAGTGTTCGGTAGCTGTTGTTCAGAAGTGCTATAAGGGCAGCCAGGTAGGAGGCTGGATTAGCTGATCTCCTGAGATCTGCTCCCATCCTAACTGATCTTATCTGAATGGCTGAAAAACATTGACATCCTGTTTTCTGGCAGGGATTGTGCTGAGGTGCCTCAGTTGTTTATCACCTGACATCTTGTGAGAGTTGTGGTGGCTCCAGTCCTTGTGCTCCAGAGCCGTCACTGCTGGAACCAGCCTGAGGCCACCAGTGCCTTGGGATGTGTACACCAGGGTTGCTGTCGAACCAGTGGTTGATGGTTTAGCTCTTGAAGATGCTGGGCACGTGTCAGCAGCAGGTTCCTCTCAAATTAATACATAGCTGCCTAGAGTACACTTGGTTTTCATGCAGCTGGCTTTCCTGGTAGCTTAGCCAAGGTGAAAACCACCAAGGAGTGAGGATATGCCTCTGCCTATGGCACAGTGCTTTTCCTGAGCTTGGAAGACACTAATCCCACTCAGCTATTAAAATACAAATTTTCCTTACAGGGTGGGGCAAGCACTTAAATAACTTGATTTGATTTATTAAAGCCTTTTAACTAACCTGTCACAAGCACTTCAGTAACCTCTGAAAAATAGCTTGGGTCACCACTGCCTTGGGATCTCCTACATTTTCATGCCTGGGCCATACATCACATGCATATAGAGTGTATAGTATGTTCAACATGTGTGTGTGTAATTTGGTTCCCATTCCCACTATATCTGAGCACCTGCTATTGTACTTTTGAGAAGGGAAACACTATTGTCCCTGTTTACAAAGAGTAAACCGAGGCACAAGGAGCCCAGTGCCCAGGCGAGGAGTGCCTGACCCTTCCCTGTCTCTCACTGGAAGTCTGATGGGCGTTGGGTAAGAAAACGCTTTTTGGGTTGTGCAGTTTAATTACTTGGCTGGGGGCACAGAGGACAGCTACAAAGAATTGAACCTAGATTTCAGACTAGCACCTCATGCACCAGACCATCCCCCGTACCTCTCCCATGGAGGTAGAATTATAATGTTCGCATAAGAAAAAAAAATTGCTGTCCTTGGCAAGTACTGATTTTCTTGATTGAGTAGTTTCTCTGGTTTCATAGTTTAATTCAAATCTAAATAGGAATCCAAGTATTTCTAGCATCTTAGTAATGTGATTTTTCTACTACCGTGAGTTTTGAGTTGTCACTGCTTTGAAATTTTCTAAGTTAGAATTCTTAGACATTACACACATTTATACCTGTCACATTGCATTCTCCCACTTGCTTTTGAAAAGAAGGAATCATTAATGTGTTTTTTTCTCATGGGAAAATATGTTTTCTCTTCCCAGAATTACATTGAAATAGAGAATCAAAACTGAGCCTTCATGCTTCTTTTTTCAGTAAATTGAACTATTGTACACTATTTTTCTCTCCATACCTTGTGTTAACTTATGTTTAATGCATGCCATTGTCATTTCCAAAGCTTACATTTTTCAGGGAATTTAGATGCATGTTTTTGGTCCTTTGAGGGTAACACATGATATTTCTAAAGACCTTGGTTTGCTGTCTCTTAATTCCTCTGTTCTTTGCAGGTGTCCTTTTCTGCACTTGAGAATACTTCTCATTATTCCATGGATTCCAGCTTAAAATTACATTCCTTCCCAACACCAGCTGGTTTATCGATTCCTTTGAAATGTGAGCCTGTATGCAAGGGTATGATTGACACACGACAGGTAAAATGACTTCTCCTTAGGCCCAACTCTTACTGAGAATTTGGCTGCCTCCAGGTGAGGCATTTGCAAGTGAAATGCAGGACTCTGCACCCTGTTGGGTGTTTACGGACCCCTCTCCCATGCACAAGAGCCCACGGTCTCAGGATTGGATCCAAAACAGTCAGTGCTCCAGGCAAGCCTTGGAGAGCTGCTACGCCCAGAGCAAGGCAAGGGCTAAGCATCAGCCCCCAGGCACCTCAGCCAGGGCTGTGGGCAGGCACTGAAACAGAACAAGGTCTTAAAAAAAAAGATTGGTCAGGATGAGTTTGGTACAATGCTCTGGGTGATGCTCTGTTTGTATTGAGAAAGGAATGTACTCTGAATAATTAGAAAAGGTTCCTCTGAATGTACTCTGAATAATTAGAAAATATAAGGTGGGCATCTGAAGGAGATAAGGAGACCATCAAGTCAGGAAATCATTGAACAAAGAAAATTGAAAGGTCTACCCACCTAGATACCACCTATTGTGAATGGAATGATTAGGTGTCAAAATCAAATGAGTATGCATGTAAAGATGTTGTGTTACCTCTCACGAAAACTATATAAAATACCTAACTTTTCACTGAAAACTTCAGAACTAGTTTGTCCAGTGCGAATCAGCTAGCTCCCCAACATTGCACGAAATAAATACCTTTGCTGCTTAAAGACAAAATTAGTCTCTGAGCAGTTACTCTGTGCCGTTTTGGCATCAGCACCTCCAGAAAGGATTTGTCAGGGTGAGTCGTCAAAGATTTTTCTTTCAAGGAACCAAGCAGGATTCACTTCTTTAAAACTGGGCTGGGGAAAATGTGGCTCATGCGCCCCCCTTCCCTTTGATTGAGGTGATTCAGGAGTTCTTAAATACAGCAAATTAGCAATTTCTAACCATACTGCGAGGCAAATTTGATGGCACTAATCATCTGTGAACACATAAAAACATTTGCATTTTTGGTTGAAAATTTTATGTTTTAGGGATATGCTGGCATTTCTTCTAGGTGGTTCCTTATCAGTTTTTGCTTTGTACATTCCTGCCTAACCCTTCCAATATTGTATGTAGTCTGTCTCTATTTCCTTCTCTTTCCATTCATATCAACCTTTTCAGAATTCCTCAGTCACCTGATGAAATTGCGATCTATTATCCACATCTATACTTTCTAAGACTAATAGGGGAACAAGTCAAGAATAGAAAGATGTGCAAACTAGCATCTTGCTGTGACTTACTGCTACAGTCCCTCCAATTTCTTATTAGACAAGGTGATTCAGGAACTGTGATTCAGGGGATAACAGGTACTTTGGTGGGAAACATCTGTCTTCTGGGATGGGCTTTTTGTTTGCTTGTTTGTTCTTAGATTTGCTGTATGAGGTTTGAATGGTGTTACCTGATAGGCTTTTCAGGTGCAAATCGGCAATGTCAGCACATGAACAAGATGACTGCAGCAATTTCAGACCTATCAGCCTGACCCTGGGAATGTATCTGGAAAAGGTCCCTACTAAGGTGCACTTCCAAAGGTGAGTTGAGGTATCTGTGTCTATGACTACAAAAATTGCTCCCCCATCCGAACCTACCCAGGGAAGTACCACTGATACCACTATCCCTGACCTGCAAGCTCTGTCTGCGTGTAGAGCAGCAGGTCCATGCAGCTCCTCCCTGTCTCAGACATTGCACCTGCCCAGGGAGGGTTTGTTCACATTCGTTGGGCAGTCCAGTCTGGCTGGCCTTTTTGAGGCTGAATCCTTCTTATCCTCACCCTCCTGGTGATGCTTCACCAATCTCCATGAAATTATGAAGTCACTTAGCAGCCAGGTACTTAAAGCACGGAGTTGGGCTGACCCAGCGAGCAGCCAAACACCCACAAAGCCACTCACTCATTCCCCCTTCCCCAAGACAGGGGAGAGAATAGGAAGAAAAAAAGCAAGAAAACTTGTGGGTTGAGATAAGGGCAGTTTAATAGAATGTGGAAAAAACCCCAGAAGTGATGCAAAGGAAATCGCTCGCTACCTCCCACAAGCAGACTGACGTCCAGCCAGTCTCTGAGCAACAGCTCCCTTAGAAGTCCCAGACCTCCCCTTCTTCCTCCTCTCCCTAGTTTTATTGCTGACATGACGTTGTACAGTACGGAATACCCCTTTGGCCAGTTCAGATCAGCTGTCCCAGCTGTGTTCCCTCCCTGCCTCTGGCCCACTGCCAGCCTACTCGCCGCAGGGAAGCAGAGCGGGGGAAAGAGAAAGCCTTAACGTTGTGCAAGCACGGTTCAGCAATAACTAATACATTGGTGTGCTATCGACACTGGTTTAGCCACAAATCCAAACTGCAGCACCGTACAGGCTGCTGTGAAGAAAGTTGACTCCATCCCAGCCAGACCCAGTCCAAGCACCTGCCTGGGACAGAGAGGGGAGGCCGAGTCCTGCTCCCCACACTTGCTCCTGCACTTTATCCGAAGGCTTGGCAGGCTACCACACAGGGGCCAGCCTGGGCAATAAGGAGAAGAAACCGGGGCTTCCCTGCCTGGCTCAGTGTAACGACCACCAGACCAGTGCCAGCCACTTGTGTCTTTGGTCCTCTGACATCCCCAGCATGTCTGATACCCGCTTTTATGCTGTCAGCTTCAGTGCAAGGGTATGTCCCCGACCTGCCAGTGGTCCTTCCCTGGCTCCTGGAAGATGTGCTTTCAAATCCTCTTCTGGCACAAGAGGCAACTCAATTTACCACATTTACCTTAGGTAAAAGAGGCTGGTATTCAGTATTTCTGCATTTAATGAGACGCCTGATGCTGTTAGTGTGTGTTAGCTGCATTATGAGGGTACTGGACAGAGTCAGCCCCCAGTTGTCCGGTCTGGAGCCATGCCTGCATCTTACCCTGAACACAGGCATGGAGCAGCTCCTCCTGACAGCCTGGGGCCGCTCCAGCCTCCCCTGGGAGTAAGCTGGAGGCCTCGAGAAATTTAAAAACCAGTATTTGTGTGCCTCAGCGTGGTGCTAAGCAGAAGTCTTCAGACCCACAGATATGAACAGAATTGGAGTTTCAGCTTATAGCTCCTCCAGCTCACTTGGTCTGTGATGCCACTTCTCCACTCCCTCCACTGAGCCACGGCACATTACCCGTGCTCACAAGCACTCCTTCAGAAAATGTCTGAAAAAACAGTGGTCCATTTATTTCTATTCTTTCTTTAAATATCCACAATAATCTCTAGGCTTTAAGCAGCTAGTGCCCTAAAAGCATGTGTTCATCTGTATGCTCTATTAAAGACCATAAGCAAGATATAGGGAAATTTTCAGCTTGAAATAAAATGCGTAGTTACAATTGCCTTAGTTCTGTTCTGGATCTCTTGGTGCTTCAGAATGCATCTGAGCATCCTACATCCACAAGGATAAAAAAGACAATTCATAGGCACATTAATTGTTACCAATAGTAATATAATCTGACTGTCATGGAATCAAGACTCAAATAAAAATCCCAATGTCTGGAAATCAGCTCTGTTGTTTATAATACCTTCTGTTAGAGCTATAACGAGGCAGAAAGGTGAGGAGGAGGTCCGAAGCTGTATTTCATAGACTATCAAATCGCAAGATGGAGCCAGATTCATCCACATAAATATTTATATTAGAGAGACAAAGCTGCAGCAAATTCTTGGCTGATGTGAAAAGGCTTCAGATGATGTGAATTTTTATGGCTTGTGCTTTCCAGCAGGGCTGTGACAATTCACATCAGCAGAGGAGCTGCTACTCTATAATTAGCCAAATCCTTGCAACAGGGACTGCTGTCACCTTCCCATCAACCCTGCTCTCCACACACAGTTGCTATTTAACCAGTCACAGAAATGCTGCTTATCAGAGCATCTCGGCAGTGCACCAAACAAAAGACTATCTAGAACTCAGGCTCACTGTCAGACAGGCAGAGCCACAGACAACAGCAGAATTAATTCAGGATCTTTAGTTATGTCAAAAGATCAAAGATCAGCAGATCACAGGACACAGTTTCTTTCACAAAATGCTGGATGCAGGAGTTGGACTGAAGTTGCTCCTGAGCTGTCACCTCCGGGTTATGGCAAGGGAGGCAGCATGGGAGGGAGTCGGACAAGCTCACCCATGGGGGAGCAGGGAGAGCACAGGCATCTGCTTCTGATTGCAGCCTGGGTTGCTCCTGCACACGCCAGGGTCTCTGAAATTGGTTTTTATCCTGAGCGTTACATCCAGCAAAGATGCCTGTTAATACAGACAAAATAACAGAAGGATTACTGGGGTGATGAGGTCTTGGCCAAATGCCCTCTATTGCATTTTTCCTGGGGCAGCGGGGGGAAAGCACAAGCTTTCCTGGCCTCGCTGCAATGTGGGAGAACTTGGGTTGACCTGCACGGCTCAGTGTGGTGCAGTGCTTGCAGCTTCCCTGGTAGGCCAGCAGCCCTGCCCTGTCCATTGTAGCCTGGTGCAAAAACAGGCCAGAAGGGGCTTTCCTGGAGGTTGCACAGTCCCATCAAATGCCCAGGCAATGCCAGAGTTTAGCCGAGGAAAGTGCCTGCGATATTAGAGAAAGACATGGACAAGGCAAGCAATTAGAAACTGGAAACCAGAAAGGTCACGACATTCCTTTGTATAAAGTGAACACAAAGCCCATGCCCAATCCACTTGCAACCCTCATTATCCAAGCAAAACCAGGGACTCGCCACAGGCCAAGGAGTGGCCTGCACTGGGGATGACCCTCCAGCTCACCTTCCAAATCACAGACCCACATCTGGGGTCGCAGCAGTGCCTGTGGATGCTCCATGGGGGTTCCCCTGCTCTGGGACATCCATGCGTGGCTGGGCGGGATGGATGGGTTCTGCACAGCATCCCTCAGCTCAACTTCTGGCACGAGCTTGCTGAGGCTGTGGTCTGCCACACCTGGTGCCCTGATTGGACTGTTCAGGCAAGGACCACAGTGCCCTGCCCCAGCATTTCCATGCTGATCTGCGCTGAGCAGACTCGGTGCAGCTCCATGCAGCCCTTACTCGGACCAGGGGTTTAACTGGTCACCTCATACTCCTCGCCAAGCTCCAGGAAAGGCTCTTTCTTCGGGACATAAGTGCTATTTCAAAGAAATGCTGCCCTTCAGGAAAATCACAAGTGGGTGTTTTGTTTCCAGGAGTGACTTTTCCCAAGGCTTTTGCAGTGGCGCTGCCTGTGTGGGCTCCCACACCAGCCTGCTCTCTGGAACCCAGGCTGATGCTTTTTTTGGAAGTTTACACAGAATTCGATTGCTCTTGTTCTGCAGTGTGACTGTGTATTTCTACTTCTGGCCTGGAAGATTTGCAGAGTCAGGGCAACCCCTGGGACATTGTCCTGAGGGATGTCTGCATACAGCATCCCCCCACTGCCCCACCTGGAAGCTGCCCCGGCCACCTCTCCAGTTAAATGCTTGAACCCTCCTGAGAAGAGAACCTCAAGATGCCTTCACATACCAGCACAGATCACGGAAGTATTATTTAAGCATCCTCAACTTCTTAAAAACAAGGTAAAGGCAGTGGGGTAGGAGACGTTCCCCTTGGCATTACAGCAATATGAAGAGTTATATCCCGTTACTCTCGTCTCTGACTCCACCTTCTCACAACACTTCTGTGACCGCCTCTTTGGCAAACAGGTATTACCTAACCCTTAAGCGAACCCACTCAGTTTATCAAAGTGTAGTTGAAAAGGTAAATTGCTTTATGATTATGACTTTCCACCACCTGTTCCTGCGTGATTTGATTGCGGAAGCTCCAGAAAACTACAGACAGAATTTCCAGATTATTCTTAGAGAGGATATATATAAATGTGTGTGTGGAGTATGTGTGTGTATTTGTTTATATGAATGAATATATGTATATACACACACACGTTTTGCTTATTGTCTTTTATGTGTGTATGACTACAGAGAGAAAGACAGCAAAATGGGTGGGGACCAACTTCCCTCAACCCTGTCCATGCAGTGAGCTGTGTCCTTGCTTCCCTCCATCTGCCTCCGTGCTCGTGTGTCACAGCTGCTACCATACGCATGGTGCTCCTGCTCACTGCCAGGATGCAGATGTTGTAGCAACTTCAGTTCATGCCACCACTCCTCTGTGTGCCCTCGGATGTGCTGCACAGCCCAGGGCAGCCTGGGCAGCAGATGGAGCCTTCCCAGGGATCTCCTCCCCTGCCAGGGTGATGCACAGACCCAGAGCAGGGCAGACGTGAGGCTTCACTCAGCCCCTGTGCTCTCTGCCCTGGGGACAGGAGGGGCATTAGCCCACAGGCTGTGCCTCTCATCCCCATGAGACCACTCCCCTTGCACACAATGAAGGCATCAACACCTTCCCACCATGGCCAGTGTATTTCCACACCCATTCCGAGTATGAACACGCAACTGCTAGGCAAAAATAGGATCTCAGTTGCTGTGGGGCTCTCAACACTTTGCTGCAGTCATCGACATTGCCAAAGCATCACTGCCCACAGTGAGGATATCGCCACAATCCCCACCTGCAGCCCAGTCTGGTCAGCCCTCTGCCAAACAACAGCTTGGAATGTGCGAGACCAGTGCCAGGCCCTGCTGTGGTCTGGAAGACATCAGTGCACTGCTGGGGTGTCCAGTCCCTGCCTTTGGTACCCTGCTGTGCTTGCTTCTGGGTGTGGTGGTGACTGGTGGGGGGCAGCTCCTGTCTGGGGGGCAGGAAGAAAGACCCCAATGGGTCACAGCCATGATGGTTGTGAAACTGGCCCACACCATTCCTCTTCCCTGTGAGGTCCCTCAGGCTGTGATGGGGATACGGGGATCATCACAGGCTGCCCATAATGACAGGGAACTGCCAGGAGTTCCTCTGGCTTCAAAAGCTCCACCACACCCATCCTAAGTGGTCTTCTGGACATCATCGAGGACCCTACCCTCCTAGTCACCCTTTTGTGACCCTGCCCAGACCCCATTGTGGGAGCAGGGTGCTCATAAGCTGGGGAGGCCACCAGGACATGGCCGGAGCAGGGGTGCCTGTTTGCTGGGGTACATGAAAGGCTTGGAGCCCATTTTGTGTCTACAACTTCAGTGGAAGCTGCTGTGCAGAGGGATGCGGGAGGAAATGGGGAATAGCTGTGGTGGCCCTGGCTGGCTGCACCACCAGGCTGACCAGCAGTCTGGCCAGAACAGCTGCCAGTGAGAAAGCCCTAGGACCACTGTATGTAACCAGGGATTTTGGCAGCCCCAGTCCATGGGAACCTTGCTTTGGGGGTCTGCAGGGCAGGGCTGAACTGCATTTCATGGTGATGCAGGCTGGAATGGGGTCCTGGGCTGTGGGCAAGGCAGGTAGGAAAGGATGAGGCCATGGTGCCTTTCCGCTGCCTGCTGCCTCAGAGGCACTCCTGGTTCTGCCCCCTGCATCAGACAAGGTCTGTCAGACCTCAAAAAGTTCAGTTTTTTTCTTGATTTCATTACTTTAGGCTTGCCACGTATGGTGTGAGTTGTGCTGCTCCTCAAGTCTCAGCAGTACCTTGTATGAGCTATGGGTGGGAGCTCAGTTCATCGAGTGCTCGATGCTTCAGGTCCCTTAATTAACAACCTGTCCGTCTTCAATAATATTGGAAGAACTGGTACAGTGATCCACTAATAGATAATTAAAGGAAGATAATAGGATTAGTGTTGCATAACTTAGATTTATGAAAGATATTACATTCTCATTTTAAAAGTAATGTTAAATTAGTTTGAGAAGTTTGGTTGATAAACATGATGCAATTAGAGCAATATGCTTAGACTTGTGTAAGGAAGATTGCTTAATCTTGTATTCTGACTGAGATAGAAGATAAGACAAAATTGACACTGAATCTTTGTTTTTTTCAGGAGAGATCCAGAAGAAAATAATCATTATTGACAGTGTTGGAGGAATTAGTAAAAATACTGGCAGAAGCAAATAATAAGTATTTCAGTCTGGTAAAATATGATAAAACACCTCTAGGAACAAAAAAAATGCAGGTCATGTTTGCCTAATAAGGTGTTCTGTCTTGCAGAGCAATAATTCTGGAAGAGATTAGGGCTTACTGGTAGATAATCAGTTGTAATGAAATTGCAGAATGATGTTGGGACCTTCAGAGTCAACGCTGTTCTTGAATGTAGCCCCCAGCTTGTCACTGGGCAGGAGCTCAGTAGCGTTTGCTGCCTCCACATTTGGCACAGGTGCAGCTGGAATATGATGTCCAGTCCTGCACTTTGTGCTCCAGAGGGATATAAAAAACATCAGAGAAAGTTCAGCACAGACTAATACCGTCTGAAGGCCTGAAGAACCTCTTACTGGAGACACAAACTACTTGTCCTCTCTAAATGGTCTGTAAGAACCTGGTAAAAGTTTTTGATGTTACAGATAAAGATACAACAGCATTCTTGATTTAAAGTTGATAGGTAAGTTTAAGCGAGAAATACAATATAATTATTTTCACTAATGAGTGAAAAAAAAATATTTCACTAATGACTAAATTGTCATCGATTTGCCATCCCTGAAGAAGTTTTCAGTCAGTGTTTCTCTGAAGGATACCTTCAGATTCACCTGTGCTTACTGGAATTGAATCAAGGGCTGCTTTGGGGGAATTAGGTAAGGACTCAGAAAAATGATCTCTCCTGGCCTGACGGTTAGAGGTAATCGCACAGCTCAGCCCTATGCAAATCTGAAAATCAAAGTCTGAGTTCAGTATCTTTTCATGCACTGCCGCACAATGTTCAACATCTTGGCAAATGCCAGGGAGGAACAGAATTTGTGCTAGTGACTGCAGGGCAGCCAACACTCCTCCTTCCCTTTGGGGAGCTCCAGTGCTTGTGGTACCTGCTGTGTCCCAGCTGCTGGCTCGGTGGCTCTCAGTACGCACCTGAGCAGCAGAACAGAATTTTATGGCACATTTAAGACATATCAGATGTAAACTACAGAATCCCATTTCCTATGTACCTTTGTGAATGCTATTCTAATCTCCAAGCCTGTGTAGTGGAATTGCAGTGTAAATCATGACTGGTAAGCTTGCATGAAGCCACCTGTGTGAATACCCACCTCATTGCCCTGTGAGGCCGTGGGGAAGGCTTGCCTGGAACCTGCAGTTCTGACCCTCCTTCTCCAGGACCTTAAAGCTGACGTGAGGGGCATCTCTACTCACTCAGGGGGAACTCTGCCAGCTGCCATTCTCTGATGGAAAGCTGGACAGGAGACCAGATCTAGCAGCCAGTGCCAGTGTCTGAGGGCCAGCTGACAAATGTGGCGATGCATGCTAAGCCCCTTGCTCCAGCACATCGCACCAGCTATCGGTTCAGTCCCCATTGCCAGCAGCCGATGAACACCTACACTTTTACTTCATCCCTTGTCAATGTGGGTTGTATCATGCTCCCATCTGATTGCATTAAGAGCAAATGGATGTGAAGCTCCAATCTTCAAAGCTTCTCATGGATTAGGAGTGGCTTTAAGGCAAAGCTTTGTGATCGTCACCTGCTTCAACCTTGGGTTGCCACATCACCAGCAGTGTCTGTCGGTACTTGCAGCCTTGTACGCAACAGTTTACCCAGCAGACTGTAAACAAACATTTGTCAAGAAGATGGTGTGTGGCTCTGCACAGCTCGCACGAACAGTCTGGCTGCTTTATTATGTCCTTCTCCTGGAAACTCCAGTACCACTGGAATTTAAAAGAATGCTGTGATTATGTGTGTGCGTATACATAGACAGATACCCATATGCATATAGGGAGAGCTGAGGATATAAAATGTATATACTACAGACTACAAATATATAATATAAATAATGCAATTATGAAGCAATAGAGTATATTTATATAAACATATATATGAACACACATATATATATATATGCATTGTGTTGTATGGAAAGAGTTAGAGTCTGTGAGTACAACCATCGCACACATGTCCATCACTTCTTCTTAGCACCTTCAGCTGGTGTGAATCCAGAGCTGATAAAGGGCACTCAGCCCACAGCTCAGGCATGGAAGCTCCTCATTCTGCTCAGTGCAGTGCTGTCAGCAGCCCCATGAGCTGCTGAATCCTGTCCTTTCAGTGCCCAGCAATTTAGCCTGGGCGGACTCATTTCTGGTGGGATAAGATTCTGAGGTTGGCTGAGACTAGAAGCTAACCTCGGGGCTAGATTTGCACAAGCAGTCTAGACACAGAGGCTTTCTCCTCTGCAAGGACTCTCTCTGCAGGCACTTCATTTTTTTCCTTTTAATTATTCTTTTGAGAAGATTAAAGCTTTGAAGAATTTTTAGAATAAGGAGCAAAAACTAAAAGTCTGCCACTTTGTGTGACTGTGTTTAACAAAATTCTCTATTTTGACTTTGAATGCTAATTTAAAAGCAAGCAGCCAAGAGCACAGGGCATTTCTGATTATTCTGTGCTGTTACAGGCAAGAAGGTTCAGGAATGAGAACGACAAACCAGATGTCATGACTATTACTTGAAACTCTTCTTTCAACGGTCACACACGTTAGGAGTCTGGATCAGTGAGGAATGCTAGCTGCTTCTACAGGTTTCTTGCTTTTTTATTCTTTCAATAGGACTGTATATCCAAATACAGCAGTATCTCCTTTCCCAGCTCAGACCATTAGAGCTTTGTAAATATATATGTTCATCCCATTTCTTGGTTTGGATTGCATCACCACTTTTAGCAAGGTGCAAAAGTTATTTTTGTGTAGCTTTTTTTTGTGTTGTATTTGTGCAGCTCTATGGAATCCAAGAGTAATTCTTCCAAGGCTTTTTATCTGGTGCATTAAATAAGAAGCTAGATGTGAACTGCTTCAGTAACATGGCTTGGTTTATTGACTATGCAATGGCAATACAGTTGACAGACCTTTACTTGACAAACTAAAAAATCTCTGCTGTCTCATTCTCCATGTTTGAGTAAACATCAGATCCCACCTTAGAAGCAGAGTTAAAAATCAAACCTTTGCGGGACATGTGATGCTTTATTTTGTATTTTACACCACGCTACAAATTATGTCTTCAAATGACTTCTTGACTTGTGTAAACACAGAAAAACAAGCCATACATAGCGACATGGTTAAAAAGGCACCCAAGATGGTTTTGTAACTCCTCCTTGACTGGTCTTAAAAGACTTGTGCAATACAAGCTATTTTTAACTGCCTCTTACTGTGTAAGGATGAACACTGCAAGCACAAAGAAGTGTGTGTCTTCTCTGCAAGACCTGTGCCTGCTGCGTAGGTGCACCTGCTGGAGCTGTCCTTTTGTCAGGCAGGCACAAGGGATGCAGAGGTATTTTTAGTCTTTGTACATACATATTTTCCCCTTCTAATCCTTGAAGGACAGTATTCTGGGGCAAGGACTATGTCATCCAGTGAGTCACAGGAATCACCTGTAGGACAGTTTATTGCTTCCAGCCAGTGTGCAGCTTGCCAGAAGCACAAACATCCTTTGTTTCCCAGCAGTTCTCAGCAGCTCAGCCCCCTCCTCATAGTGAATGCTGTCCCTTGGTATTTCATCAGAAATGGTCCTCAGACATGCTTTCTCCCACTATTGTTTTATAAAAGTCTCTTCAGTTCTTGTGTCAGGGATTCAACCTTCCTGTTAAAGGTATCGCTGAAGTGACATTTCTGTAATATTCTGCTTTCCCTATGTCTGTCCCAGCTCGGAGCAGGTGTCACCCCACAGTTACAACAGGTTTGCTTGTTTATACTTTGGTGCTGTCCTCAAGGCTTCCTCCCCAGGCCAGCTCAGGCTCTGGAGAAGGAGCACATCACACACAAAGCTGTCCCTAGTGGATACCCCATCATCCTTCCCTCTGCAGCCGAGGTGGTGCTGGGCTGCCAGTGCACACAAGGGCCAGAGGAGTGTTTCACACAATGTCCTAATGCCCAATAACTGGCTTGAGCAGGGCAGCCATCCCTCCACCCATGCTACTTCTACAGCTGTTGTCCTCAGTTCCTCCAGTCCCTGTCTCCTCCAGCCAGCAGGCATTTTCACTCTGCCCATCAAATCCACCCCAGTGGATGCTAAATCCCCCCCTTTTTTGTTTGTTTCTCTACTTCTCAGACTACGTTATTGTGGGTGGAAAACAATCTTCTACATCCCCCTCTGCCCTTCCCAGTTGGATTTCTTTCCATCTGCTCCTTTTGGTTGCCAGGTTGCCATCCAGGGCTTATTAGTTCCCTCTCCTCTCCTTTTCTTGCACCTGTCTGCAAAAGTACTTCATCTGATTTACATCATTCTTGAAGGTACTGATTTTGCCTGCAAAGAAGATGCCAAGTGAGACTTCTGCACAGCTTGTGTCAGAAAGTGATTTAAACAATGACTGCCTTTTCTTGGCACCAGGTGATGCTTCATGGGACTGAGCTTTTGAATGCAGAGCTTGGAAGGATGAAATATAGCACTAACCTTTAAGGCATCTCCAGAAACTCAAAACGTGTCACTGATCAAATGTCAAGAGCAATACTCTTAAAATATTTTATCTGGGCTATATGATTTGAAAACCCAAGCACTTTGCTACATGTGTTAATTGACGATGTATCACTGAATCAAATCATTTTTGTAATGATTATTTCTTATGCATTATTCTCCTGATTCTCCATATGCGTACTTTTAGGTGTTATATTTTTAAAATTAATTATATTTATTTGAAAATATGATGAGGGATATGTGCATGCCTGTAGTATATGGCTTTGGACTCAGCCATTTGAGTCTGTATAAACAGAAAAATGGCAAAGCTTGATTTAAAAGTACTTTGAAATGTTTCTCTTCTGAGAAACCCTAAATCACTCAGAGTAACCATAGGGATCGAGAGCCATGTTCAGAACCTGCTTCAAGAACTCCTCAAGACCAGGGTCGAAAGCCAGAACTCCTTTGGCACCAAGCTGTACTGACCTTGGTAAGGTCAGGGAAGAGATCATATGACATGCTGCTACTCCAGGAAAAATGCACTTGATGATCAGAAGGTGTCCGTGTTCCTGAATGGTTGTATCAAGTATCAGTGTATAATCAGATTATCAGCCCTTGTATGGTCCTAAACTAGCAGACCAGGTGTGTGTATATGCTGATCTTAAGCCTGGGCAATTGGTTTTGCTTTTATTGGGCTATAGGTGCATGAAGTTAAGCAAATGTGTGATTGGAGTCTTCACAGGAGTATGGCAAGGAGTATGGCAAGGCCTTAATTCCAAAATTGGGTTAATGCAAGTGGGTCCTTGAGCCCCCATTGAAATTGGATCTTCAGCTGCTTCTGCACGTTCACACTTTTGTTGTACAACTTCTGCTACTGCTGTAGGTAAAAGCACTGTTCGCATGAGCAAAGTTCAGCACAGATTTCACCTGGCAGAGGGCAGGAATTGAAAAATGAGTTTACCTTGATAACACCATCTTCAAATCAACAGCAGCTGAGAATGCAACATTTTCTAAAAGGGTTCACTATTGAATATCTAGGATATTTGCAAAACTGCGTTTCGATCAACTACTGGATCCAATGGTTAACCCAGATGTCTGTGCAGCAGGCTGCTGTAATTTCCACCATCCTCTTATGGTCTCATTCTTGGACTTTTTAGGTTCCTTACATCCAACAGCTCAAACTACAATTAGCACTGACTGTACCCTTTCTGGGTATAGCTCTGAGGCTCTTGGTGATCTCCTTAGGACCAAAAGGATGGCAAGGATTTACCAGAAGTGAGCTGGGTTTATACTGATCATAAAAGATTTCCCAAGAGAGCTTACAAAATACCTGAATTTCATGCATGTGTTTTATAGACATCCTGATAGTCCTTTAAAGCTCATCAGTTTAATACCAGCGATGGGGTGGCAAACAACTCGTATCAAGGAACTGATGATAAAACTGGGACAGCACAGCTTTGAAGGAAGGCATCCAGCTGACAGGTCAACAGAGAAAAGGTAATTTGAAGAAAAGTTCACCACTGCCTTGTCATCAACAGGAATTCATGCATTCAACCTACAACAACATCAAGTCCTCTCAGACTGGTTGCTTCTCCAAAGCCTGCAGAGACAGAAAAAGTAAATAGCCATATTACACAGAAGAAACACAACAGGCAACAGTGCATGTATATATATCTATATGTGTCTGTGTCTGAATGCATTGCATGCATAACAAAATGTATATAATGCATATGTAAACATAACAGATTTGGAAACACTGGAATGCAGCAAGCATTCTAGTAGAGCCTTATCACGTGTCATTTATGCATGTGCTAAGCTTTATGTACACACCTAGGTTGTTTACTCTGCAGTTCTTGAAGCAGAATTGGAATTTACAGTAGTAAAAAGCTATGCTTCTAAAATATTCATGTAAACATTTTACTTAAAACATTTAGGGGTCAGTCAGGCTTCTAGAAATAAAAGCAAATCAAAACCCCAAAAGAAACTAGTGTGGTTTTCTGGTGTCCTTTATGGCTGTGTTTTTCCTTCATTTCTAATTACAGGGAAAAAAATATCACTAAATGTTCCTAAACCCCAAGTTTAAACCTCTCCTGTAGTCCCCAAGATTCTGCTTCCATGTGGATGACTCAATCTGATCACAGTGTTGCTTGAAAAGCAATTCTTGAGATTCATCTTGAACAGTTACGGCTGCTTCTGTGTTTTACATTCATCAAATTCTGTTCTGAATGCAGTGTGAACACCCTTTTCAAATGGATTTTGCAAAGGGTTTGGGGAAAGTTTTCCTAAGACAGTCTTCTCCCTCACCTTTCTCTTTGCCACATGAGCAGGGCACATTTTTTGTGGTGGTTAAACTAATTTGCAGAGATGGGCCTGTAACATGTAAACTGTAATGGCCAACATTTAATTTCCTGGCGGAAGCATTCCTCATGAAAAACTGGCAACGCTTTGGCATATTTTTGGGAAGAAGAAAGAGAGGGGATGGAAGTGAACAGAAGGTAAAAAGGGAGGGATTTTATTTCTTTTTAATAGTGCTGCCAGTAACCATGTGCATCCAGTTTCACCTAATCATGTTCTTTTTTATTGTCCCCCACTGGACTTTTTCTCTGCCAGATTATGGAGATCTGAAATGTATCTGGTGGTCTGCAGCGACTGTACGAGATACCCACTACCCCAGCAGACTCAGGCCAGATGTTAAAGAAACTTTCTGCTCTACAGAACACATACCAACTTGTATTTTCTCACTTTGTCTTTACCTCTGTTAAATGCAGATGTTGAATGAAGGCCCCTGATTACCAACCACTTGTATTCTGGCTGCTGCAAAAGCAGCTTCGTGTCCTTTCACAGCAGAAGCTCTGATAACATGCAGTAAGCACAGCCAGCATCATTGAGATGACGGACAGGAGAAGCTTTAAAAGCTTTGTTGAGGGACAGAAACCATATAAAATAAGGGTGATTTTCCACATATACCCAGCACAATAGCTCAGAAGGTCAGGAATGGATCTCACTGGCTATTTTTACCTGCCAGGACTAGTGCTGAGTGCCACAATACCTTAATGCTTCACCTTCCCAAGGACACCAAGCCTGAAGGCTCCCAAAATTTACTGTTTTACCGTTGAGTACGAACATAAACAGTAACCCAAAAGCAGCTGACACACTACAAAGCCACACTGTTTATGGGGTAATAATGTACACTGTACCCATATCCAACACATTCCCATGGAACACTGGTTTCATAGCATACACTGCCATTCATGGGATCTCCATCAGCAAATCTCTGAAAGTGATCCACTGACTTGGGAAGCCACAGGAGGGCAAAATGAATAGAAACCACATTTCCTGTGGGTGAAAATCAGGAGAAAACCATTAAGGAAGCGGCAGTGTGTGGAGCTCACTGTTGTGCTCCCACGTGTCTGTTCAGTTGCCTTGTCCCGAGTGAGCCCTGGATACAGCCCCCAAAGTGGTCCATGGGAAAACAAAACCAAGAAAACCTGACACCCCCCTTTATGCAAAATCAGTTTTTGCAGAGCATCTCACAAGTAACACTTTGTCCTGTTTTCTCTGAACCTTTAGCAAGGGGTTCTCCTGAAGGAGGAGTTACCCCCTATGCCCACTCTCAGATTTCTGTTCCCTGTCTTATCAGCTATAAAGCTATTCTAAAAGACATTTTAGCAATTATTTTAAAGCTGAAACAATACAGCTCTTTTTTTTTATCCTTCTCATCTTGCTAGGAAACACTTTTTTTTTTTTTCTGACTCAAACTGGCTATTAGGCAGGGTTTCAGTATTGCTGGTGAAACATCCCTCCTCAGCTGCCCGAGGTTTTATTTGTGGCACCCTAACAACCATATCAGGTTCTTTTCATCTCAGACTCTCATCCCATTGTGCTCCTCATTATTGTTTCAAAAAATACTTTTACACAACAGTTGTGGAGGGCCAGAAAGTTATTACCGTCTTCCACCAATCTTGCCAAAGAGATTTATCTGTCATGATCAGGAAGCCAATGGCAGAAGGACTGAGACAATCCAGGTCCTCCACGTCCTATCTACCAACCCATAGGAGCAGTCTTAGTTTCCAGCAGACCCATCCCCACCCTGTACTTGTCACAAAACTTCTGTACAGACAGTTTTGGGTATTCAAACACCCTCTACCAGCCTGCCAAATCCTTCTTTCAAGCACTGCATAGAATGAGGCAGGCAACCCAACAGCAGCAATCACATATGATCACATCAGAGAAGTTTATCACGGTGACTCCACACATAGTTTGAAATAATTGGGCTTTTGCAGACATGGTCTACAAGTAGAGGAGTCTCCAGCTAGAGATGGTACTGGGGTCAGATTCGTGGATTATGCCAAAGCCTCCTTCCACACCAGTCTCTGTGACTAAGCAGCTAGGGAATTTGGAATTTAATCTGTAGCCTCAGGAAATTCTGTTTGCCTTTAAAGAGGCTTAGACTCCAGCTCACAGTCTGCAGCATGTAACCTGCAGTGAATATAGTGCAACACAAGTGCATGCAGAGAAATAAGGGAGCACTGAGGGGACAGCACCATGGGAGTTGCTTTCAGACCTTTTCTGGGAAACCAGCAGGACCAAGTGCCTCTCTGAGGAGCCCGTACTGGTGTACACACACAGCAGGAATTACAAGATCTGTGATCTGACTGGGATCACGGAGACATGGTGTGGCAGCTCACCAACTGAAGTGCTGCCATGGATGAATACTGGCTCTCCAGGAAGGACAGGCTGAGAAAGCAAGGAAGGGGTTTGCCCTTTATGTGCAAGAGCAGGGGCAACGCGCAGAGCTCTGCCTGGGGTGGATGGTGCCAGCTGAAAGCTTATGCGTTAGGGTTAGAGGGCCAACCACTGTGGGCAATGGTGTGGTGGGCATCTGCTACAGACCACCTGATCAGGAAGAGCATTTCCCACTGGTCTCAGGGGCCTGTGATTCTTGAGGGCAAATCTCACCAGTAAAGACCAAGGTAAAGTGAACACTGTTTATCTTGATGGTATCAAGGCTTTAGGCACTGTCTCCCAAAACATTCTTATAAACAAACCAATGAAGATAATAAACCAATGACTAGATAAATGCACAGTGAGGTGTGGATCAGTGGCACAAAGTCCAACCAGAGGCCATTCACTTGTGGGGTACCCCAGGGGTCAATACTGGGGCTAATACTGTTTAACATCTTTGTTAATGACCTGGATGATGAGACAGTGCCCTCTCAGCAATCTGGCAGACAGTTTAAAACTGGGAGAAGTAGCTGATGCCCCAGACTGGCTTGCTGCTGCTTAAAGAGCCCTGCACAGGCTGGAGAAACAATCAGACAGGAACCTTATGAAGCTCAACACAGGGAAACACCAAGTCCATCACCTGGGCAGGAATGACTTCAGGCAGCAAAGCAGGCAGGAGGTCAACTGACTGGAAAGCAGCTTTGCAGAAAAGGACCTGGGGGTCCTGGTGAAGAAGCTGGCCATGAACCAGCAATCTGCTCTTGCAGCAAAGGAGGCCACAGCCTCCTGGCTGCATTAGGCACAGCATCACCAGCATCAGCAGGTTGAAAGGGGTGATCCTTCCCCTCTGCTTACCACTGGTGTCTTGCATCTCAGTCTGGGCTCCCCAGTACAAGGCAGGCATGGACATACTGCAGTGAGTTCAGCAAAGGGTCATGAAAATGATTAAGGGACTGGAGGATCTGACACACAAGGAGAGGCTGAGAGCTGGGACTGTTCAGCCTGGGAAGAGAAGGCTCAAGGAGATCTTATCAGCATGTATGAATAAAGACCTGATAGGGTGAGCAAAGACAACAGAAACAGACCCTTCTCTGTGGTGCCTAGTGAGAGAAAGACGAAATAGGTGTGAACTGAAACACAAAATTACACTTGAACACAAAAAAAGCCCAACACTTTTACTGTGAAGATGTTCAGACAACAGTGCAGGTTGCCCAGAGAGCACATGGGATTTCCATTGTAAGAGATTTTCAAAAGTGCCCTGGACACAACCCTGAGCAGCCTGCTGTAGCTGATCCTGCTATGAGCAGCGGGGCTGGACTACGTGATCTCCAGAGGTGCCTTCAAACCTTATCCATGCTGTGACTCTGCAGCCGTATGGTATTTCTTGTAGGTGCCTGCTCTGATCCTCAGCTCCTGGCTCATAGCACAGGTAGTTGACGAGCAGCCTGTCCCTTTTTCAGTTCACCTAAGCAGGCATCAGTGCCAGTGGCACCACTTACAGTAATACAGAGATAGGATGGCTAAGGAGCTTAATGCCCAACTCCTGCAGCTGCCCCTGCTCAGGGACAGGAATATCCACAGTGCCAGAGCAGTAACCTTCTGAATCATTCCAGCCCAAATGCTCAAGAGTATGTCAGAGCATTTGTCTGTTTTGGACTGATGCAAGGAGAATGGCTTATTACACTGATAGAAAGAAAGAAGTTCTTTAACCTTTTAGCCAAGCTCTCTTTCAGCTGTTGAGATAAGGTGGACTAAATCCAGCGGAACTGTGAGTTTCCTTTTATTAGTGATAAAATCTAAGCTGTTTGAAACATCAGGGGGATTTAATAGGCTTAACAGAGACCCCTGAATTCCTCAGAAGGCCTGTGAACTTGGAGTCCAGATCTACAAGAGCTAGGAAGCGCTTGGCACCTTATCAGCAGTCAGCTCAGCAGCCTTCAGAGAATGGAAATCACCTTTTTGTTCAGCTTCCCTTGGTAGCTTGCCAACCTTCTTGTTACTCACTAAGTCAACTGTCTCTAGAAAATATGCTTTCTGGTCTAAGCCACAGGATTCAAAACACAGCTTAATAATAAGCAGCAAGTTAATGGGAATTATATGGTATCATAACATCTCAACAGGTGGAGGCAGTTCTGCTCCTTGACTGCACAATGTCCTAACCAGTCAATGAGTTTTGCTTGGTGGTGCCATTGCCCTGCAGGCACAGTGTGCTTCTCATCAAGTTGTCTGGCCTCTTTCCTTCTGGAAGGCAGCGGGCAGGCAGGGATACAGAGGGGTAGTATGGAGGAAAGGCCTGAGGAGAGAAAAGCCAAGTAACAGGAGTAGGTGGATGAGCAGTTAGCAAACAACCCCAGAGCCATGAAACTTCCTTAGCAGTTTTCTCAGAGCAGTTGAAGCATCCCCCCCACCCTGCTGCAGCACTCTCCAAACTAGCCAGGTGCAACAAGGTCTTTCACCACCTCATACCAGCATACTCTCCATGCTAGTCCCTCTGCTACCTTCTCCTAGTCTCACCTCATCCAGAGCCCACTCTCTTTTCCTCAGCTGCTCTCCCTTCATTGGCTGCCCAACCTCTTAACAGAACCAGCCACAGCTGCACCTTATCTACATCGGCCAACCCACAGCTGTATATTATCAACAATAATTAACCCAGCTTCATTCTTCTACACCCCCCAAATTAGCCTCATTGTGACCCTGGGTGTTTCTGTTCGTGTGGCTGAAGTTTGCTGAAGCTGCTTTTCCAATAAGGTCATTTTAATAAACACAAATACTCCCTGTGTACCACTACAGTTGGTACTGTCTGAAGAGACGTAGGATAAAATGCTCTTGCACTAGTAACTAATACTGAACTATAATCACAGCTATCACTAAGACTTCTCCCTTCCCCTTCAAAAAATCTCAAATTTACATTTATTCTATCGGCACCCATGCCCAGTCACTGAAGAAGCTGTAACATAAGAAGAGCTGCCAAAGCTGTGGCCAAGGCCCAGCCAGAGACTCCCATGATACACACTACGAGGGATGGGAGAAAAAAGAAATACAAGGGCAAAGGAAGTGGTATTCCCAAGTACATTCCTTTCTCTGAGATGTTAAATATTTTGCAGTTGCTTTGACCATTTGTGGAGTGCTCTCCATTAAATATCATCATTTGCTATCCCATTAATCACAGCAAGTGAATTAGTAAATAGCTGTGATGAATGTAAGATATGTGTCAGCAAGCACTATAATTTTTTTCTAAACAAAACTCTGTCTAGCTCTAGAGAAAATACTCCAAAAAAAAGTCTGCATGCTCACAGATCTAAGCAAAATGTGCATGAGAATCCAGGACTTGACTGGTTCTCCCATGTCTGGCTGATTTCTGATTCTTCGCTCTTTTAATTTCAAGTACCAATGTGAGTTTGCTTATTCTGCAGCACAGAGTGTATTGGCTGTGTCATTCCACTTGAATAGCCTTTTCGTCTGAAACGCAGCTTATGTTCCCTTTAGCATGACAAATAGCACACTTCATCTCCCCCTGGAGCCTGGAAAATTGGAGATGAGATTGGCAGTGCAATATAGGGAGAGATGTCCTCGAAAGAGAGGCAGTGGAGACAAAACCATTTGGCCTGAGTAGAAATAATCACTGGCACTTCCAGCCACAGTCTTCTGATTTCAATCTGTATTTCAATGTAAAATGACTTTCATCACGTTTGTACAGCACCTAGCATAATTGCATCCTAATCTTGACTGTGCGTTTCTGGCACTGCAGTAAACCAGACGTTGAGCTTATAAAAAAAATACACAATCAATCACATGCCCTCAGCATAAATTAAATCCAGGCATGGGTCTTTGTACGACTTCAGCTTTGTACATTAAAAAAGTAACATTGTGTCCAGAAGAAAACTTTTCTCAACTAATCCTGCATTTTAGAGCCAGCAAAGCTGGGGGTTTCTTTTTAAAAGATATAACATGCAGGTGGTCTACCATTTGCTGTGGGTACATAAAAGGAGTATTACACAGATAGCGAAGGAGGAATGGATGGATCTGGCAGATGGCATCATGTTCAGGGTTAGCCAAATCCCCTCTCAGGCACAGGAGCCCAGATGGCCAAGCAGAAACGCTTTCTGCCACAAACCCTTTGCGTGCCTTTGTGGCATTTCTGCACTGGGAGGGGAAGCATGTCAATTCACAACCTTGCTGCAATAAAACAAAACTGGATGTATTTTGGCAAATATGTTCATTCTCAGGTCCCTCTTGGCCCCAAAACTTTCCTCCCCTCATCTGAGCCTCTGCCTGGTTGGAGTGCTAATTACAGCTCCTGCATGCTGTTAAAGGTGGTTATCACTGATTTTGAAAGCCAGTTTTGCAAAAAGGGGCAAAACCTCCCTCCTGGCAAGTTTCTGGCCATGCACGTCTAAAATCAGTAAGGTCTGTCTGAGAATCTGGTATTGCAGAGAGTGGGTGGATGCAGCTGCTAAAGGAACCCAGCAAAGGTGACTGGTGCTGATGGAAGTGCTTTGCAAAATGCTCAGCACATCCCATTTGTCTTGACATTGCTTTTCAGCTTGTGGGATTTCAAAAAATCTGCTTTGCTTAAACTCACTGGAGGTTTGAAGTACACAGTTACCCAATAAATTCTCACCACTTGTCTCACAAATGACATGGCAGGACATTTAAGGTGTCGAGACCTTGTGACCAGCTCCTGCCTGCTGCTTTTCATGCTCAGCCCAAGTTGCCACACACTTGCCTCCTCAAACTTGAAGGCACCCCGTGAAACCCCAACTGAGGGCTGTTGCACAGGCATAGTGACCTTCCAACCCTGTGCATCCTCTGCCAGGGCACTATGGTGTCATGGCCAGTGCTGGCACATGCACTGGCCATGGTTAGCCCAACAGTGGAATAAGGCTTGGAGAGATATTAGTGAGGGCTACAGACCCCATTCTCACCAATGTATCCCCAAGCTGCCCCTGCCTGATGCATTTGGTGAATTCTCAATACACGCAGAGAGAGTGCACAGGGACTGGATGGGGGAGGAGGAATAGGAGGAAGAAAAGTCAAAAATGGCAGAAAGAAGTAGGGCAGGACAAGGAGGGCAGAAGCAGGGCTTGGCTCGGAGGTAAGTGGAGGAAGCATCATACAGCTTGGATGAGAAGAGAGGGTGAATTACCAATTATCTTTAATCTCCCCTTCTCTTCTGCCTTTCTTGAAACCTGACATTGCCTCCATACCATTTACAGACATGCTTAACACTTTGCACAAGCCTGCTCCCTCACACAGGTTTTCCTTTTCTCTCCTCATCTTCAGTCCTCCCTCCTGACTGCCAGAGCCTGTGGCTGCTCCCTTGGTGCCTGCTCCATCCCCAGCTGAAGGAGCCCAGCTGTGAAGTCACTTGAGCTGGGATGTCATCTTGCCCTCCTCTACACACATGTCCTCTCATGATTCCCTAAATGCCTGTAAAAATCTGATAGCTCCTGTTCAGGACAATGACTCCTTTATCATGAAAGCCCTCAACTCCAGCACATCCTTCCTCTTCCTCCCTGAAAAACCCCTCCTACCATAAATTTTTTGCCTTGTGCACACATTTGTGCCAGGGAATGGCCCCTCTACCATGCTTGCTGTGGTTTACGAGCAGAGGTGATGCCCCTAAGCCAGTTGTCCCTTGGCTGTCAGGCCAGCTGGGCCAGCAGGTGCTGTGCTGCAGCCTTCACAGCTGATCATGGATGGGGTGGGCAGTCCACTCCATGGCGCCCGGCTGCTCATACTACCTCCTTTCAAGCGACAGCAGGCTTCTCCATGTTACACCCAAGCCGTAGTCTCCAGCAAAGAACAAATCCAAGCCAGAACCAAGGCCTAAGCACCAGTTTGTAGTAACTATATCGTCAGAAAGGTCCTTGACCAGCCAAGGTGCGGGCTGGCTTGAGCCTGGCTCCTTGCAGGCTGTTTGGATGCAGCCGTCTGTATTGGTGATGAGCAAGTTTGGCTGTATAGACACAAGCTGAACCATGCCAGGGGGCCTCTGGGCCAGAGAACAGGGTTTTATTTCCTAGAACAAACATAGCCTCCACATCAGGAAAGCCTTCAGTGTAGCCTGCAAACTCTTGGAAGCAAGATACACACAACAGCCTCTTCAGCAAAGTGCGATGGATATAGTATGACTTGACTTTTTGCAGATTACAAGCAACTTTGTTCCAGGGTTGAGTCAAGGCAGTGTAAAAGCTCTCCCAAAACCTCAGTGATTGTTGCATGCTCAGGTTTCATATTCAGCATTTTATTACTTTGGCATAAGCACCTTCCATGCCATGGAAAGGAATTCTGCATCTCCATAACACCAAGCAATGACTTTGCTCCGTTAAACTACTGTTGCTGCTCCTTCTGCCACCTCCGTTTCTGCATCTCTTCCCATCCCATAGACAGTCCCAGGTCAGACTCTCAGACTCTGGCAGATCCTAACAGATTCTGACTGCCAGGGGTGTCAGGATTAAGTCTCACTTTAGTGTTTAGGTTGCTGAGACAGTAAAATACTGAATGGAAAGTTCAGCGTGTCTCTGAGAAGGTGGGCTTTGAAAGGGCACATGGTTCCGGCAGCCTGGGCAGGCTCTAGCCAGCCAGAAGCATGTGAGGGGAAGAAGGATGGCAGCTCACGTTCCACTGCTCCTTAGCTATGGCAAGAGCAGTATTAGCTGGAAGGTTGCATCTCTGGGAGAGTCATGGAACAAGCCTGCAGTTTGCTCTTGTGCAAGGATGTGTATTAAAAAGAGACACCCCCATTTTGCTCTTGAAGTACCTAACTGAGCAGGTGGAGCACGAACGTCAACAGGGTGTTGAGAAATGGCGAGTTGTTGAAAGGAGAGGTAGTGTTTGCTAGCTTGATGGAATGAAGAAAAACAATTCTTAATTTATTCCTGTCTTTGAAACTCAAGGGCCTAGAAAAGCTGGGCGTAACCTTTATGAGCTCTTAAAGCTGACTGTGATTTCCCAGGGCTCCAGGAGAGGACATGGTATTGCTCCCCAGCAGTCTGACAAGCAGCCATGACATACCACTGAGACAGCATGCAGCCTGGCCGCTTCTCCCAAGCCCTTTGGTGGCCGTGCCTCCTGTCAGGGCCTGTCAGCCCATGCTGAGCCCCACGAGCCCATGGCTCAGCACAACACTGCCACCAGCATTTCCGTGCTGCTGCAGCATGGGTTGGCCTTGACTCCTGTTTACTTGTTAGCATGAGAAAGGGAGGCGGTACTGCTATATTTGAAAAATAAGAAGTTGGTTTCTTCCACACCATTTCATTGTTCCAGCTCCTGATTCGGTTCCAGGAGCTTGTCACCCCTCAGCAGGGATGGCCCTGTGACAGAAACAAAGTCTCTTTGTTTGCTGTGGATCCCTGGGCAATTCTGGGACCCAACTCCCACTGAACTGCTTTCAAATGCTTTTTCCGGCAGTGAGCTTTGAGGTGGTTCCATTTCATCCCACTTCTTCAGGGAGTTATCCTGCATAAAAATGCTGTAGCTCTTTCCCTGACAGGTCCTTAAGATATATTATAACTGTATTTCATACAGCTGCAAAGAGTCTGGCAGCATTAAATTCAGATGGAGCCGTTTGTCACCAGAGGTTAGCAAGGATGAACATAATTTAATAACATGACGAAATTCTTGTTCTGTTTTTGCTGGAACCCCGAAGCTGTGGGCAAGAACATTTCAGGCCTGAGATCCAGACCTTGTCGCCCCTAAGTAATGGTGGGCACAGCCTTGGGGGCACTGCTGGAAAGAAATACTGACATATGATGCTAGTCTGACAAATCTGGGGGGATCTGTTATTTTCTGAAACTTCTGCATCTATTTCATTTTGTGCTGATCAAGAAAGCTCTGAGCTGAGACCAGATGGTACTGATCTGCACAGTGTTACTGCTGGTTGAAACTGAACAGTGCTGCACTTCTTTCACACAGACGGCTATTAAACTGGCAGTGATTATTATTTATTCATTGGTAATTTCAGTGATGTTCAGTTGGGAGTGAAACCACACTCAGCTGGGCACTATTCACTTACACACACAGGGAGTTACAGTTCTTTGTCCCCAGAAACCTAAGCCTGAAGTGAAAACCCCAGATGCAGAGTGCCCTGACCTCAGGCTGTTATCAAATACTTCACTATTTCAAAACGCATTTCTCAGCAAGATGGTTCCTCTTTTTTCCTCCCCAGCGTGAAGAGGCGAGATGTCGTATTACAGCAACTGCTGACTGGACTGGCTGAGAAGACACCTTCTGAGGCACCGCCGAGGTGGCCTGGGGTTGCTGCTTCTCTTTTCTGCATCAAGACATGCTCTGCCACGTTAACACCAGACTAGGCCACCTGCACCCATCTGAGAGCTGTTGGATTTTGTAAAACGGCCTAAACTGTGGACACTGGGAGATGTGGCCCTTGGGCGGCTTTTTTCTCCTCATGGAGGAAAAAGGAAACTGCATGAGGCAGCACTGGCTACAGAAATGTTTCCCTGAAGCAATTCTTGGCAAACCCTTCTCAAAGTCTGTATTAAAACTACTGATTTTTGAACGCTATGATCCAGCAGAGCTTAGGGGACCTCAGCAGCTCAGTGTCCCATGTGGCAGGCCTGGGGCAGGGCCTAGACAATTATTGGGAACGGGGGAAAACAGCACTTTGGAAGAACAAGGTATCTCTGGGGGCCTGGAGAGCCCAAGAAACAAGGCATCAATGCAACCCCCATTTACCTTTGTGAAAGAAATCAGCAGAGGGTGGTCTCAAGAGGTTTTGTGAGGCCACCTTGCTTTCCCTGTTACCCTTGACTCCTTGATGAATGTACCTGCTGTGCTCCAGCACGTGACAACATGCAGATAGTGAAATCCACTGATGGCAAACATCAAGATGAAAAAAAGCTTAATGTAATGGTTGCCATAATAATTTACACCCTATTAGAATTTGTTGTAAGGCTGTCTTGCTACAAGTGTGACAGAGGCCAGTGATACCCTTAAAATGGTAGAGCTACGCCATAGGTTTGGATGGTAGAGCTAAGCCATAGGTTTGGATAAATAAAAACTTATCTGCAGCACTGATTGATTGCTTTGGACAATATTACAAATTTTCCTGGGAGGTTTTATGATCCAGAATGAATTGGAAGTTTGTTCAGTCTGAATAAATTCTTTCAGTCTGTAATCCAAGAACAGAGATTTCCAAATTCTAAAACCAGGAAGATACCCTGGAGTGGCAGGAGCTGTCAGACTGAAGTTCTAAGTCTGCCCCATAGTTACACTTGTGGCACAGCTAGGTACAAGCCCAGCACACTTCAGTCTTTAAATCCCTGGGTGGCCCAGGAACACCCCAGCCTGTTATCAGTACAGATGAGATGGTAGGGCTGGTTTGAGACAACAGACTGCCTTGAAAGCAGGTCTGAACTCCTTGCCACCTCCATAATTAATTGACACAGGAGATCTCCAGATGGGAATTTTGTACAGTTATACATATTCCCCCTGGTAGCTCTTGCTGTAGCTCCTCTCCTTTGCATGCCTAAATGTGTATATGTTGATTAATACCCTGGGTGGAGTGTCCCTGATACTCCCATACATCTCTGCTCCTTCAGCAGTTGCAGAAGGGATCAAGTTGTTTGTAGATAAGACATTTGCAAACAGTCAGTACAAACAGTTCCTGCCGATGCAAAAATACTCATGTAGGACAGTCTTTTGTGCACAGTTAAGATATTTAAATCAGTTTGGTATGTAGCTGTCATGGACAAAACAGTCCAGAGCTGGGAAATTTTACTTGAGTTCATTTATTGCCAGACCACACAAGCTTCTGATCCCTGATTTGGATACCAAGGGAAAGATGAACACAAACAGCTAGACAAACATTGACGTGAAACTCCATCATCCCTCCTTCCCAGCCTCAACTTCCCTTACTTTTGCCACAGTTACCAGTCTGTCACAGCTCCTCTGGTGATGGGATATGCGGTGTAGGATGCATGTGATGGCTTTCTGCTGCCTGGCATGTACTTCTGCCAGGCTGCATTTTGTGGTTCATGACACTCTTTGTGTAATGGTTTCTGCTGCACTGTACATCATGGCCTCTGCTGCTCTCTTCCTCAGTGTCCCTGCTGTGGCATGGGTCACCCATAGGTGTGTTTTTTCACCATGTCGTTTTCACCTATTTCAGGGCAGGCTGGAACCATTTTCAGCAGATGGCAGGTCATGGGCTCACCCCAGGCAGGTCACCGCTGTAAACCAATGCTACATACAGCCTGCAACACCTGCCCACTGCAGCAGGTACGGTCACAGGGATGGATTATGCCTGGTCATGCAGGACGGTGGGACGGCTTGCAACCCAGAACTTGTACAAGCACTGTAGTGGGCACTCCTGTTGGCATGGGACAACAAGCAACCATTCTGAGAAATCTGATTCCCCATGTGAGAGTTAGCTTATGATAAGATTGAAAAGTAATGGTTTTGTTTTAAACAAACACTCAGTCATTGAGTGTCTACTCAACATTGGGCTGCATGAGACATGGTTATTAAAGTACCTTCATAGCACTCCCTCCGAAAGCTACACAGCTCAGTGGCTCAGTATATCACCAAAAGCATGGACATGAGGTTTAACTCTGCCTATCAGCAGTTGGCTCACTTCAGTTAGGAGCTGTAGCAACCACCTCAGAAGTACAGCCAAAGATTATCAGAACTGAGTTTTTTGTTTATGCTGCCAAATGCAGGGAGTCTGAAAAGTGGCTGGCTGTCCACTTCTCAGAAAGCATTGCAAAGGAGGAAACCTGACAGCCCCATGTCTGCCAAGTAGTGGTCCTACTTTAGGATGAGTTTCGGTCCTATGATTGCCGTGTGCACGCGTGTGTGTGTAATGGGGAATCTGCTGAACTGGCAGAATGGAAGTCAAAGCCCTACTCACAGTCAGGCGTCATGTAGCTAACTAACCTCTGTATGCTTTAAATAGAGATCTGGGACCACTGAGGCTTGCATAAAGCTCTCAAACAATTCTTCTGTGTAGTCACACTATGAGATGGGGAAACTCTCCTCATATCATGTAAGAGCTGTACAGGCCTGCTCCAGCTGTGCCCATTTTGGGAAAGGATTAAGAGAGGCTTAAGTGTGTGGGGCAGCCTGCACAGTTCGTACATTTGGGTGGACTCTATCCTTCTTGCTTCTGCTGGCTGACTTGGAGGTTTCATGCTTGGTAGTTTTTCACACCAGTGCTGCTCTGTCTGAAGGTACAACAATTGCTGTAATTCTTCATTGGTCTAAATAATTTCTGACAGCTTTATTTGTACTTAGCTAAATTTATAAAGAACAATGTCAACTCTGGTTGCAGTTATGAAGTCCTCAAATATGCTCAGATATTGCTGTCCATAATGAGTGCACTGTGAAACCTAAATATTCTTTTCAAAATACACTTTTAAATTAAGACAGCCATGGCAGCTTCTCAGGGAATGCTGTTTAGAGTGGCCAGGCACTTAATTTTAATGCTGATCCCTAATCCTACTTCAAGTAAATCAAAAATGGAAATAAAATTGTGCTATTACATGATTTCCAAGGCAGTCAGTTCTGCTGTCAGCAGATGCAGTGGCTGAAGATCCCCTTAATCACAGACACAGGCTGTCTGAGAGATACGCCCCTGGATAAAAGAAAAAATACTAATGTGAAAGTGAAACACTGGGAAACATTTCACATGAAACCTAAAGTATGTAGTGTGCAAGAGGGTCTGAGTCACAGACACGTTCTACTGTAATATTAGATGTTTGCAGACTGTGAAAATGTCACCATTAGTACAAGTTCTGGCCCCTCATCAGGCAGAAAAAATATACATAGGTCAGTTAACCTGCCACATACCGTATTCTTTTTTACTGTTATGGCAATAGTATCTCCGTTGAATTCCTATGTGTAATTTATCTCAGAATAGTTAGGAGAATAAATATATATTTATATAAAAAAAATTAAATCTATGTTTAAAAAAAAAAGTATCTCTTTTTTATATGTGGATCTCACTACTCTGGACAGTTGCAAACTTCTACAGTCACACCACAAAGTTTTCTCAGAAGCACTCACAAATTCCCCAGGGTAATTACTGTCACTCCATGTGTATCTTTCATCTGTCAGATACAGTAGATTGAGATACAGTCTGCCAAATGATCAATGCCTGTTTTCTCAAATCCCTTTAAAGATGCTCAACCTTTAACTGTTCTTCTCAGACACCAGATGAAAGCAGCATTTAGCCATTCAGCAACTGAGTTTTGCTCCATATATTCTCCCAAGGCCAAGAGAATGGAGATTCCTTGAGGATATATGAAGGTGATATCTGACAATGCATTCTCAGCTGACAGGTACTTCAGCACATAGTAAATAGCTGGAATAAAACCAAGTATTTTGGGGGGAGTTGTATAAAGACTAATCTGATTCAGAATTCCTGTGCAAATGTTGATAGGTGAAACAGCGTAAGAGAATTTTAAATACAGGCTGTCTTCCTCATTCCTTTCTGCACTCTCTTTCTTTTATTTTTTAACTTAAACTTTTGTCTTTGAATTCCCAGATCACATTTTTCCTTACACATGATTATATATGTAAAAAGCTGGAAACTGATGGGTTGTTTAATTTCAGTGTATGCATATGGGCTGCACTAAAGCCCATGTGAGCTACTATATTCCTGCTGAAAGCCTTGGAAACAGCAAAGGGCAATATGTTACCGGAACTTGTGAAAGGCTGCAGCTGTCTATTTAATTAGTCTGAGATTGCATTTTTTTGGAGTCAGTTGAGATAAGAAGCTGTGAGCTGCAGACTGCTAGCTGACAAGGCTGTCATACCATGGCTTCAAGGGATTTGAACCTCTGCATTCACAGAAGAAGCAAAGCATTTTCAAGGCTGCATACAGGCAATGTCCTGTTATAAAAGAACACTGTGTAGGAGGAGCCCTTACCGTCATCATCCCCAAAACCCCAATAATTTTCTCGAAGAGACTCAGTGTCCAACCTTATGTAGATACTTCTCTGCTTAGTACCTTATCACTACAAGTACTACGTACAGATTGATTGTATGCCTGTTGTAAGGCATGTGCTGCGAAAGGTCTGGCTCAGATTTTGCTTGTTGCATAATTTCCCCACTATGGAGTTATCTGTATCTCAAAGCAGGTTTCAAGCAATGTCAGGTCTCTCAGTGTTATGGAAAACAAACGTTCAGCTAAACGTCCTTGCTGGGTAAGTCTGCAGTATGGGTTTACTACGTGTTCTGGAGTGAACTATGGGGCCCAAACTGCTGCTGTCAAATTGCTGTGTCTCGCTGGGGGTTAATGGGAGATTGGGGATTGTTATTTTGGTCTGAATCACTGCCCAGATCGGGCAGGTCTGCGCTGCACAGTAGCTCAAGAGCCCTTCCATGAGCACTGCACCCGAATGCTGTGGACACCTCTAATGCACACCACAAACCTCATTTATCTGCTGCACATGGGTCTTGTCAATGTCTTTAGTGGCACAGCATTTAGAAGTTCCAACAAGGTCCCTATAGGATAAGTGACTTCTCCAGGACAAAAAGTGACACTGAGGCCTCTGGAGCAGAAGTATGAAGAAAGTGTTCTTCTAATGGCAGAAAACTCTTGGGCTTTGATGGTTACTCCACAGAAAAAGAAAACTCTGGGGCTGGAGGCTCACAAAGCATGCTCTTGAATGGTCTTAAAGGCTTTACCAATCCTGTTGCCTCAATTTGGACTGCTGGTGCTGCTCTGTTAGGAGTGGCTGCTCTGCTACCCAGTTCCAGTATGGTCAACAGGCACACGTTTAGGGGAAATGATGTTCCCACTGCAGACCAGGTGTGAGTCAACAGACCAGTTCTGATTCAGGGTCCCTGGCAGGATAGGGTCACCAGTCTCCATTTACCTCTAGGCCCTGGGCAGAAGGACAAGCCATGGCAGCATGGCAGCAGCCTGTGTCTCTCCATCTGAGAATCCTGTGGAGAGAACATGCGTATCAATCCTGTCTGGTTGCAGGTGAAGATTCTGAAAATGCACACTACAATGCACTGCTCATACCTGCTCCCTGCAGTGCTCTCAGTGACTGCAATGGACTGAGAAGCCTCAGAGACTTGTTCATTTGTTGCCTGTGTTGTAAGAGGATTAGGCCATTGAGTGGCAAGGTTCTTTCAACACATTCAGCTCAGCAGCAACCTATGCTTCAGATCGCAGAGAGGAGTTGAGCAAGCACAGGCAAGGGGAGGGAAGAGTCAGTTTATGCACAGTACATGAAGTACATCATGGTAGATGTCCTTCTCTGCTGGGAATTAGACAACTCTAATTAGTGAGTGATTACTGATTCAGGCAGTCCTCTAGGAAGGTGAATGATGCCTTCAAATACAGAGACAAAGCCCTTCCCACACCTGCTCTTCACCTGCTGTATGCTATGCTGTGACCCATCCAGACCCAGAAGTGGTCTGGTCCAGCATGTTTCTTGAACACTTTAACCAACCGTTATTGGCAGTCAGGTGGGGATTTGGCTTTTACAAAGATAGGATATTATCTGAGGATTGAAGACTGCTGGGGAGTGACAGAATTGGGACCAGAGCATCTTTGTCAAAGGGCTGGCCATCCTGGTAAGAAGGACTTTAGACCAGAAAGATTGGGAAATGCAGGTTATGACCCACGGTTAGGTGAGGCAACAGAGGTTGGTAGTGGAAAGCAAACGATGCAGGTGGGTGGGAACAAGAGAGATGTCACAAACAATAGGACAGGGCAAAAGGACACCCATCTCAAATGCATGTCCACAGCCTGAAAAACAAGCATGAAGACCTAGAGCACTACATGCAGAACTGCAACATCACTGTAACAACTGATACGTGGTGGCACAGCTTGTATGACAGCAGTAATGTGAGGGATGGATAGAAGCTCTTCAGGAATGATAGGAGGGAAGAGGACAAGAGAGTTGTCCTCTATGTGAAGAGGCAGCTTGGACATATGGAGCTCTCCTATGGGATAGATGACATGCAAGTTGAGAGTTTATGGGTCAGGATCAGAAGACTAGCCAATAAAGACTGTATTGTGGTGGGACTTTGTAACAGACCACCCGATCAAGGTGAGAAAGTGGATTGAAGTCTTCTTGTAACATAGAAGTCTCTGGATCACAGACTTCTTAGTACTTGTGGGGGGGTTCAGCCTCTCTGACATATGCTGGAAGGGCCACACAGCAGGATGTAAACAATACAGGAGAATTTTGGAGGATGCCAGTGGTAAATTCTTTCCACAGGAACTGAATGGGCCAAACAAGGGTAACATACAGCTGGATCTGACATTCACAAAGGAGGAAGAATTAGTTGTGAATGTGATTTTATCAGTGGCAACCTTGGCTGTACTGACCATGAAATAGCAGGGCTCGAGATCCTGAGGAGAGTGAAGAAGGTAAGTAGGAGAGTACAGACCCTGGAATTTAAGACAGAAAACTGTGGCTTTTTCAGGCAACTGAAAAAAAATGTAGAATCCCATGGGAAACAGCTCTGAAGTGTGAAGTAGCTCAGGAAAGCTGCCAAGGCTCTAAGTACAGCATCCTCCAAGCACAAGTGCGATATGCAGGATGTCAAGTAGACTTATCAGGAGACTGGACAGTGTAAATAGGGAACTCATGACTGAGCCCCAGTGCAATCAAACAGCATACAGGAGGTTGGGAGCAGGGACAGGCAACAAACAAGGAATTTAGAAAGATTGTGCAGGCCCACAGGGATAGTTAAGAAAGCCAAGTTCAAATGGAGTTGAAATCTGAAAAAGATGTGAAGGGTAATAATAGTAGAGCTTCTACTACTATAGTAGTAGTAGAAACCTGAAAAAAGAAAATATGGGACCGTTGCTGAATGAGATAGGCTATTTAGTAACAGTGGACACAGAAAAAGCTGAGGTATAGAGCGCCTTCTTTGCCTCAGCCTTCGCTTACAAAGTCTCCTGGACATCTGGGTTGAAAAGCAGGGTTTAAGGAGGAGAACTACCAGCAATCAAGTCAAAGATGATTTGCTAGATTTCAGTCCACTCAATTCCATGGGACTAGACAGGCTGCATCCAATAATGCTGAGAGAACTGGTCAATACTGTAGTGAGACCATTGTAATTTTTGAAAGGTTGAGGAAAGTCCCCAACTAGTGGAGAAAGGCAACTGTTACACCCATCTTCAAAAGGGCATGGTCAGCCTCACTACAATCCCTTAACAAGTCATGGAGCAAGGCCTCTTGGAGCACATGTCTGGGCAGGTGAGTGAGAAGATGGTGACAGTCAGCATGGTCTTTACAAAGGGAAAATCATATCTAACCAATCTGACTGCCTTCTATGATAAAATGACTAGATTTGTGGTGAGGGGAGAGAAGTGGCTGCCCCTCGCTTTGAGTTTAGCAATGTTTTTGACGCACTGTCTCACAATAATCTTGTACCCAAGTTGGGATGTTACAATCTGGATAGCTGGACAACTAGATGGAAAAAGCTGGTTGCATGGTTCGGCTCAGTGGTTAACGGGTAGTAGTATGCCTGTAGGCAAGTAACAAGCGGAGTACTGCAGGGGTCTACCATTCGACCTACCCTGTTCATTAACTTTACCAGTCACCTGAAGGAGGCACTGTCATAGAGTTTGCAGATGACACCAAATTGACAGAGAAGGAGGGAGAAATAGACAGTATGCTCAAGGGCATAGCAGCTATTCAGAGAGACCTAGCCAGCTTAGAGGAACGGACCAGCAAGAACCTTCTGAAAATCCACAGGGAGACATGAAAAGTCCTGCACCTGCAACAAGGAGAACTGCCTGCAACTATGCAAGTTGGGCACTGTTTGGCTGGAGAGCAGCTTTGCTGAACCCAGAGGTCTGGGCAGACAGCAAGCTGAACGTAGGTCAATAGCGTGCCCTGGCAGCAAAGGCTGGCAGCCTCTGGGGTGTAATAACAGGGGCAGCACAAGCAGAATGAGCAAAGTGACTGGCATTCATTAGACCACACCTGAAATATCACATCTGAAATTCCACATCCAGTTTAGGGCCCTCCACTGATGGTGTTGATCACTTGGACTAAGTTCAGTGAAGGTTCAGGGTGATCAAGGGGCTGCTGCACATGCCCCATGAGGAGAGGCTGAGCTTCTATAGCCCGGAGAAGACAAGGTTCTAAGTGATCCATGGCAGAAAAGTAAAAAATAACAGGCATAAACTGAAATAAAAGAACTAGTATCAGACTGGGTATTGAGGACAACTTTTTTCAGCCTAAGGGCAATTAAGCATTAGAACGAATTGTCCAGAGAAGTTGTGGAGCCTCCATCCTCTAAGAATTTTAAGACTCAACTGGATAAAGCCCTGAGTAACACAGTCTGATCCCATAGATGACTCTAATACCTCCTGAGGTCCCTTCTAACCTGAAAAATCCTATGATTCTATAAACTTCATGGAGTTCTCATTGCTGTGCCCATTGCCAGTGAGCATGGCGACACACCATGGATTCTGTGTTCAGCTAGGGAACAGAACAGTAGGTTCTAATGGCTTTCAGTGGAAGTTATCTCCAACATACACTGGTCTCATGCTGACTTACAATTGCCTGTGCACCCTGGGGCTCAATTGTCTGAAGCATTAAGAGGTTCCTATCTTGCTTTATTTTACCAGAAAATACCTATTTCTTTCAGCCTTTTCCCCCTTCTTGTAGCATACTGCTGGAATGGTTCTGCTGATGACTGCTTGGACTCTTGGGAATGCCAGTGCAGCCTGACAATGGGCAGGCATTTTCCAAGGCTAGTGGAAGATGGAGAAGGAACACTGTAGCCCAGGAAGCTGGAAAAGGAAAAAGGAAGACATGCAAAAGGCAGCGCTGCACTGATTGTTCCCATGTAAGGAGAGCAAATGTAACTGCAGTAGCACTTTGCCAGTAACACCATGACTGGCAGGAAATGAAAGCGGATGCTGTTCAGAGCAATTCTTCCTCACAGAACTGCAATCACAATGTACACAACCAGCACAATTACTGCATTATGGTCTTAACCAGAGCGACTGATGTGATGCAGCTGCCGTCTCTGTAGAAGGCTTCTCCAGCTGATAACAAACAAGGGAAACTCCTGTTCAACAAACCCACAACACTCGACGGTCTGTAAGTAGTCTACAACAGTGAGAATGCTGGGACAGCTTTGGAAAATGTTTGCACTCGCAGTCTGTTGCAGTCATGCCCCCTTCCCCCTTCTCTTAGGGTTGAAGCAACTGTACAAAGCAAACCAATCACCAGTGTTAGGCTTCTGGGTAACCAAGAACCACGGCATGAAGACTGAGGATGGCAGTGACAGAGGAAGGACGCTCTTTACTGTTTCCATTGGATGGACTTTATCTAGATCACTGTTCTTGCCTTCAGATGGGAATGACAAGCCAGTGTCTCAGGTTTCCTCTCCCATGACAGGCCTTATATAAAGGCCAAACAACATGTGGCACCACAATGAACTCCTAGTCAAAGTTTTCGTCTTAATCATCTTAAGTGAGATCATTTTTGACAAGCCATTGACCATTGACTGACTAAACCTCAAATCAATATGCTGCTAATAAGCATCTCCTTCTTGCTAGGATGCTAGGAAATCCTTCTGGCAGCAAAACCTGACTCCCTTCTCCCAGCATAGCCTCACATAAACAATGTCATTTCTAGACCTCACGTCTTCCTTCTGTAGGAGGATGCAGTCTGGGACATTTACGTCTGTTTGAGGAGAATGAAAAAGCAAAAAGTACAGCAGAAAACCCCAGAAGGGATAACAGCGAACAGCAGCCCAATGCAGTGCCCATGCCAATGGACCCCAGCTGCTGAGTGGAGGGCTTCTTGGAGCTACAATACAGGCCATGGAGGAACATCAACAAAGTGATTAGAGAATGAGGTACACACAGTGACAAGGGCACAACAAAAACTCTTCCAGATGACTATGTGGAATTGAAAATTCAAGGGCTAAACACAATTAAATGCTGTAAACTGTTCTGAATCCGGAGCCTGGGACCAAGTCTTTCCCCATAAAACCCCAGTGGACATTTAAAAAATGGTTACAAATTTGTATGTCTTAATTTCCCAATTTATTAAATGAAAATAATAATTTACCTATTTGATATATTTTATAGGATTCATTCCTTCGATGATCAAAGAACTCTAAGATCTTAGGAGGGCAGACTGCTATAGAAGCATAAGACATACTCTTTTTGATTACCATCTCATTGATCAAAATGTCTCATATATTTGGAAATTCTCCCTGAATTGAAGTGACTTTTCAAGACCACACAGCAGTGTTTGACTACATGTGAAAAATAACCTGAAGACCTCTGTTCCAATTAAGCTGAAGAAATGGGAAATTTATTCAAAATGCTGGATTAAAATTACTTTTAAAAATCTGTAAGGCTCTGTAAGATAAAAACACAAAAAAATCACAGAGTATAAATTCTTCCTATCACAGATCTCTTTGGGCTTCTGATCTGACTACAGGAGACAGAAAAATGTAAAATTACGGTTCTTGGAGAAATAACCTATTAAAAAAAAACCTGTGTGAAGTACATAAGAAGGCATTTACCAAGGAATGTTTGTAATCAACATTCCATGAAAGAAAGGTATGTTTTCCAAATCTAACTGCATTAATGGCTTTATCAAAACCTTCCAACGCTTTTTACATGACAATATAGTGATGTGGACACTTCATTTCATTCTATAATGCAAGACCTTCTGATAGCAGCATAAATAATCAGTGACTGATACTTGTAAAGTAAAAATGCAGTCCATTTAATAATAGAATATACTTTTCATCTTGTCCACTAGCTAGTCCATAGAAGATAGGAATCTACTACTGCTCCTGATAGTGTTTTTAATACTGAGAAACCCAGTCTTTGTGAGTTTAATCAGATTAAATGCAAGAAGCTCAATATTGATATGATACATGGTCACACTGATGTGACATACAGCAGTTTTATTCATTATTTGAAAATCTGTTTTTATCCAATATGTTAAAAGAAATTTGTTAATGGTACAGGTCTTAATTGGTCTTTGAAGGATTTAATTGTCATTATTTAGCCAAACTGGACATGGATCAGAAAAAAAGACATCTTAAATTGTTGTGCTAATGAGTCTTTTTGCCTTTGTTGAATCAGAGTTCACATGTGATAATCCACTTTACTTAAACCAGAAGAGGGGAAACTTTAATCTTAAATATGCCTAATTCCATAATCTTACACCTGTTTTACATAGCAGTAATTACTACTGATTTCAATATGCTTATGCCTATTTTATATCAATGTAGCAGTGAATGAAACAAGCCCCAAACATTTTAATTTGACTCCTCTCAACCTTCCTTATTCACACAGCTAAGCTGTATGTAATCAGTACATATGAAACAAGTAAAAATTTATGCTCCATCACTGTCTTTAAAAATTGAAGCATCTGTACTTGCACAATTGGCACTGAGTGCCAGGTAGAGCCACACAGACCTGAGCTGTAGAAGATTAAAGCACCTCAATTGCACTGCCTCTATGTTAACTGCTAGGTGTTGCTCCCAAAATGTTAAGTGAAGTCCAGGTTTTCCCTAGGCATTTTTAATCAAAAGTATTAAATCTGTGCAGGAAGTCACTATGACTTTCTAGATAACCCAGCTGAAGATCAGGAATTTCAGAAGATAAAATATAACATAGTCTTTTATACATTAATAAATCACAGTAGCATTTGCAGAAGTACTCACAGGTGTTTTGGAAGTTCTTGGCTCCTTATGACAAATTTACAGAATTTAAAATCTTTCTCAAAAAGTGTGCAGAAATATCTACATGGGAAAAGACTTCGCTAGGCGTTGCTTATACAGACCCATTGCACCATCACGTGCTGACCTCCTGAACCAGAACTGTTCTAAATTACTTTCACCTGAAGTTGACAGAAGAAATAGTGACTACAGCAATTGCTAGAAGGTATTTACAGAGCTTGTGGTGTCCTTCCAAGTGGGACACCTACAGCTGCAATCTACATTCCCCGTTCTGATGGGTCTTTCAGTCAGCTCAGTTGAAGAAAGTCATCAAGAAGGCAGCTATCTTCATGAAGAGGTCACTATCTGTGCACAGTAAAAGGGCAACAGCTGATTCATGTACTGCCCTTTAGCCACCTTTTTTCACTGTTGGCGTAGTATTCAGGGTCTTCCATAATCTCTGGTTGTGATGACAGGTACCATCACTTCCTTGGTTCCCAACAGCCAACATCATCGGAACAACAGTGCTGCATTATCTAAACAACTGGTTGGGGCATTTTCTGACTTAACAGGTAGGAAAGACTGAGTAGGTAGAACTAACAAATCTCATGAATATGTATAGGATTTAAAGAGTTTCTTATTGAAAAGAGAAGTTAAAATAAAACCTTATCCTGCTTGTTTCCAACACTTCTGTCAGGCTAGAGCATGCTCAGGCTTCCAGGAAACCCCAGTGGATGACCCAGCTTTATTTAGTGCTCTGACAGAAAATGGGAAGCCCAGAAAGCCTGCAGCCATTGGTTTCAAAGCTTCCAGGTTCAATCACTCTTCTCAGGGCTTCCAGTCTCCCAGTTCCTTTCATCCCACTCAGCTCCAAGAAGAGCATCCAACTTGTGCACTGCAGCTGAGGCAGGTGTCTTGAAGCTGAGGAAGACTGTTTTTAAGAATGTATTTGGTGTTTATCATAAAACAATTATTAGTAAATTCTTCCATATCAAATATTGACATTTCTACTTCTGTTACTAACACAAAGAATTTTCACTGCATACACACATTTCCCACAAAGCAGATATTTCTTGTTTCAACCAGCTCTGCTCCCAGTTATTTTATGTATTTATCATTATGATAAGACAGAGAAGTACAACTATCCTCATGTTACAAGGAAGGAACAGGCAGCAAGATACACCATCACAAGATGGTGATAACAGCTTGCAGGTAAGCAAGGGAGTTCCAGGTGGTAAGTAGGTGAGACAAGGTGAGGGAGCAAGAGAGCCCTTGGGACGGATAAAACAGGTGCAAAGGGGCCACCCCAAATGCACGTACACAAATACATGTAGCCAGAGAAACAAGAGCAGCTAGAGCTCTGCATCTGGATACAAAGCTACGACATCGTTGGAATCACTCAGACATGAGACCAGTCATATCACCAGAGTTCTGGGATGGATGGATGGATAGATGGATGGATGGATGGATGGATGGATGGATGGATGGATGGATGGATGGATGGATGGATGGACAGACGGATGGATGGATGGATGGATGGATGGATGGATGGATGGATGGATGGATGGATGGATGGATGGACGGACGGATGGACAGATGGAAGAAAGGCTTTCAAGGATGATGCCAGGAAAACCAAAGCTGAGCTAGAGTTGAAACTTGCAAAGAACATCGGGGACAACAAGAGCTCCTACAGCTATGTTAGCATTGAAAGAAAGCATTAAAATAAAAATGTGGCCTGCTGCTGAATGGGGTGGGTAATTTAGTGACAGTGGGCACAGATAAGGCTGAGGTACTCAATGCTTCCTTTACCTCAGCCTTTCCCAACAAGGGCTGTTGTGTCTAGAGAGGGGAGCAAAGGAGAACTCTCTTCCTGGAAGAGGTTTGAGGCAAGTATCTCTTAAGAAATCTTGACTCGTCCAATGTGATCAGATCACACATGCCCCATGAGGTGAGGCTGAGCTTGTTTAGCCTGGAGAAGCATTTAGGGAGCACCTAACAGCAGCCTTACAGCGCCTACAAGCAGGCTGAAACACAGAAGGTTCCAGCTGGATATAAGGGGGGGTGGGCAGGGAGGGGGGGTGGGGGGATATGTCTAGAGACACTGAAGAAACTCTGTCCTTTAAATTTTCAAGACCTGACACAACAAAGCCCTGAACAACATGATCTGAATTCCTTATTGACCTGCTGTGAGCAGCAGGCCAGACCAGAGCTCTTCCAAGGCCTCCTCCAATCTGGACAGCTCTATGAATTACCACAGAGCGTTTGAGTTGCCTGAGGTCCATCAGGAAATGGTGGGAAAAGAAACGGACTCAGGATTTGCCAAGACTTCAGCTCACCTTTTTCCCTTCCTGATGCGTTTCCTCTCCCACCAGCTCAAAATAACAAAAAGGTTTTAGAGACTACACATACACCATTGCACCCAGGGATATCCCCTAATTCCCAGGTCTGAATCTGGAACCATACCACCTCCTGACTGCATCTGGAGCTCTCATATCACCTTTATGAGGCTGGAAGTTCATAGCCATCCTCCTTGCCCTAACCCAGCCTTGCACACTAATGTGCATACTAATGATCTCAGGTACATCTCCTGGAAAGCTGAGATGCTAGAAGAGATGCTAAACTGGACAACCAGCAGCCAGAACACCACTGTTCCAGTGTGACTCAACACATGGATTAGGACACAACTCCTCTGCGGTTTCCTGATCTAGTGGAATTCCTGAGAACTCTCCCATAGCCATGACTCATAGGAGGGGTGGGGAAGATTGCTCCAGCACTGTTTGCATAAACAAAGATGACTGACCATTTCTTCTACATATATATTCTCACTGTTGTCTTCTGGATCATTTATTTTCAATCTTTAATTTCACTCCCACTCTTTTCCATTGCTCCATGCTAGTCAGTGGACTCTCATTGTCCCCTGAATATTTGTCTTTGGGAATAAAAGTTTTGACCCCTCAGTATTTCAGCACCAAATAGAACATTGTTTCTTAAGCTACACACTCAGACATCCCCCCTGCACATTTCCATCTCACATTTCCAGTGTTGCATTTCCATTCTCTCTGTAAAAGAGAACTTTGGGATTAATATATATTGCACAACACTTGTCAGTCAATTGTTATTTAAATCTCAGAAGTCTTCTAAATTTAAATCTTTTAATTGGAATCAAGTTGTTATCAAATGGCAGATCTTTGTGACAGTATAAGTTAGGTTACTGGATAATACAAAACCACCAAAAAATATCAAGTGACACAGAAATAAATCCTCTTAAGAGGAATATGGATTAATTTCCACTACTATGATCAGTTTATAAAAGAGAGAAAACATCACCATGTAAACCACAGAAGAAGGTATCTGCAGAGAAAAAGTGCATCAAATACCTTCTGCTTCCCCAGCAAGAAGAAACTCCTGCCAGAAGCAGCAAAGTGGGTGCTTTAGATAAAAAGACAAAATAAACAAGAAAATTAAAATGTTAAGGAAGGGACTGGTTCCTTTTATATATATATATATATATGTATGTATATCTCCTTATATATAATTAATTAAATATAGTAAAATTAACAGAGACTATAGAAAGGTTTGCATTTCCTTTGACACCAAGGATTGTCACTACCTAACTATTCACCTCACCGGGTTCATTGGATCACAAATTTCCCAAAATACTTGTGGAATGAATATTACTCACTACCTGATAAGATTATCTAATTTTCATGTTTAAAAAGTAATATTGCAGCAGATCTCATTATTGTTTCATCCCAACTTCCATGCTGTTTTGACACAAAAATCACACTTCTAAAAATCAGCAAAGTCTAATCTCACTTCTGTTACTCCCCACTAACTCTCCCTCTCCGCTAACCTTGAGATCTTAGGATCAAATTTACAGAGAGAGAAATATAAAAGACACCTTGCTAATGATCCCAGAGGAAGGACTAGCTATAAACAACTGTGGATTTCAGGGGTGTGGTTTAATTATTTGGTTCATTTGTTGAGAGCACTGAGGAAGAAATGAGACTATAGGCAGGAACTGAATTCATGGACTTGGCAACCCAGGAGGCGAAGACAAACCGGCAAGAAAACACCGTGTGCAGGGGGCCATGCTGGAAATCAGTTCAGTGCAACTTATCAGATTGACAAACTCTCCTAATGTCACCAAAGTGAAAGGGTAAAGCCAGACCCTACAGGTATCTGTTAGGTGGGTGCAATCCAAATCCAATAGCTTAAACTGGGATCCCACATTGATTCCTGATGCAGCACAAGCTGTTTCACAGTATGCCTGCCATCTCTCTTCCTGCTAGGCTCAGGCAGCTTTTCCCTCCACTTCCCAGCACCTCCTGTGGTGCCTCATAATTTGAGGTCATGTGTTTTTTTAATTTATGCATCAGTCTGATCTGGATTGAAATGGATGCATAAAGTTCATCCCTGTCTCCTCTTCTCCTGCCACAGTAGGCTCCAATCTCCAGTTTTCATTTTGTGTGTAATTACAAAGCACTACATTAAAATTGGGACAAAGGTGAATAAAGTAGAATTTAACAGAAAGAAAAAAAAAAAAAAAAAGACCTAAATCCAAACATACCATTCATAAAACTCTGTATAATGTAGTAGGTGCCTATTTGTTTAGCCCAAAGACCTTCATGGTGGCTATCAGTTTGCTTCTGTGCAAGCCCACAGCCTGACTGTTTTGGTGCCTACCTCTCTTCAGCCCATCAGCATCCACAAACCATCCCTCTGCTTATATCCAGCAAGCATTTCTAGGCCATGTTTTGTGCACACTAATGGGATTAAGCTCTTTGCAAAAGGCAGCTGCAATCTTTTTCTGTGCAGAGAGTGAGAGCAGAAAACTGCCCACACATTTCACCAGCAGCATGGCAGAAAGGGGCAGCGCGGATGCTCCCAGCCCACACCCTCTGGCACAGCTCCCCGACCAGCCTACCGAGGGCTGGGTGCTGTGCGTAGAACTGACAATGGATTGGGTCTGAAAGGGAGCAGAAGAAGCCTTCATCTGAGTTACACCGTAAGGATTGTGGGGCACTGCTCTAGGAGGGTGTCTGCTGCTCCAGTGACTCTGCATTTCACGTCCATCAGCACACAGAGATCCTGGGAAGCACAGTGCCCTGTGCACAGTGCAAATATTATGTAAAACCACTTTAAAAACAAACAACCAAACAAACTTCATCTCAGAGATTTCTGTTTGAGACATCAGAAAGAACTCCAGCTCCACAAACAAGTGCATCCACACATTACTTCATCGCTTCTGCAATTACTCACCAAACGTGCTGATTTTAATCCTGCTCAAGTCAATAAACTGGCAGCACCCTAAATGTAATCCCCTGAGGTAGTTTTTGCTGGTTATGAGCTTAGGCTAATAGTCTAAATTGAACTCTTTTCCCTTCATTGTTACCTTTGGAAGCAATAAAATACCAACCTAAACATAAATTTCCATGAGGATTTCCCCGGTTTCAAAGGTGTCCTCCTAGACAGTTCTATTCCACGTCTGCGCAAGAGAAGCACAGGCCACGGCACAGTCCAGCAGCAGTTTGCATGCACCAGCACTGGGTGAGCAGAAATGATCCTGAATCTGTCTGCCGGGTTTTCTCACCCACAGCTAGGATGACTTAGCACAACAGCCAGGCATCCGGCATCCTTACAAGTACCACAGCCCCAGCCACAGTTACAAGCACCCTCAACTGACTAAAATGGTCTTAATTTCTCTGCTGGTCAAACCATAATCTGTGATGGACTGTTAGCAAAACGGACAACACTTGGGGCTCTGCCTTGATCCCTTTATAATCTAAATATTCACGCTCCTCAGGAACAGCAGGAGCAAGGTCTTTGCCTGATAAAGCTCCCAGTTCTCCTTTAGAAAGGGTGCAAGGGGAAAAATCACACGTTTCTTTAAACTTGCAGTGTGACAAATTTTGTAACCTTGTGATATTTTTTTGCCAGAAAGCTGTCTGTTCAGTACAGCTTGCCCTCTGTAGCATTCTTTCAGAGAGCATAAATAATTTTTCCCTTTTTTTGCCTCTTTAAAGAAACAGTATTCAAGATCCTGAGCATACTAAAGACAGCAGCAGCTCAGAGTGCTCGCTGGAAAAGCACTGCACGTTACAGGATCAGGCCTAAAGTAGAAAGTGTCTGAGCATGTTAGCACAACCCCAAAGAAAAGACAGTTCAGGGCTGAAGTTCATATGAGGAGACTGGTCGATGTCATCAGCTGTGAAACTGCAACTCCTCTAGCTGATGGGTGTTCCAAAATGCTGAAGGTCTGGCCCTCTACTGCTTTTTACAAATGTGTTGATTTACCTTGTTTTGCTTCACATATTGTCAGGCAAAACCATCATGAATATTCCAGAAACCGGGCCATTACTACATATACTAAATATGTATAACCTCTCATGTTGTCTACACAGTGAAAACAGAAATTCCGGGCAATCAGTGTTTCTGGGGGGTTCCAGGTTTTTTCTTTTCTCCCTGGGTAGGCAGAAATCAAATAAAGATAAATGTAACTTTCAGCGTGCTAGAACAAACATGGAGACCTAGATCATTAGAAAGTCATCTTCTGCCTTTTCACTTTTCAAACTAGACAACTGTCATTTGGCCCTCAGACGTAACTGTGGCAGCATGGTTGAACCTTTGCATGTTCTGCCAACTCAGTGGTGCAGCGGGTGTTGTCAACCTTGTATTTTTACCTAGACACACAACTGTATGTCTCTCTCTCATATTTGAATACATACTGTGTATTGTGAAATACTCAGAAAAACCCAATCAGTTTAGCTTCAGGTCTCTTATCCTTCCACCGTACAAAGCTCCATCATGCCCCGCAGCGACTGTGGTTGCTGTTGTTACTGTGTTAGTGCAGAGGCTCCGGCTGGAATCCGTCCTCACCCACATCAGGTGATAAAACAAACATGGAACAAGAAATGGTCTCAGCTCCAGAGGACTCACTATTTATTGTTTTACTCTGGAGCAGTAAAACTGATTAAATTAGAAATGTTACTCTAGACAAATGGCAGTAAAATCTTCACACTATGTCATAACATCATATATTCTCCATTGGCCAAACACTGCTGAAGAAACTATTTAGAAGTGCTTCTGAATCCTGAAATAGATTTATGAGAAGTATTTCACTCTTCTTCCTGTAAAAGCCAAATGCATTCACCATGATGAACTCTATTTGCCCAAGCTGAGCCTCAGGGCACTGTAATGAAGAGGAGGAGATTTGGGTTGGGAGACAAAGAAAATATTTTGTGCTTACTTGATTTAAAAGAAAAAGAAACCCAGCTGTTTGAATGTCTGGGGACCATGATGTGTGGGCAAAGGCAGGTGATCCAGTCTAATATTCATGTCAGCTCCCCTCTTGCACTGCCTCCCACACTCCACAGCCATCACTTAACAAGATGTATGGGGTTATTTCAGTTGCACATCAATTATGCCATGGACACACTCTGTATAGCTCAGAGGTAATTAATACAAAGTTTATTGGCTCAGGTGCAGCACTGCACAAACAAGGTTTAACAGCTTTTGGTGTCGGCTCAGAACTGGGAGCAGTTTGGCCATTTTTATGTGATCTGGAACATGAAGATTAACTGACCTTGTGACCCAAATGTCAAAACACTGACCCAAACCAGCCAGACACTGTATATCTGGACCATGGTACAAAACCAGGAAAACTCAGAAATGCTGCACCAGCACCTTTAACTTCATGGAGCTATGTTAGATTCAGCAACCTCCTGCCCACGAAGGTTGCTCTTGGTCCAAGCTGGTGCTAGACAGATGCACTCAAAATATCCATTCGTAACACTTACTTGCCATCCAGCTCACAAGGAATCTTAAGCATCAAAAAAAACCACAGAGCAGATCCACCTGAGTGGCTCTTTGTGGAGGGAGCCTCAGGACTCAGCCAAAGCTGGTAAACTGTGCTGGATCCACAGCACCTACGCAGAACCAGTCAGGCATCTCTATAACACATGGAACTTCTGGGTGTCCTGTGGGATTCATCCACCTGTGTGACAGCATTTTCAACTTATGTCAGCTTCACATCACTCTGAACAATGAAGCAACTGAATTTTTGTTACTCTCTGAAGAACATGCAAAACCCTCAGTACTGGTTATGCAATGCATGCCAAGAAATAAAACATTATGTGCTGCGATACAAAGCCATAATCATAATCTGAAATTCACCTCTTCCAAAAATCAAGGCAAAAGCCTCACAGCACGTCTAGAAAGCTCGTAATCCAACTCTCAGCAGAAATACATGCACTGACTTCCAAAGCTAAGACCTAATGGCAAGATACAGTTCTTAAGAAGGTATAAAGAAAAAATGACTGGCTGTGACTCACGCTTAGAAGCACAAAACCTGACAAAACCGTTGAAGGTTAGCTGTGCTGAGGTGTGAATCTTACTGACCCAGGTCCTGCAGTCATATAAACACCTCTTGGTAGCTGGAGTTCAGGAAAGAGATGCTGTGCCATGGACTGAACAGGAACTTCAGCAGACAGTCCACCAAGCCACAAAATATTAGGGTTTACATATATGTACATGGTTTACATATATATATATATACACACACACGTGCACAGACAAAAGATCTAAATATCAAATTAGATATAATCTAGTGCGACTGATCACCAGAAGACTGCTATCTCCTGTAAACAGAATCTTGAACTGGATTGAACCTTGTCCTATATACTGCATAGACAAAGCAATTCCTCTGATTTTTCATACATATTATAGTCATTTATTTATACAGTCTGCACAGGACATAATTTTTAAAGACAGACTTCTACACAAGCCTTTGAATGACTATGAGGCAGAAATACTAGGCTTGCTTCATTCACTGAGTATGATGCAGCAGGATTTTTTATTCAAGCCTATGCAAAATAATCTACCTCTCCGTGACTCCTTGCGATTGGGATACTGTTTAACAGGACTATTCATGGATACTGTTTAGCAATGAGAATTAAATTCTTGAGCCCACTAAAATCTACTTAGATGATCTTAACCAATTATGCACTGATTAACTCTGGAGTCCCAGCCAGGTATTCAAGGAGAAAGAAGGCTACAAGAACACAGAGGAAATGCTGAGATGCTGCAGAATGTTGTTGGATGGGAAGCTTTAGGAAGGATGAGATTTAGGAGACTTAGACTTGAATAAAAGTCTACAGGCTCCACTCTGTTTTCCTCCTGGCTCCACAGTGAAGAATTGTATGCACCGAGGTGGAGAGTGACAGATGCCTGATGAACTCCAGCAACACCAGCCTGGCTGTCAGGCACCGAGGGACTTGTTGCCAATCACTGTAAGCTAAAAGCCCAACATAAGCACTAGTTGCACCAAACCTAAAGCACAAGGGAGTACAGCTAAAATACTGCTCTTTTGCCAGCATATTTGAACAGAAAAATAACAGCATGAAGAGATAATGTTGACATTTAATCTGTCAATATGCCTTGGAATTATCATACAGATACAGGGAGCACAGGGGATTGGTTCAGCCTCCGAATTAACAACCAAAAGAACCAGAAAGACTTTAGGAGTGGAAATTCACACTCTGCGTAACCACGTTCAGTTACATAGATCTTCTGTGCAACTGTGACGGGACTCTCATGGCTAAATGAAATAAAGTTTTGCAACAGTGATCAAAGAAGGGATATAATGTAATATTGATCTTAATTTGGTTGCCCTTGTATACCTCCTAAGACATCAACCTGAGGATATATTTGCAGGATAGCTTTCCCCCATATACAGCAGCAGGCTACACTATAGACTTCATATACATAAAATGCTGACTGGAGACTTCTGCTATGCACGATATCACTTACTTATCAGAAATCCCTGGGAAACAAAACCTGTCCCTGGCTTAATATGAATTTATTAAAGCTACCGTTAAGAGATTTGTTTGTTAAAAATATCTGAATGAGTACCTCTAAAAATCTCTCTCGTGCCAAAGGAAAATGTTAGAAGGTAATTATCGAAGAACCCCAACATTATCAGCAGGCCAAATGGTATCAGAAACAATTTAGCTGAACTTGTATTTAAACTGAAGAACATGATTTCTTGGTGTGGTTCCATGTGAAAAGAGAAGCCAAGCCCCACATCCATTACAAATCCTGATTTCAATAAGCCAGATGAACAGTTCAAAGTCACTTTCACAGATAATAGATGACAAACGCAGCACAGGAACTGAGTTATTTGAGATTCCTAGGTTTATTTCTCTTCTGCCATTTTAACTATACTCACACCATCTACTGCTGCAAGAGTTGTATTTAATTTTTTCCCAACTTAAAATATGTTCTTTTCACCAGCAAACTGTGATTTAATACAGTTCTGTTTAGCATAATACCATTTTCTATTAATACTCCAGTGTCCTAACTTTACAATATTTCATTACAGATACAGCTTTAGATATGTTCATATAAGCTAAATTAAACCATTATTCAAGTTCTGGCACGTCTTAAGATACAAGAAAGAGCCAGCAGGAGGAGGAGGAAGATGCTGACAAAAATTCTGTCTGAGCAAACCATCATCAATTATTCTACTGAAGGCTTGAAGATATATCTGGATAATTCTGTAGCAAGAAATGTCATTTTTTTGAAAAACCAACAAGCCCTGTAGTATTTCCCTGACTTTTCTAATTTCTTGCAACAGTTAAGATAAAAGACTGATCTGATCAAATTTATTTATTTTTTTCTTTTTACTAATCTGCCTTATATTAAAATAGACTTTCCAAGCAAAAAATAAGATTCATCCTTTGCAGCAGAGAAATTTCTCCATGAAAAACACACAAATAAATGATGTGGTAAGTGGGAAAATTCTGATGTAAATGACATCACAGAAGAAAGTTTTGGGCCCAAACAAGGGAGATTTATGTATCATTTCAAATTATCCCATAATCATATTGTTGCATTAATAGGACACACCACAAAAGGAATCCTTGGAAGGAATTAAGGAGAAGTCAAGCCCAGAGAACTTCAGAAAACTCATTTTATGTTTAAGGAGGATATGGGGAAAGGTAGAGCAGCTTTCTAGACTAGCAAGTAAATAGCACTTTAAGATAAGTTTTGCTAAGGGAAGAAAGCAGACTGGGTTGACTATGCAGCAAGAAAAGAAAAAGAGGTAAGAAGGGAAAGACCTATAGAAAGCCCTGAGAAAGAAAACTGAGATTTCAACTTTTTTTTTTTTTTTTTTTTCTGTAATGGGGAATTAATGGTAAGAACATAACTTGGTGACAAGGAGCAGAGTTAGTTGCAAGTTCACAGTGGATAACAGCAATAACAGCTGTCACGGTTTACCTTTTAAAAAAAACAAAACAGCAGCAAATAACTTTAATACTTAGAAGTTGTAATTAAATAAAAGACCTGGAACTTCTCTCACATTAAATGGCATAAAGTAAGAGCACACTGAAGTCAACAGGGGCACACAAGGGTGACTGAAAGAAGCTGCACTGAAAACAGTGCAATTATGGATCCGCCAGGACTGACGTACAATCAAGTCCAAAATATCTGGATCCCCATTCCTGATCTTACTCTGTGCAATTTTCTCGGATTGTCACGTTTCTATGAAAACCTAACTGGTGAAAGCCATCTTTTCCGAATCATCCTAATGAAGTTTTCAGTTATACGCTTTTGGGTTTGGATTTGTATGTCATCAAACGTCAACCTAAGTGTTGATTCGCCAATGGTTTTACGGAAAAGGCTAATTATGGAGCTTCTTTCTAACGTAGCACCAATCGGTAGTGTTGCTAATATTTCATGTTCTTTTTCTATACATCTACTTAGTTCAAACTAAGCAGCCCATCTTCCCGTCACGGACGAGCCACGATTACGCCCGAAGCCCCGTTTGCCACGCGCTCCAAGCGCAGCGCTCCGCCGTCACAGGATCACATGTAACTCAAACACCTCCAGCATTTACACCACCAGGCTTCAGCGACGGTGGCCACAAGGAAAGCTGTTGGAAGGCGTACGTCTCTTTGTACGTCGTCTACTGGACAGCACCTGCTCCAAAGAGGGTATAAGTCAGTGAAGCAGTATCGTGTTCTCGCAGGCGGCCGGGGGTGCCGGCACCAGGCCCGCAGGCCGGCGCTCCGGGGACAGCGGCAGGCCCGGCCCGGGCAGCGCCTGGCTGCGCGGTCACACCGCGCTCCCTCCACTCAGCAGCTCCAGCCCCGCTCCGGGCGCTCTCGGCCTTCCCCGTCTTCCCAGTCCTGTCGCTCCCGCCTCTTGCCCCCAGCGTATGCACCCGTCTCCCGGCCCCTCCTCACCGCGGCGCCCGAGGGCCCAGACCCCGCCGGCAGCCGGCCTCCCCCGGGGCCCTGCCCGCCTCACTCTCGGAGGGGGGGGGGGGGTGGCCGCTAAACCCCCTCTCCCGGGCTCCGTCCCGCCTAGCGGGGGCCCTGCACCCCACGGCACAGGCGAGGCCAGGCCGCCAGGCGGCCGCCCTGCCCTCGCTTCAGCGTTCGCTCGCCTGCGGCTGCCGGCACCCTCCCCCGCGGGAGACAGCTGCGGCGACCCCCAGGCCGGCCGAGGCAGCCCGGTGCGGCTCTGCGCCCCTCACAGCCCGGGAGAGCGGGGAGGCGGGCGGGGAGGCTGCCCTACCTCCCGGCTGCCGTGCCCCCGGCACCGCGGTGACCCGGGGCACGGCACCTCGGGGCACGCCCGCCCAGGGCCGGCCCCCCGCGGAAGCCGAGGCCGCCACCCACCCTTTCCCGTAACCTCCGCCCGCAGGCGGTGGCCGCGGAGAATCGAAACCGCACCCGCCCCACCCCCTCGCCCCCGGCAGCTGCCCCCTCCCCGCCCGTTCTGCCGAGCACGCCGCCGCGCTGCTGGCCAATAGCGACAGAGCGCGCACCGCCCGCGCAGTGACGTCACCGGGAGGCCCCGCCCCTCCTGCCCTCCGCCCGGAATCCAATGAAAGCGAACGTGCGGCACGGGGCATCTTCCCGCCCCCCCTAACGTCACAGCCAACTCCTCCCTTCCCCTGCACCGACCGGGCGGCGGGTCCAATCAGAGCCTGTCTGGCGCTCTGGCCCCGCCCATCCGAGCAGTGACCTCACGGCCCCTCCTTCGACGGCGGAGACGTGCGGCCAATCAGCGGGGCGGGCGGCCGCGCGAGCCCCGCCCCCCAGGCGTAATCCCCTTGTCCCCGCCCCGCCACCGTCTCCCCTTTCTCCTCTCTCCCCCCGCACCGAACGCCTGGCGGCGGCGGGTGGCGGCGTAGCCCAGTCCTGTCCGTGCTGGCGGCGGCGCCTCCCGGGGCTGGGCGACATGGAGTGCGCTGCGGCGGGGGCCGAGTTCAACATCCTCCTCGCTACCGACTCCTACAAGGTGGGCGCGGGCACGGCGGCCGGGAGGGGGTCACCTCTGTGGGCGCCCCTGCACTGCCGCACCGGACCCGCCGGGCCTGGCGCCGAGGCTTCTCCATCCGCGGGGCGCCGGGCCAGGCCGGCCCCGTCGCCTCCGGCTCCCTCCCCCTGCCCGCCTGGCCGGCCCTGGGAGGCCCCCCCCCCCTCCGCCCCCCCTCCCTGACGGGGTGCTCTGCATCGGGGCGGCGCGAAGGGGCATCGCGGAGGGAGGCCTGGTCGGGGGCTGCCCCCGCTGCCCCGCGCCGCCGAGGGGGCGGCCGGGCCCGCTGCCCTCCTCCCCCCTCCCCGCGGGGTGCCCGGGTTCGCTGGCGGTTGGGGAGAACAGAAAGTGAAAGTGGGCAGGGGGTGCGCCGCCGCCCCGCCGGCGCGGCGCGGGGCCGCCATGGCGAGCACGCTGAGGGGGGGGGGCCGCCGCCGAGCATCGTCTGCTGCCCGCCGGGGAGGGGAGCGGGCGCGCTCGCCGCCAGCCAGCGAAACTGTGACTCGCTCCTTTTTTTTTTTTCTGGTGTTTTTTTTTTGGTTTTTCTCGCGTTTCGCTTCTCCCTGGGGGGAGAAAGGGTGCTGGTGGCTGGGTGCCCGCCGGTTTGTGCCCGGCTGCGATACAGGCCGCTTCCAGGACCCGGCTGCCTGACCCGTCGCGCCGGTAGCCCGCTGCTTGGGTCCCGCTCCTTGCGGTGCCGGGTGTGCCGGCCAAGGCGATCCGGCAGAGCCAGGGCATCGTAGTCCTTCGACGTCCGCCCTCTTCCGTGAAATCACTTAAGAATCGGGGAGCTTGGCGCCGCGGCCAGGTACAGTCGCGCTGTCCGCCCCCCGACCCAGCGGCCCCCGCCGTGCCCCGCAGCCGGGTGTGCGGGGTGCCCCGGGCACGCCCGCCGCTGCGCAGCCTTGCGGTACCGTGAGCGCCCGCTTCCCGGGCAGCGGGCAGAGCCGGCGAGGGGTCCCCGACCCTGGTGGGACAGATGTGTCTCCTAGACTGAAAAACTTTCTTCCTTCCGGAGCTGCCCTGCGGTGTCAGAGAGGTTGGTGCCCTGAACAAACCACAGCGACGGACCCGATTGTCGTTATGCAGCGTGTATTATGTTACAGCTCTCTGACCACTCGCGTGGGTTTCAGCAGGGAGGGTACTTCTAGATAAGGAGTCGAAAAAAGCAAATACGATCTTGTGGCCAGGTCTCCTTACTGTCTAACTACCAAAATACCGGCCTCGGTACATGCTCCAGTTGCTGACTTGTGCTGTACACCTTTCCTGGCTCCTCCCGCTGTGATGTTGTTATTGTACGATGTTACAGGGTGCTTTTTTGGTAAAGAAATCCTTAACGTTTATTGTTGCTGTTTGTGGGAATGTGTGTTGGAAGACTGGAAGATGCTGTTAAATCTTAGAGTGGCTCAGGCAAAGCATCTGAGTGCTGCTGTTGAGGGCTAACGAAACTGTTTTCAGTAAGGGCTTAATCTAGCTGCAGTGATGTTTAAGAACTATGTTTAAGTGTTCGTTATCAAACCTGTTCAAATCTGGAAGATCCACTTCTCTTCTATGGCTGAGACTAATCACATTAAATACTGTAGGCCTGGCTTGAAACAGTGTCTTATTTTAAATCTAATTTGCACACTACTTCTAAATTCATGGGATTGTGCTCTAGGGTTAGTGGTAGTGAGCAGCACTGGAGTGACAGGTGACCAGTTTGCTTCTGTTTTGTAAATTATTCCAGGAGTGGTAGAAATCTTAAAAGGCCCAAGTTTTCTGTTCTTCCTCCAGCTTAAATCTGAAATTGGGTGAGGTTTTCTGTGGCAGCTAGGAGCATTTTGTGTTGTATTAAAAACAGTTGGGATTGTCTGTTTTGCTTTGTTAGGACTGCTCAAATTATTTCTCTTCCTGTATGCTTTTTTCCAAATCTTAGGAACTCCAGACTCTTTGAAAAATGCTGAAACAAGTAGCTTATTTTATCCTGTTAGGTAACATAAGCAAACATCACTTATCTTCTCCTTTGGATGATACTCTCGTTTTCTAATCAATGAAACACTGAAAAAGTTCTGGTATCTCAGGGTCATATCTGTCAGAACTCATTAGTTTGAGTTAGCTCCAGTGTCCCAGTTCACAGTTGCTACAGTTGGAAATTTGGGTAGAGAGAAAACTGGTTGCTGGTTTAGTGCCTATAAAACCTCAGAAACAAAGTAGTTTGGTAGGCAAAGATTTGTCTGTTGACAGTTAACCCTGCCTCCCATTCCTCTAAACATTTTCCTGTCTGTGTGTACATCACAGGACATTTCCTCTTAAGTCATAGAAGATTATCAAATTCTTGCTTTCAAACTCTTACAAGCTGTTTCTGAAAAACAACTGGGTGTCATGCTAATTTCTAGCATACTGGATATTTTTAGATAGGAATAGTTCCCGTCAGGTGAATTTCAGAGACTTGCTACACCCTGGACCTAAGCACTGAGCTGCCGTTAAGAACTGGGGCTTAGTGAATTGTACAAATGCTCCAGGATTTTGAGGCCAGGCTTCAAATTGTGCAGTTTATCTCTAACCCCCCATAACAAGATAAACATTTTGACATCAGTTAGGTTTTTTTCTTCCGGTGTACTTTGATGCATATGCTTAAGCTTCTCCAAATCCCCTACCAGTGTAATTCCTTCTGTGTGCTGGATGTTATATGCCATCCCCTCAGACTCTGGGCATAGGTATATGGTATGGGGTGTGTGTATCTTGCTGGTTAATAATAGCAGTCTTTAGTTCTTTGGATCATCAGACTTTCAAGAGATTCATCAGAGCGGCGTTAGCTGGGGAAGCTCTTTGTGTGGATGTCCAGTGTAGCAATAACACTTCAAATAGTGAAGTCTTCTGCTGGTGACTCAGTATTGCTGAAAAAGGGAAGCACTTGAGGTCGGAACTGTTGTTGGTAGAAAGCTGCAAGTGAGGGGGATCAGCAGGCTCCTTGAAGCTCACTGTTCATGCTGCGTGATGTCTTACTCTCGTGTCTATACCAAGAAGTCCCTGCAATCTTGCCCCTCTGTGACAACAGCGAGGGTGCTGTTTGCTTGAGAAGTGCAGTGAGTGAGGGCGTCTGCCCTTCAGTTCCTCACTCGTGTGATGTTGTTGACACAACACCTCTGCATTGTCTTTCTGTTCGATTCCCAACGCTCTCTTTACCCATATTTGTTTATTTCTACGCAGGCAAGAAATCCTCCAGGGTATGTGTAGTCTGAAGCTGTACTGAGAGGATCAGCTTAGCAGAGCTGTGCTGCCGTTCAGTCGGAAGATACCAGTGACTGGCGTATACCAGCCCTGGGTGGATGGGCCATGAGCTGCAGGCGTGAAAGGGCTATCCAAATGAGAACTGAACCTTGTTTGCTGCAGTGATGATAGCTTATTTTGCTTTTACCAGTGAGGTGTATTGCTGTTGCTTAGAATGTTTCGTAATTAAGCTGATAGTCATAATAAGCTGTCATGCAATTACCCCATAGGAGGAGCTGAACTGTGAATGAGATCTGCTTCAGAATTCAGTTCTTTCCGGACCCTTCAAGGAAGCCTGAAAGATACATTTTAACGCTCAATGCCTTACGTGTTGAATTTTATGTATTTGTCACTTTGAATTCTTTTATTTCACATGGATGTAGGAGAGCACTTCTGAAACACTTCATGTGAGTGTGTGTTAATTCCAGGCTCTGGCAGCCTGTATATTCTTTATTTAGAAGGCTAGAGGTATGCAAAGAAGAGACATGAGTCCTCTTTAGCTTATTGATTTTGAGTAGTACATAATGACTACAAAATACTCCTTTCAGTAGGCCATATATGTGTATATATATTTATTTTTTTAATTAAAGTCTTGTGATTGAGGGGTTGAATGTGTTCTCTTACCTTCTGTAATTCTGTCAGTGGAAAAGCATTGGAAACTTACGCTTCAGCACTCCTCATAAGAAGCAGTCTGCGCTCCATCTAGGTTCATTATCTTCCAAGTCTTGATTTGCAGTCACACAGTCCTGTGACAAACCCCCAGTCATCGTTGTTCTAAGGGAACACTGCAACTGTACAGAATTCAGCGAGTTTTTAAATTAATAGAAAGTAACCCCTCCCAGAATCGTTGCAGCTCTCACTGTTCAAAAGATAAATGTTTTTCTTTTTTCATTAAGGAACAGGAAACTTGTAGCAGTATGTGAAGTGGTACAGCTGACTGTTCACAAATGTGTAAGCAGTAAACATAAGGCATTTTGTCGTCTTTATTACGATAATTTTGGATGCAAAACCATGCTGGTTTTGACTGGGGTGGAGTTAATTTTCTCCATAGTAGCTACTAGTACGGGGCTGTGCTCTGGATTTGTGCTGGAGACAGTGTGATAACACAGGGATGTTTTCGTTGCCGCTGAACAGCACTTGCACAGAGCCAAGGGCTTTTCTGCCCCTCACCCCACCCCACCAGCGAGTGGGCTGGGGGGGCACAAGGAGCTGGGAGGGGACACAGCCAGGACAGCTGGCCCCAACTGACCAAGGGGATAGCCCAGACCATATGACATCATGCCCAGCATACAAACCTGGGGGAAGGAGGAGCTGGAAGGCAATATTCAGAGTGATGGCGTTTGTCAGCCCAAGTCACCGTTTGGTGTGATGGAGCCCTCCGTGCCTGGAGGTGGCTGAGCCTGCCTGCCCGTGGGAAGTGGTGAGTGAGTTCCCTGCTTTGCTTGTGTGCACGGCTTTTGCTTTACCTGTTAAACTGTCTTTATCTCAACCCACGAATTTTCTCACTTTTCCCCTTCCAGTTCTGTCCCCCATCCCACAGGGAGAGTGGTGAGTGAAGGCTGTGTGGGGCTTAGTTGCCAGCTGGAGTTAAACCATAAGAAAAACACACCAGAATTTTTAGTGGTAAAGAAACCTGCCATAAAGTGTTACCTTGTGTTTTTCTCTGAGTAATTTAGAATACATTCAGTTCTAGTGCATATACATGACCTTGGTTTTTTAATGAGTGTGGATGTGGTCGCTTACAGCATCTCTGCTGATAATGTGCAGCTTCCATAGGAATTCAGTTGCTTGCATGTACTTTCCTTAGCTTAGTACTGACTGAGCTCTTAACTTTCCTTTCCTCACCCCTGGTCCTCTTATTTTTCAGTACACATACAAGAGATGACAGTTGAACTGGAATACAGAGACATTAAAAGTGGTACAGGATTAACCTTCAGTCATAACCTGCGTTAGCTTATCCCTGTCATCTCATAAGATCAGATACCTCCTGATATTCCCACTTTAGTTCTCAAACATTATCTTAATCTGTATTTGCTTCACTTCACACATAAACACACACCCTTTTTAATAAGGGGGTCTGGATTCTTTCTGAGGCTACTTTTGTAATTTGAAGCTCATGTATAACCAAAATAGTAAGGTTATACTTGTCTCTTATTTTTTTACTTACTTCAAGTGTCTTGCACTTTACCTGCTATTGTTGGATGCCCTTTTTGTGGAATTATTAAAAGATTGATTCTTCTGATGTTTCCTCTTCCGTTCAAATAAGCTTATAATTTTACCACGCTGACTTCTGGTTTGGTTTTCATTTCCACGTTTGTTTGTGTTGAGTATTCCTTTTGTGATTGCTTTGAAAGCTACAACAGCATCCTTGTTGAATATAACTGCTAGCCACAGTCGTGGTTGTTTGTTTTCCTGAAGGGGGTCAGCACTACCTTATAACTGCTGTCAGTTATGTCTCATCCCAGTGAGGCGTATCTGATAAGGCATTCCCTTTGTTCCCAAGTACTGGTTCACCTCCTCGCTGCTGTTAACGCTGTTATTTTCCATATAGGTTGTTGGCAGCCTTTGCTTGTAATCACTCCATTGGCTAAACCTCGTAAAGGTTTAGGTAAAGCAGTGTTTCAATGACCTCTTTCCACAATGTTTTAAAATAATCATGGGGATCTTAGAGGTGATTTGCAGCATTCTCCCTGGTGTAAGTGCCAGAAGCACCACTGTGGTAAAATAAGCTAAATTGTATGTGGGGGTGAGGATCTCTTCCAGCACCAGAGAGCCATTCTGACACTGCACCCCACAACCAAGGCTCTCATTTTCGCTTGTCACATCAACTAGGCTGCGGTCAATTCTCACCTATGCTGGAAAGGCTGTAGCTCACTTCAGTGTACAGGCAGGCTCGTAGGACAGTGACTGACCCATACCTGGGCCCAGTGACTTGCTGCAGACCTGAAGTGAAGCCATCCAGGAAAAGGAATCATGTGAAAAGATGGTCTTAAAGATATCCAGTGGTAATAGCTAATGGAAAAGGATTAAATATATAAATCATGCATCTTACACTGATACCTCTGACAATTAGCAAATCATTTTCTCTCACATTGTTTTTGTTCTAGGGAAAGATACTATAAATGGGACTTGTAACTCTCCCGTACACAAAATGTTCCAAACACACCCCATGCACAACTCCACCAGGGAAGGTGCCAGAAAGGAGTTCTGTTGGTAGTTCTTACACTGCCCCGGTAGGCAGATGAAAGGCACCACAACAGTTGTTCTACCTGCTTTCTGGGCTGAGATGGGGAATCGCTGACTTTTGGACTCGGCTGGTGACACTTGCTGAGTGGCCCAGCTACGAGCTTCCAGGGATATGCTGCTTCTGGCCTGTCTTCCACCTGTCCCTCTGATTCTTCACATTTGTGAAGTACCATGGGTTCAGTAGCTGGGTTCTGTACATGGGTTGCATAAAGATTTTTCAGAATGGCTCCAGAAAGTTCAAATTCTGTCATAGTTGAACTGTTAACATCATACCAACTGTAGGCAAGATCCTGCTGCCTAAACACTTGGGGACTGGTTTTCTTCACCATAGGCAGGGCTTGGAAGCATCTTTCTGATGGTTCACGTTAGCACCCATCTGAGCCAGGTGAGCCCCAGGAATAAATCACTGATGGAGAATTTGGCCATGCCTGACCTCTCTACTCGTGTCGGACTTGCTTTTCTCATGTTTTCAAGTGGTTGAGTTATATAGACTCAGTCTTTCAAAGGAACTTAATTGCAGTTTCTTGTCCAACGGTGCTTGTAGATTAGAAGATTATTTGGCTTTTATGCCAAAGGTTTTCTTATCTAGCCTATAAAAATGCAGCCTTTACCTTAGTCATTCCTGTTTTGTGATGAATACCTGTTAAATCCTTTTTCTTAGAATTTAACTGTTAATGTTTGGGGTGGTTTTTGGGTTGGTTGATCTAAATGTAACTTGTGCTTCATGGTTTTCCCGTTTTCCTCAAATGGCTGGCTTGGGTTTAGTTAAGGAGATGTAGTTGTTGTGGAAGTGTTCTTTGTTCAGATATACCCTTATTTGGATTAAATTTAATAAGAAGCTATCACAACTGGAATAAAAGTGCTCTATTTCAGTCATAGTACATAACCTTGTTGCAGGTGGTTGTTCCAAGGCTGTTTGTCATACTTTTTGTAGACAAAACCTAAACCACAGCCTTTGAACTATCAAAAAGCATTTGAAGATATTTTGGGGTTTTGTTTTCTTGTAAGGGTCTCTTAATCCCAGTAGGATCTTTGGGGTTTTGTTTTTGGTTTTTTGTTGGGTTTTGTTTTTACCCCTACTGACTTTATAGTCACTACTGTATTCCTACTGACTTTATAGTCACTCCTGCCTACCAAGAGCTTGTCTGCACATGTCCTGCATCTGTCATCCCCTAACAGAAAGTACAAATTTATGAATACTCTCTTGATCTGTCAGACATAAAATACACTTCAAATATTTTACATTGTCACTGGTTGTTCCTTCTCTTCTTTAGAATACAGAAAGATGAAAACTTCGTCTGACAACAAGGAAAGTTCAGGTGTTTTTTGAAGCATCATTTTCATTGTCCAAGTGCCTTGTAGTGTTGTGTTGGGTTTTTGTTTGGGTTTTTTTTTTTAATTTGGTTGATTTGTTGTCCCTGGCATTCTTTGTGAACTGCTCCTGCTCCCTAGAGTTTGATCCTTTTTCAGACTGTTTTAACCACCAGGCATTTCACTACATGCCAGACCTCCCAGCCATCACTGTGGTGGATGGGTATTATTTCCCTGTGTCATAGTAGTCCAGAACTGCCAGCTAACGGTCAGAGCTGCTGTGATGTTTTGCAGGCAGATGCTCCTGACAGGTACAGTGCCCTCCCTGACAGCTTGAAAGCAAAACAGACAGTCAGATAAGTGAACAGGGGACACCAGGTCGTGGGCTTAACTTTTCACATACCTATACAGCATGCCTGTAGTAAGCCATGCTTAGCAAGTGTGGTGTCTTTAAATAGTGAGTTGTCTGCAAGAAGCCTTGTGGACACCCAAGGAGTGTTTCAGCTTTATAGATAAAACTAATAGTGTTGAGGGATGTCAAAAGAAGCACAAGTTATTTAAAATTGCAGTGGTAAAGTTTGCTTAGCTCTAAATATCTTAATTGCCAGGGATGTGTATTTTTCACTGTTTAAATAGATTCTAATGTGTGAAGAATATAATTGAATCTTACACATATAACTGTTGTAAAAGTAGTTCATGGGCTCTTTCAAGTACTTGAAGCAATTTAATTGATAAAATGACATTTTTACCATGCACAGAATTTTTATTTAATTTGAGTCCCTAGAAATAACTGTCCTCTGGACATTAGCTGGTATGTATTTTCAGGTTAATATCTAATCTAATGTCAGAAAAATTAGCTAAACCTGTAATTTCATGTTTGAGGAAACCTGAGTGGGTTTTTTGGTAGGTAATCTGGAGGAGCATTTTCCCCAGGTATGCTACATAAAGAATAAATCTGGTTGTTGGCATTCCAGCCTGATTTCAGCCCTCCAATTCTGATTTGCAGCCAGAGCACAGTGTGTTGTGATCATACTTCAAAGTAGAGCCAGAATGGGAGGTCCCTAAAAACCTTTGTATTTAAACACCTTAGGAAAAGGTGGCACCAACTCAGTGTGTGCACTGCACACCTTCAGCTAATTTGGGTCTGTAACCCATTTGACAGAGAGAAGCTTTTAGCTGGAGGAGATGTTATGAACTGCAAAAGTAAAAAAAAAAAAAAAAATTAAAAAAAATTAAAAGATAGTAGCTGAAGATCAAGCAAATTTTCATCATAACATAGGTGTTGGCTTGAGCAACCTGCCCATACTTAGTAAGCTGGATGATTAATTTTTTTGAAGAAATCTGAGTAGGCAGTCTCATGCAGATGTAGTTTTCTTTGTTTTGCTTGAACTGTTGTAGTAGAACAGTGTTACAGTAGTTTGCTCTGGAGCTTCTCCCAGGGATTTCAGATACCAGTTTGGGGAATTGTTCTTGGGCCACCTGCTACATGTACTGGAAGCTGGTGGGCTCTGCGAGCATTTACTCTGAAATCATGGAGCTGGAGCATGCCAGTAGGATGAAGAACAAAAACAAAAGTTGAACGGAGTTCCCGGGTGATACAATCACATCACAAAGATTCACCAACTTAAAGTCCAGTCCCAGTCACAAAACACAGCAAAATTTTTTCATCTAGTTGCTGTAACGGACTGAAAGTGGCAAGCGTGCAAAGCGAGGCGTTTCTACTCACCATGCTCCATGGTCAATGGACCTGCTCGTGATCTGTTCCGTGCTCTTTTTCTTGGAGTCCATTTAATGCAATTTTTTGTAAGGGTGTTGGGGGGGGGGGGGGGGGGGGGGAGTGTGATGGTATCCTTATTGCCCTTAGAAAGACATGTCAGCCAGTGTATTTTTGACTGCTCCAAGGTAAGGGTGGAGGAGGTTGTGTGGGGGTGTGTTTTGGTTTCGTTTCTTTGGTTTCCTTTAAAAACACTATGATATCCTGAGGAGAGTTTTCTGTGAGCTGGCAGTGTGGTTTACTTTTTTGGAAGCTCTGTGTAGAACTAGGAAAGGACGTGTTGTAATTTGTGGAGTGAGAAATTTAATAGCTAGAACTAGATCTAAAAGCCAGGTTTTGTCTTTGGGACTGACATTGCTACTGTTCAGCGTTCGGCGTGCAAGTGCTGGTGGAATCGGAACAGGATAGGTGTGTGCTGTGTGAAGTAAAGGCAGAAAACCTGCAATGACAAGCTTGGGTTTTGTTTGATTGGCCTTGAAAACTTGATGCTGTTAAAGACGATGGAAAGATCTGCAAATCTACCTTTTTGTTATTTGGAGGTTTTCTTGCAGCATTGGAAACACAAGCGTAGCAGCGTTGTGCTGGTATAGGAGAAGGAAAAAATTCACTTGAGCAGTCTAGTTTGTTGACCAAACTGAGGGAAATACTAGGGATAAATGGTATCTGAGAGGAAAAAGAAAACTGTATTTTTAAAACACTTCAATATACAGTTTTAGCAATATAGGTGTGGGAAACCTTCAGATCTTTTATTTTGAATGTGTCAGGGATACATTTAAAAAAACAGGATGACAAGGAAGAAATGGTAAAACTGTTTTCTAATTCCTCGTGATATCACACTTCTTACTCCAAATCACCTTAAATATTTTATTTAACAGCAAAAGACTTATAGGTTAGAGCATGACTGCCTTGTAAATATGGGGGTTTGCGAAAAATTCAGACGTGACTTTTACACCTTTTTGGGTTTTGTTCTGATGTACGATGGCACTTTACTTGGCTGTAGGAAGAGTTTTCCATTATGAAACATACAGACTTGTTCACAGACTTTTCATCATAATTTCAGAAAACTTTTCATAGCTTCACCTTTGGGAATGCCTTAAGCTGATTTATGTATCTTGTAATTTAAATATCGGTAGTATGAAGTTAATGTCATCATGTAATCTTTTTGTTTAATATGGAATTACGGACTTTGCATGGAGTTTGCCTTTTACACATCAGGAGTTAAAATCTTGCAGGTTTAAGTTGTTAATATTTAGAGCGTACTTGCTTCAAATGATGCATTACTCTAAGTTTCTGGGTAGACTGACTATCAGTAGCTTAAAAAAAAGCTGCTATGGTTGAATCCAGCATAACACTGTATGTTCGTATGCCCAGTTTCCATGTAGTCCATGCTTACAGGCTGCAACTTTTCTGCTTCCTTCACACTGATCGTGAACTTTCCTAAAGATTCGGAAAAGACCTCTGCCTAGCAAACTTACAAAACCAGTAATGCTGTTAAGCTGGTTTTGATGTAACCAGGGCTTGAGAAACCCACTGTGCTCACAGTGAACGGGACGCCTGGGTAAAGGCCATTGCCAATGCCTCCTGGAGTCTGGATGGCTTTTATTTAAACTACGTTAATATGGCCTTCAAAACTTGAATTGAATACAAGCAGGTACTTCCACTTTGGTAGTGGCAGGCGATTTTGTGCTTCCCGTAGCTGTTTGATTTGGCCAAAGCGCAGGAGAGCAAAAACTGACCCGGCATGTTGGTGCTCAGGGCTGCTCCTAAAATCCTGCCCAGTGGCTTTCCTGGTTAATGAAAGTGAAGTCATCAGGGGAGTGGAAGAGCTGACCATGAAGATTACTCCAAGGGGAAAAGGTTGACACAGAAGGAAAAATAAGATAAGGAAGAGAGTCTTTTGAACTGCAAATTGAAGGTGGCTGGAAAAGGAGAAATCCCCTAAGTATTGTATAGAATGTGAATGGGATAAATAATAATAATCCAGAAGAGCTGTGGGTTACTCTAAGCTGTAACGTACAAACGTGATTTCTCTTGTGATGTCTTGAGCTCTTACTGAAGTTTTTCTTAATGTAGGTTACACACTACAAGCAATATCCACCTAACACAAGCAAAGTATATTCCTACTTTGAATGTCGTGAAAAGAAGACTGAAAATTCCAAATTAAGGAAAGTGAAATATGAAGAAACTGTTTTTTATGGTTTGCAGTACATTCTGAACAAATACTTAAAAGGTAACTGTCTCAAATTCCAGTAAAAATTTACCTGTAAATAAATACCTTAGTATTTCTCAAGCCTGGAGTGTCGTAGTTGAAACAATTCTAGGTTATCTTCATACAGTGTAGGTGGTGACACGCATAAGACCTTATTTATTTGATTCTTAAAATGAGATGCCCACCCTCGTAAAATGATATTGACTGTTTAATTCAGATACCTCTCTACTATGTTATTTATGCCAACGGTTTATTAAAAATCAAGAGGTGTTTATATCCCAACTTCAGTGGGCTAAAATGAATGGAAATCGAGCAAGACTGTGCATACAATCACAAGAAGATCAGAGATTCAAGGGAAAATACATTTTGTGTTTTGAATTTAAATTTTAGTCTGTATTTACTGGCTTATTTACTGTGTAAACTAGTAATGGTTTTAATTTCCCCTAAATTTTGGTTGCCACTGAGCTTAGATCATGGAATATGGCAGCTATGTGTGAAAGTGTTTTCAATATTGACAACTTCAAGAGTAACATCTGAAAATTCCTTGGTGCCATTTAATGTGGTGTTTGCTTTTTTGCATTATGTGCAAATATCACCTGTTCTGACCTAAATGCGAGTTGCCTTCTGCCAAGCTTTAGAAGGAAAGCTTTAGTCATAGGGCTTTCATAGCTTTGTCTTGATCCAGAATCTGTAAATCTCTGCCAGTTTTGCCAAAGATTGGAATTCCACTATAATCAAAACACTGGATAATCTTGTTTCTTTTCTCTTTAGCAATCTGAAGATTTTTCTCTAACGTTGATTTCCAGTAGATGATTGATCCTACAGCAGTAGCAATGCTTATTCAAATAACGTGGTTACTCTTGTCAGTTCCTATTGCAAAGTGGTCAGACAAAGACTGGTTGTAAGGCTTCTCCACGGGAATTCTCCCTGGAGCAGCGTAGCTTAACCCTTGTGCTAGTGTGGCTATGTCTTGTTGCATGTGCCAGCTTGCACAGTCATCACATTCCTCTGGGAAAAGCACTGCTAATAAAACTCTTGACAGATTGTTGTCTGTCATAAAAAAGTAATAATCTCAAATTGTTCCTGAGTCACCCGCAAACCACAAGTGTATTTTGTCCTGGTGGTTTTCCTGAGCTTCTTAATCTATATAATAAATGAAAGTAAAATTTGGTTTTCACATAGCTGGTATACTGCATTTGACATGTTTTCCATCTTTTTGTGGGAGGCTAAGACTTTTCTGTGTCTGAACCTTTTTGTTATTTATTTTATAATTTGATGACTATCTTAAGTTTCTAAGCTTTCATCTGTTTTTGAAACCACAGGTAAAGTGGTGACCAAAGAGAAAATCAAGGAAGCCAAAGAAGTATATAGGGAGCATTTTCAAGATGATGTCTTCAACGAAAAGGGATGGAACTATATTCTGGAGGTAAGAATTTATGAAAATAGTATGAGATCATAATGAAGGATTTATGAATCAACTGTAGAATAAATAGAGCAGTCTCTCCTTTTAACCGTGATAGTAAAGACTGGATAAATTTAGCTTTTTATGTTTAGTGTACAGGGAGTAGCAGCTGTCAAAGAATAATCATATAATTGTAATTCCGTAGAGAAAAGTAATTTTCATCCTTTCAGATGCCAAATACGGCTTTGCAGGTAATAAGGATTTATGGCTGTCGTCAGCCAGCTAGTCTTAAGTGAGGGCTTGTTGGCAAGTCTCCGTATGTAATATAGTGCTTAGTGGTTGCTTGCATCATTTACATTGCTTTCTGTAACTAATCATAACCATTTTTATTCTAATGCAGAAAGCCGTACAACCTCTTGCATGTGTAAATAGTTCCAGAAAATACATGTTTTGTTAAATTCCTAAATTTTTCAGAGATACTCAAATTGAACTTTGTTATGAAATACAAGGCTTGAGCACTTCTGACACACAAATACTTCCAAATTAAGTCTTTCCACAATTACCCTCTTTCCCTTTTGTTTAAAAAGGTGTCAGTCTTCAGGTAATTGCAAACATCTTTTCTCGAGAAAAGCAGCAGATTCAGACTAATAGCATTCATCAGAGCTGTTCTAATCTCGGCAGATTAATTAAATGCTAAGTTTCATTGTGGGTTCTAGTGAATGGATATTTTTGGCATTTGAAAACACAGGTTTTAGTTCTTTGCATTTATTTTTCCCTGGATACCCTGACTGTATGCATTTTATGGTGGCATCTGTCTATGCATGTCATCGTGCAACCAGGGTGGACCATAGGGTGTGCAAGAGAAAAGTGACTTTCAGTTAAATGTTGCAAATGACAGCAAGGTAAATAAAACTGCTATTTTCTAAGAGAGTGAGAGGTGTCTAGAGGACTTGCATCTATTTCAAATAAGTACAGATGTGAATTCAATCCATATTTGTCTTTAAGCTACATTATGCTTTGTGAACTGCTCTCATCTGTGTTTAAAGTAATCTTGATCCCTCTTTGGCTAAACTGGATTAATACACTTCTAATGCTGCATGTCTGTCCATGCTGAGTTTTAATGTGGTTTAACTAATTCCGTTCAACTTTTGGTTTAGTGAAGGGAAGCCTTCATCCATACCCCCAGTATACACTGTTTATTCCCTTGTCGGATTTTCTTGGTAAAATCGTGCATATGTAGAAACAAATACAGCTTCCACTTCTTGATCTTAGGTGCTGATGGCTCTCAGACTGGAGGTGTATGTACCCTTTGGGTCTCTGTATGCCCTTATGTACCCTGCTTCTGCTCACTGAATTCCTGCATATATTTACATACCTACCACTGCTCGCTCTCTGGCTCTGTTACCTAATGTGTAGTGTTAGGTAAAGTGGAGGGAGCAGTAGCTGTATGAATGAAGTGCAAAAATGTACATGCATGAATTTGTACTGAGAGTAAATGAATGAGTAAATGCTGATAGGGTGAAGGGGTGGAAGAAAGAAACAGACAGCCTGGAGAATGAGGGGGTCGTGTAGAGGCTGGAAGTTGGCAGAAATTGATGATGAGTGATAGAGATGTAAGCCCTAAATGATACAAGTTGACTTTACCTAAAAATTTCAAAAAGGGCTATAATACAGTGCTGTGCATGACCATACTGCTTTTTTTTCTGTGGACAAAATCAACACCTATGGCAACTTTGAAATCTGTTTTGTTTTTTCACTTAACTATACTTTTGTCTTTGTTGAATCATTAATAAATTATTTTGAGCCTTTTTGAGGGCTTCATTGGCACTTGTTAATCCAGAACTGACATCTCCAAGTCTGCTGACTAAACCCTGTGTGGTATATAAACACAATTTGCTTCGGTATATTACCCTTTCAAAGAAACTTTTAAACCATAGTGTAGAAGAGACTTCTAACATGTCTTGAGCGCCGGAGAATATTTTGACGCTGCTTATGAATCTGTGTAATATCTCTGAATTGATGCAATTTTTGTTGCCTTTAAAGGATATCTCATGAGAAGTTTCCTGACAAAAAAAAAAATTAATACACCAAACATTTTGAGTATTATCAGTTTAGCTTGCAAAGTTCTAAAGTTCTTTCAGCAAGGTATAATTAGTCTTTTAGAGTTGCTGTTTGCAACTTACTTTTTCAAAAGGCATATTTCACACAATATTTAGTCCTTCAGGGGTGAAAGACTGACTTTGACAAAAGAATGATGCTTCAAGATGAGTTTTCATGATAAATTAATAGTTGATATGACGGAATACTTTCTAAAATAGTTATTAAATGGATCCTGGCCTAATAAACTAACAAAGCACACATCTATACTAAGCAAAACTAGGGATTTTGTTGAAGGCCTAGTGTCCTGGTTTTGGCCTCGGCAGAGTTAATTTTCTTCCTAGTACCTAATGCAGTGCTGTGTTTTGGGCTTAATATGAAAATAATGTTGATAACACACTGATGTTTTTGGTTGTTGCTAAGCAGTGCTTACACCAAGTCAGGGGCTTTTCAGCTTCTCAGGCCCTGCCAGCAGAAGGCTGGGGGGGCCCAAGGAGCTGGGAGGGGACAGGACTGGCACAGCTGACCCCAGCTGACCAAAGGGATGGCCCAGACCAGATGTCATGCCAGTATATAAACTGGGGAGAAAGCCGGCCAGGAGGCACTGCTCGGGAGCTGCCTAGGCATCCGTTTGCAATGGTGGTGGCTGGCAATGGCATTGTGTGTTACTTGTTTTGTGTATTCTAATTCTTTTAAAATCATTATTATTATTGTTCCTTTCCAGTCCTATTAAAGAGTCTTCATCTCAACCCACGAGTTTTCTCTCTTTTACTCTTCCAGTCCTCTCCCCCATCTCGCTGGGCAGGGGGCAGTGAGCGAGCAGCTGCATGGGGCTTAGTTGCCAGCTGGGGTTAAACCATGGCACTTAGATAATACAGCTAAACTTTTTTCAGCTTACTCCATGTGAAAGTGCTGAAGAAAACTGAGTAGCAAATATTTCTTGTTCTGCAGGTAGAACTTGTGGGTTTTTATACAATATTTAAGCCTTCCTGACTCAGTTTGCAGAAGGAATACAACTGATAACCATCATTTGGTTTGATAAAAGAGACTGTTTTTTAAGTTACAGGATTTTCCACCTTTTTTGATAGATGCAGATTTTGTTTGTTTACTTGGGCTTGTGGGTGTGCAAACAAACAACATTATTTTTAAGGTTAAAAAATGAAGAAAACAAAAGCTTTATCGATAAACTTGTAGCCTGACTTTTATCCGTTGCAGTCAAATAAAAGAGGTAGGTCCAAATCTTTCCTGTTGTCTAACAACATGACTATTTCTTACACAGAAATACGATGGCCATCTTCCTATAGAAATAAAGGCTGTTCCTGAGGGCTCTGTAATTCCCAGAGGAAATGTTCTTTTCACAGTGGAAAACACAGATCCAGAGTGCTACTGGCTCACAAATTGGATTGAGGTCAGTTTTGAAAGTTAACATGTTTTTTCTAAGTAAATATTAATGCACTTAAAGGCTGAATCCTTTATTGGTTTAAGGGGAATCTGGCAGCTTTAATTTTCTGCTTTAAGTAAGCCTGGGTTCTGTTTTTAGTGCTTTTACGTAGACCTTTCCCCCCTAGCTGGCAAGAGACTGTAGTAACTTTACAGGAAATGCACAACAGTACTTTAATCCACAAGGAAAGGAGGATGAGGAACAGGGCGTTGTTGTGTGTCTTGTAGCTCAGGAGCTGTAACTCCTGAGGTGGCAAATACCTGATCTACCTTAGAAAGGTGTTATAAAGGCTAATTAGTTCAGCCCTAAAGCAAACTGTTGAAGGCATCAGTACTTTCTGAGTGGGCGGTGAAAATAAATAGATCTTTTTGTGCCTGGTTAAATGCCAAGTGGGGATTTTTATTAGGTGTATGTTTGCTTAGGAATTAATGTGATGTGTTTTGTTTTAGACTATTCTTGTGCAGTCGTGGTATCCAATAACAGTGGCTACAAACTCTAGAGAGCAGAAAAAGATTTTGGCCAAATATTTGCTAGAGACTTCTGGCAGCTTAGAAGGACTGGAGTATAAACTACATGACTTCGGTTACAGAGGAGTTTCTTCCCAAGAGGTGATACCGCTTATCTCATAGTTGGAGAAGTGTAATTGTTCTTAACCATAAAGGACAGTAGTGTGCATCTGTTAACAGTTGTGTCCCTGTTCAGCAGTGAAACTGTGAATGGGGAGAGCACGCTGTGTTTGGACTTGGGCGGGGGGGGGGGTAGATATGTGTCTGAACTGTGAGCGCTAGGCTGGGAGAGCTTTTTTCTATATGGAGGCTGTCCTTCCTGTGTAAATGCATGAAGAGGGGGTTGGTGAAATGGGAACAGTGGCAGAGTTTTGCTGCTACAAACTAGTGCTAGGTGGTGACTGGGTTTAGGCTTCTATGCTTGGTGTGGCAGCTGGAAGTTGCATCTTTTTCAGACTGCAGGAATAGGAGCTTCAGCTCATTTGGTGAACTTCAAAGGAACAGACACTGTAGCAGGAATTGCATTAATTAAAAAGTACTATGGTACAAAAGATCCGGTTCCAGGATATTCTGTTCCAGCTGCTGAACACAGGTAAGATATTGAAGATATTGAGCTATTAAACCCTTTTTAAAAATAGATTAACAAAATGTACTTCTTTTCTTATCTGTCTTTGTATGCAGAAATATTAAACTGTTTCACTTATACAGTAGTAACCGTGACTGATCCAATTGTTGAGGCAGAAGTTCAATACTGATGCCTGTGTATGTTCTAGGGGCACAAGAGTGGCACGATTGTTCTTAACCATGAATGTGTTTTTAAATGTTTTTAAGTATAACCTTCTTATCAGTGTCTAAGTAGATTTGAATTATTCTTTTTAGAATTAACTTGAAGGCCTACTGATTAAAGTAGATATTGAGGATTTGTGTTGTGAACTTAAATTTTGTTTTAAACAAAAAATTATAAAATTAAAAAAGCATAGTAGTTGCAATTCTGGACTCTCCCCACATCATGTTTTCCCTCCAGAAGTTCCTTTAAAGATTTCCATCCGCATAAGTAATTCAGCCAATGGTAAATCCTTGATCTCGAAGAATTGTGAGAGTGTTCTTGGGAGTAACTGATCTCAAACACATTGAGATGAAGAGCTCTCATTTTTTATATCCAAATCCTGTACAAGGTCAGGAGTGAATGCAAATCGTTGGACTTCACTTGCATGTCTGCATACTGGAATGAACAGAAGATAAAGGAAGGGACAGTTATGCTTTTCTTAGAGTACAAAATCTGGTGCTTTTAAATAGTGAATATTTTCACTTGCGATTGCAAGACAGATACTGGAAAGGCTTACACGAATAGCCCTTAGAGGACAGTGATCATCTTTAAAGGAATACTGCTTCATGTAGCTCTGGACCATTGCTGTAGTGCTGTTCTAGAACTCCTGCATCAGTAGAAATTATAGATGTTGTCTGAAACATCTTCTCTTAGCTTAGCTTAATACTAGTTAAATCCAGAAATGATGGCCCAAGCAACTATTAAAATTCTTTGTAATGAAAGCAAACACATGGAGTCAAGAGAACAAGCGTCTTTTGCATAGCATGTTGAAATGGTGGCATAAGAACAGATGGCTTAAACTGCCCTAACTAAAGTTTGCATTGCCAAACACAGGCTGCAGTCACACCTTTCCAAGTTAGTACACAAAAAGGGGTCTTGTGCAAGAGAGCAAAACTTTTCCAGAATTGTTCTACTGTTCCACAGCCACCAATGTGAGTTGGTGGTGTGAGTGTGGTGCTCGCCTCTGGTGTGCCACCAGGGTTATGCCTTGGACTTCCCCAACCTCTTTGGAAGAAATTTTGGGTTGTCTCTTCACTACTGTGACCTGGGGCTTGTCCACACAGTAGTTCATGCTAGCACTTTACAGTAAAAATCCAATGCCCACAAGCTCTTACTACACACCCGTTCTTTGTGTGAGGGTGTTTCTAGGTGTGCACACACAGGTTTAAGTCACTTAAACTGGTCTGTGGTGGCCGCATACAAAACAGCTACCGCCAATCCACTGGCATTCCATAACTTACTACCTCTTAGCAACTCTGGTTTACGTGCTTGCTTGTACCCTTCTACCAAGGGTAATGCCCTGAGGTTCCTCTCAAATAATGTTTGTATGAGTGAGGATAATAGTTTTATAGCACTGTTAAAACAGAAAAGGCATTGTGTTTCCTTCTACGACTTTTCTGCCATATGCTGCTAGTTCCCTGCTTCCCATTTTGCAGTCTGAAGTTGCCAGAGCAGATGTTCTGTACTTGTATCTGTAGTTCCCCACTGTCTGAATTTCAGGTTTAAAAGAGAAACTCTCTCCCAAATGTAAAAAAAAACCAAACACCCCCCCCCCCCAAAAAAAAAACCAAACCAACAAAAAAGTAAAAAAAAAACCACATTTATACGTGAAAGGAGTTTCATGTGTCAAGTGTTTGTCTGAGTTGCCAAAGATAAATCCAGGGTGCTGTTTATTTACTACATAGCATATTTATTATTCGTGCCACACAGGGCTGATAAGACAGCATAAGCTATGTACTTGTAATCATATTGCCTATTGTTATCTTGAACTGTGCTGGTAGGAAATACAGAATGTGTGATTTAACATATAAATGCTGCTCTAATATGGATTTTTCAATTGGCTTTACAGTACCATAACAGCTTGGGGGAAAGATCATGAAAAAGATGCTTTTGAACACATAGTGACACAGTTTTCTTCAGTGCCTGTATCTGTGGTTAGTGACAGCTATGACATTTACAATGCTTGTGAAAGAATATGGGGTGATGACTTAAGGCATATAATTGAAGCCCGAAGTCCAGAGGCACCGCTTATCATTAGACCAGATTCTGGGAATCCCCTTGACACTGTTTTAAAGGTAATCCTTGTTTAAGTCATTTGTATATAAGATTGGGAAGTGCAATTGTTTGTTTTGTAGTGACTGGCTAACAAACGTAGGAAACATAATGCTCTAACTTGGTACACGTAGTGTATAGTCAATGCTGGGCAATTTTGACCTATGAAAAAATGTAAACATTTACCTCATCTCAATATAGATATGGAAACTTTTGCAGTCTGAACAGTTTGATCTTTTTCATCAAACCCATTCTTGCATACCATCCTTGAAGCTTTTACAACAGTAACTAACCAGTTCTGCTGGTCTAACAATGCCGGAATGATTCATTAAAGAGAAACTTTCATCGCTTAAATAAAGTGGGAAACAACTTGAGTATTAATTAATGGCAGGCCAGTAGGACTTATTACCAATGAGTTTAGGTATCTTGGCATCCTGTTTTAATGTTTTATGCTACAAATACAAGTTTAGCACTCTTCTCCCTTTTGTAAGATGTGCATTTGTCAGTGGCATGTGACCTCCAAGCTGAAAGATGCTTCTCACCACATAGCTCTTTAGAGAGCATAATGATTGTTGCAGTTCTGTAGTAAAAGCTTTGGATACCTCTGAATTTGAGTAGCTGTCAGCACTATTCTAACAGAAAGTAGGGGAGATTTTAGTTGTGTTGGTACTCTATCAAATCAGATCCACACAGCTTTAACACTTTTTTTTTCTTTGGGACAAGTGACATATCCCAAATAGGAACTTTGAATAATCTTTATCAGAACTGATAAGAAAAACTTGTAACTGAAGTGTTTAGTTTAAATTATTGGTCGCTAACAAAACCAAAGAAAACTAAAAGCCTCATCTAACACCTTAAGGGATGTCAAAAGAAGAGCAGAACCTTCAGCTGACGCATTTAACAGCAAAAACTCACAGCAACCAAAGAGGGAGAAGAGGGAGGCATGGTTTTGATTAGCTCTTTGGGTGCAAGTTCGTAGAGGCCATATGGTCTGTGACTGCTTTTAATCTGATGGCTTCCCCCACAATGGTTGGCATGCTTTTTGTTTGTGTGCTGCTGTGGACAGATTTAGAACAGGATATGTGGATTTATTTATGAGTTGGTTTGTTTGCTTTTTTGCTGGTTTTGAGTGTTTTGGGTTGGTTTTTTTTTTTTAAGAGAGAGCGAGCATGACTCAGTGTGGAAATCGTGTTTCTGTTTTGGAATGGCAGGTTTTTATTTTTGTTTTGAACTGTCTCCCTTCTCTTTTCAACAGGTCTTGGAGATCTTGGGGAAGAAGTTTCCCATTACGGAGAATTCAAAAGGCTACAGGTTGCTGCCACCATATCTCAGAGTTATTCAGGGGGATGGTGTGGATATCAACACATTGCAGGAGGTAGGAGATCCTGTTCATGTGTCAGGGTGACACTGATAATGCTGATATTTAATCTGGACTCTGTTACCACTAGTCAGATGCTGCAGCAGAGACTGCTGACCCCACCCTGCCCTTCATTCCAGATGCTGGCAGCTATATCCTCACATGTAAAACAAATTCATTAAAACTCCACAGGGAATTTTTAAGATTCATAAAAAAACTGAAAGGCATTTCCTAATCCCCCTGTTGTAACTCTTCTCCTCCCACTGTCTCTCCTTTTGTTTGCTTTCATCCTGCTTGTCAAATCTAATTCAAATCAAAATCTGGCAGTGTTTGGTCCTTTCATTGATATCTCAGGCATACTGTGTGATTGCTGTGCTATAGCAACAGTAGTAATTAACGGGTTTGGCTCATTAGTTATGTACCATCTGAAGTGTGCTTGCACTCAAATATTGAAGGTGTAGTTTTGAAGAAGACCTTTTTTAAAAACAAGGGTAAGGGTTCATTGATTTTTGGATAGTGGAATAAGGATTGGTGAAAGCCCAGGCAACATGTATAACAGGTTAGACTGTAGTCTGAGTTAAAAGTGCAATTTCATCAAGGCCAAAATTGGCTATTTAGTACGTGCTGCGTGCTTGAAACTAGTTATAAATTCACCACTATTGACTAGATGGAGATCCTAGGTAATATAATGTGGCTACGAAGGTACAGACTGCAGTAACTGCAGATGACAGAGGAGGACGACTTGACTTTTATCAGGTTTGTCCTGTATCATTCATCTTCAGCTGTATTAGAGTTCAAAAACAGAAATAAGTTGGATAAACTTAAGATGAATTTAACTTGATTTTATTGACACTTGTCTTAGCTTTCTAGACTGACACATCCTTAGATTCTTCTTAACAAAGTTGGCTTTTGCTGGTTCTCAAAATTAGAAGCAAGAGAGCCATCAGGCTTGTTCTTTAGTCTGAAACTGCGTATCTGACATGGGCACCCATATGAACCTCAACAACAGAACTCAAATTTGTCACTTGGACCCTTGGAAAGCAGTTAATACTGAGATTGTTACCTGACATGCGTTATGGTTTTGCTCCCTCTCCAATAGCCTTTAAAGCAAATTTTATTTTACTTTTTTTTTGTCCCATGTGGCTTTTTGAGACTGTACAACTGTGCTAATGAGTTTAACTGAACACAAGCAAGAGAGGTTAATAGCTGGAAAGAAAGTTTTCACTCAATACTAGGGGAAAAGGGCTTTATTTTTTAAAAAACTTTTGCCTGTTCCTAACAACCATTTGTCAGGACTGATGCCTGTATTAGGCGAAGTAGGTTGTCACTGAGACTTTCATGAGTCGTAACAGGAACGAAACTGGACTATTAATTCGTTCTTGTATGGAACTCAGTGGTTGCTTTCTGTAAGTTATACTGGATGCTTATATAACATTGATTGTAATCAGAATATTAAAACTAGTATTTAAAATTTTTTCATTAGAACTAGAAATGCAATGCTCTCAAAGTTCTAAATAGAGCAGGAAAATAATTCCGGTAGCAAATGGGAAAGGATGACGTAGAAGGAGCAATTCTTTGTTCAGATGATCTGCCTGTTTACGTGTTTTCCTCATTGAACTGTAACTGATTACGGGGGGAAAAGGCTTCCTGTAATATGTAGAAGAAGAGAGCTGAAGATGTAGTTCCACAAGATGTGCAGAGCAGACATAACTCACTGTTGCCTAGTGGCTGCCTTCTCATCTCTTCCTGACGCTGTAACCTTGCTGCACACATCATGTCAGCTTTGGGCATTGAACTGCCAGTCATTAAACTGATTTAGCCCACACATGTCGCAGCAAACTCTTTCAGCTGAAAGCAATCAATTTTGTCGTTTAATGAATTTAATTTGGCCCAAAAAAGGGGCCAGTACTCACTAGCACCATACAGGACAGGGGATAAACTGTCATTTTGAACTGGGAGAAACAGTCAGGAAGGAAAGAGACACTTCTCATTTGACAGCAGCAAGTTATGTTGGAGCAAAAAGATTGTAATCTTGCAGCCTAATTTTAGTTTTGTTTAAATTTCGTGGATCTCTATCTTCTTTTATCACCAAAACAAAGTTTACCATGCTGCCTTTTGGAAGACAGGGTAATAGCTTGCCGTCTAAAAAATGAACCAACCAAACAAAACCAACCCAACCCCAAAACCAATCCAAACCTGAAGTATAATTCATCCTTTTTAAAAAGGATTTTACGTGAACAAATATGAATATTGTTGTGGCAGTCCTTTTGCGCCCCCCCACTCCCCACTTATAGCCTGTGCAAGTGATTATTCTAATAATTCCGTATCAGCCTTATGTTGTAGGTGTGATTTATTGTTACGGATCACATGAAAGGTAATGGGTACAATAGGAAGATCTAGATGAGTAATTGTCGCGACGGAGGGAAGACACAGTCACTCAATATGAGTGATCAGCAGACTTATTGTACCTTACAGTCACCTTTTATACCTTGTTAAAATTAGCTCATACATATTACAAAAGTTAAGCTCATTATTGGTTAGTTGCCTAAATACCAAGCCCGCCCCTAGTTTCTCTTCTGTAGTTATCTGTTCCCACCTGCAACATTCTTTTCCCACCGAAATCTTCCTGTTTCTGTGTAACAAGGACAGCCAAAGACAGTGTATTTTGCTTTACTTCAGATAAGCTGAGAGCGATGTGCGTTTTTGTCCAGCCAGCTGGACTATGACTATGTGACCCTTTTCAGCTAGCCAGTTATCCACAAGTAATGACCAATCAGTCTCATGTAATGATCCAAACTAGCTGAAACAACAATATAGAAAACAACTTGGAGTATAAACTGGATTTTAAAATTCTTTGTTTTAATAGGGGATGCTGGTAGAACAGGTAAGGAACATTTTCTGACTTTCTTTTAGCATTTTCACTTTTAAAAATCATTCCAATCTGCTAATCCACAATTTACTACACTTTCAAAGGATTTTCTTTGAACATTCAATTTCCAGGTGTCTTCAAATTTTTACACAAAGAAAATCCTCTAATCTGGAGTCACAGTTGGTATATCTAATCATGCTCATAATGGTCAGAGGAAGCTGGTCAAAATCTTGACATCTGAACTGTTCTGCCTGTATAGGTTTGAAAGCGCGAGACAAGAAATTGTTCTGTGTTGTTTCCCTTTGGGGGAGGCTTGAGTTGTTTCAGATCTCCCCCTTTTCTTCCCTGTTACTGCTGCTGTTTGCCGTATTTTCCCCATAGCTAAGAAGCTGTTATCTAGTCCTCTGCTGCATGTCACTGGTAGTCAGAGCTGTCTTTCAACTTAGTCTCAATTTCCCTTCCCTTCCACCCTCACCAGCCAAAGATCAGTCTGAGTAAGGAAATCCCTTGGGAGAGAGTGGAGAGGTGGAAGCCAGCTCTTCACCCAGGGTGAGTGAGGAGTTGTGCCTGTGGCCCGAGATGAACAAGCCATCTGTAAATGAGAGCAGGAACACTAGCTGAAAAGGGGTTCACGTTTCTTCTCACACAGGCAAGAAGGTTAAGGGGCCATGGCCCGCCTACGCTGTACTTGGGCTAGCAGCTGTTAACCTACAAGTATCAGTGAACATCAAGTCTAAGCTTCGTGTACCTTGGTAGGATGTTGCTGATACCAGGTAGTTTGCGCTACATCTTGTGGGCATGTTCAAGCAAGTTCAGTGTCAGACCTGATCTATAAAACTGGATAAGAAAGGAGTAGAATGCTGGCTTAGGCTTGGCCAGCAGTTCCTGTGGCTTCAGGCTTGGTCAGCATCTTGACAGAACTTGCTCAGAGTCCGGGTGGAGTTTACATACATTTACCCCTTCAAAAGGCAGTGCAGGTAAGCAGGGTGTGTATCCGAGCCCAGTCAAGGCTGGTTCCTTACGGTACTACAGGGCCTTATGCTTAAGTAGAGGGTATGCAAAATCCTTTTCCTTACCCTTTCTTTGTCATCTTCAGTTACTTCTGAGATGCTTAATTAATTTCAATCCTTTCTACTCCCTGAGTACCCCTGACTGGTTCCAGGAGAACCTAATCACCTGAAAATACAGATTCCTTTTGTGCACGGTCACTGTCTGAAAGGGTATGATGATTACTGCTAAAATCAATAGGATTGACACATATCAAGGAGGTATTTGTTCAGGCTACAAAGCTTCCAAAAGGTTCTCTTAAGTGAAGGTCATGGTGCTAGGGCCTGAGATTCTTTTGCTTGGCTTCTTAGGTGAGGCTGAGTAAGCTGGTACCATTAGAATGATGAAAACTTATCAGTGAGATCTCTACTAGGGAGAAATCTGCTAAAAAAGTAGTGGGGAGGTGTTCAGAGCATACCCTGAAAATGTTACGGCTCTGCAGTCCGCCTGCCCTGTTGGCTGGACTCTGTCGGGCATTCAGGCTGAGAGTATCAGTGAAGAGACTGTATGTGACTGACTGGGTAAACAAAATACTAGTATGCTCTTTCATTTACAGTAGCTACCCATTTGCCACTGCCTTAGTTGGAATAATCTCTTTTTCTTTTTTTCCTTTTTTTTTTTTTTATGAATGAACCTTTAATTTTGACTTAGCTGTCACCTAAAAAAAAAAAAAGCTTGGCATCAGTAGCTCCTGTAATGGTCCTGTTCAGTGTTACTGTGGCACTTCTTTTTGGTGCAGGAGGCTGAGATTGCACAAAGGATTACCAGATTTCTGGCTGTGTTGAGTTCTGAAACTGCACTGTTCCGCATAGATCATGTCCTTCCATTCTGCCTCTCACCTTCCTTTTTTCTGGATGGATGGGATTTTTGTTATTTCAACTGCTCTGAAGTTTTCTCACCCACTCTTGTTAGTAAAACGTTTAGGGGATAGGACTTTAAAGATGCCCTTATTGGGGCTATAGCCATCATTTCAGGCTGTCATAAAAGTAACAGGCCAGGGGAACAGATTTTGACCATTTATGAGCATGACAAAACTAGCACCCATTACTTCAGGCTAGAGGATGTCATGTTTGGCTGGATAGAATGAAGGTGGGGGGAAATACTCTAGTAAGTTTTAACTTGGCTGTTGGGAGCAGTGTAGCTCACATTGATCTGTACCTGCCTGAGGAGGTGGCAAAGTGAACTCTTTGAGCAGCTGTATGTATTTCCATTTCCCATCTTCAAAACTGCTAATCTGATTAATTCTAGTCAGTGTAGTTTTTCAGGAGAATTGCTCTGTTGAAATTACTGGTCAAAGTGAATAACAACTCTCTGGAACGGATGAGCAAGATGACTGCATTGTTTCAGGATACATGCTATGCTTTGAGGTCTTCCCGTAATTCAGAGAAACTGGAGACCTCTGAAATAGCCCGTGAAGTCTCTTTATTTTCTTTAAAGTTTTCATTGTCTGGGCATTAAGTTACTGTGCTGCCCTAGTGTGGGAAGTATGTATGTTGGCATGGTAATAGTTTTACAGCACAAGCTTTCTATAATTGCGCCATGCTGGGATCACAAATAAAAAGGCAAACAGCGAGCCAAGTATTGACAGAGTTGTTACGTACATCTCCTGGAAACTGAATGTTAGTTGGTTTAATTGTCTGTAAAAGCATCTTGTTTAAGTAGTATAATATTTTTATTGAAAAATGGCATGGCCTAGAAGTATGCTTTGTCATAATTTTCTTTTTCTTATCAGATTGTGGAAGGAATGAAGAAGAATAAATGGAGCATTGAGAATATTGCCTTTGGATCTGGTGGAGCTTTGTTGCAGAAACTAACCAGAGATCTCTTAAACTGTTCCTTCAAATGTAGTTATGTGGTGACCAACGGTCTCGGGGTATGTTTTTGTACAACTTCTACTACTCTGTTTTCAGTAGAGGCCTCCCTACTTAAAAATCTGTTTGATGTTTCCTGTTACAGTACCATCATCCGCATTAGGTACACAAGCCCCACGAAGCCCTTTCCTTTTGAAAAAATACTCTTTTCATTTTAGGTAAATGTCTTCAAGGATCCAGTTGCTGATCCGAACAAAAGGTCAAAGAAAGGACGACTGTCACTGCATAGGACACCTGCTGGAGATTATGTGACACTTGAAGAAGGCAAGGGAGATCTCGAAGAGTATGGGCAGGTATGAATTTCCAAAATGCATTGCATCGTTCTCATACAAAAATAGACTTGAGAAAAAAGCAGGTTGTAACTTAATATCATAATTTAATTCTTACTGTCTTTTTGTTCAGCTCCCGTCTTACTACTACTGAAGTGCACCTAGTGCCAAATTCAGTAACAGCAGAATGTTAGAATGTCAATAGAACGTTCAGGCTTTGCAACTAGAGAACTTTTGCTTATGTTTGTCTTGAGAACATTGCTGCTTTTTTCAAAAACTAATGTCTCAATGTTGCAGAATATATACTAACAAAGAAGTTCTTTATGGGCTGTATCGCACAATTTGAGTAGTGACCTGACTTGCAGGTGGGGGAGGGACAGGCACAACTAAAACTTGTTTCTACTTCCCCATTGAGATTTTTAAATAGTTCCTTCGGGTGTTAATGCTCTGTACATGGAGTAGTTGCCCAGTTTTCAAAGACTTTAAACTAGAAATCTAATTTCCCTGGTATAATTGCAAAGCGAGATACTATTTCAGTAAGATAAGCACAAATTTTATGCTGATCTCAGGCTTTCAGTTTGATATCTCTTACATTTTCAGCGTGCAAGCAATTAAATGTTTAACTGCATGTTGAGCCTCTTCCTGAAATAAGAGTTTGGAAAATAAGTGATCAAATTGCACTTCAGGCTTTAGAAGCAGGAAATTTCTTGAGTTTTCTGTTATACAGAAGCATATTTCTGTGCTACTAGGCAGAGGGATACTACTAGGCATACTGTTCTTTGCAACAGCAAGCATAAAACTGAGATGTCTCTGAGAAATTTCAAGACAGAAAACAACCAGAGTTGTATACGCTATACAATAGTATTATAAAGATAATGTGGTCTGGATGCAACAATAAGAAAAGACTGACAAAGTTGTATATACAAGTATGCATGTGCTGAACATTCATATATACATATATATATATATATGTATGTAGAGAGGGAGGGACCTAATGGTGAGAAATCTCTTCAAAACAAATCACAAGACTTTGGCTCTGAAATTAGGCAATATACATTTACTAATTTTTTGAAAGATGAAATAAGTAATTTTACCAAATTTCTGTCCTGGGATATTAGAGGGGGTTGTTTGTGTGCAGGTTCTGGGGCTCTGGAAAGTGACAGGGTAACGTACACTCTTTTGTGGGCCCATTTCCCTAAAGCCACAGGTCCTTGCAACAGGTCATCAAGCACAGCAGCTGCTCAGCACGGCTTCTGTGCTAATTTTCTGTACAAAGCTGTACTTACTGATCTTGCAGTGTGCTGTTGGCAAGCACTTCTTGATCCACTGTTTTACAAAATACACGTGCAAAGGGGACTGTGAAGAGAGATTTTTTTTTATTTATTTTTTTTTACTTCTCCCCCCGTAGTTGCTCTAGAGGAAATAAAGATGTCGTTTAAAGCTTTGGAATAGAATTGTATTTAATTGGTGGAGTGTTGCCTTTTTTACTAGCTGCTCTAGCAAGGTGTATTTAGCATGTGTGTATTTTGGCTTTGGCCAGATGTGGACAACTCACTTTAGGATCTACTCAGCACAAAGCTTCTGTCTGCACACAAGATTGCCTAAATTCCCTTCTTCTGTCTCACTGTTAGGGAAAGGTGTCAGGAGAAGCTGTAAAGATTTGGTATCTTGACAGTTTAAAGCTCTGCTCTTACACAGCTTGATGCGGGTGCTCGCTGTTGAGCTCGTGTAACCTGTGTTGTTTGTTCATTTGCCAAATCGCCCTCACTAAAACAGTGGTGTTTCTTGCAGGATCTCCTTCATACAGTATTTAAGAATGGAAAGGTAACGAAATCATACTCATTTGATGAAGTAAGACAAAATGCCAGGCTGAAGAACAGTGAACTAGAAACGGCGTCTCACTAAGTTTCATTCCATGTCTCTGTATGTGTGTGTGTAACAAGTACGTACTGCATAGCTACTGGGTTTATTGTACAGATTTGTGTGTTAGTGTTTTATGACATTGTAGCCAAATTATTTGTTGGTTTATGGACATACTGCCCTATCTTTTGCCAGTCTTTAGAAAAGATGAAATCAGGAAATGGTACTTACATTGTAAAACATATTTAATGCTACAGTGTGCTTTTTAGGGCCCTTTGCCGGTAGTGATTCAATCTGGTATTGATCTTTTCACAAATGAGACAGAGCTGAGAAACTTTTTTATATATAACAGAATATCACAAAATGGATTTACATAAAATTATCATAATTGCTTTATGTTTATATTTAACTTGTATTTTTGTACAAACAAGATTGTGTAAAATATATTTAAAGTTTCAATAATTAAGTCTTTCCAACTTTTCATGATTTTTATGAGCACAGACTTTCAAGAAAATATTGGGGGGGGGGGGATCCATTGCCTTTTGTCCATTAATCAGCAAATAAAACATGGCCTTAAAGTTTGTTGTGACATTGTACCATTTGATGACTAAATCAGGACTTGTTTCTCCTTAAGATCCCATAGAATTGCTCACCTCACCGTTTCTTGTAGTTGTCTGTATTAGTAAATCTGCGTTAAAGAAAATTACTGTTCTTACTAGAAGGTTTAGGTACTACAGACCTTGCCGGCACGGTAAGGTATGTAAATGAAATGCCAAATTTGAAAGGATTCTCTACTGCAACTTACCTTGCCAAGTCTATCCCACTTGGCATATGCACCTCAATATTTTAAGAGTAAAGTTTTTAAGAGATCTCCTCTTCCACTATAGAATATATGTATAAAATACTGAAATATGGAAGCGGTGTATTTTAAAGTAACTACACTTCTGGGTTTATTTTTCATACACTGTAAGTGACATGACTTTAAAGCAAAATACTGGACTGGGTAGTGCACTTTTTTACTTTTTTGTATTTTTTTCATTGATTTGCCTTTTGTCAGACTGGATGTTAAATTGTAAAAATGTTTAACTATTTTTGTTAACAACTTTAATAAAACTTTATGCTAGCCAAACTCCTACATGAATGGCAGACCTGTTTCCCCTTCTCGCCCTGCCTCACTGGGGTGAGGAGGGGCTTTTCTTCTGCAGAGAGTAACTGTAAAACAATGTGTTTGAGAGAGACTTTGGAACTGTCTGCACTTGATTGTATTTGCTCTCTGCGTATGCTTGATTTGAATATCTGCTGGAAGACAAAACTGTTAAGGATTTTTTTGAGAAGCTATGTAGTAACCTCTGAAATGTTCGATAGTACTGTAGGATGGCTCTCGCTAGAAAAGTACCTCCCTTAAAAAAAACCAACAGCAAAAGCAGATGGCTCCTGCGTTATGTTGGTGATCAGCTATCAGCCAATAGCTCAATATACTGGTGTAATTAATGTTTTTAATTAGTAAATGATGTTCCAGAAAAATGTTAGGGGTCATCTAAAATAATTTCAGCCTACATCATTTTATAAAATGTGCTTTTAAAGGAAGATTGAAAAGCCATACTTCGTTGTTCTTATTCTCTTGCCAAAAAGGGCCACATCAAAGCACCCACAGTATTTCCAGGGTTTGTGGTTAAGACGTTTATGCCCAGTCTGAATAGTTCTTGTTAATAACAACTTGTTTTCCACTTGTAGTGTATGTAATTATACATTTAAGTGATGTATTGTTTTAAAGATAGTGCTTTAGTAAGACTCTAAATGCTGACCTTTCACACTGAGGAACTGCCTTCCCTTTGCTATTAATGATATTGTTTGTATTTGGCCAGGAAAGGTTTGAAATCTGGACCTAGGATCAGTAGCAGGTAAACAGTACAGAGCCTATTTCACTCCTCCACATGTGTACTAGGGAATTTTATGATGTATGGTTTAAAAAACGATAAAGTAAATGCTGCTTTCATTCTGTACCAATAAAAATTTTGATAACTATTGACTACCCATAACTGATATTTTTGTACTTGAGAACTAAGAATATACTGTGGAAGCACTGTGTTCTTGTGTACCATGAAATACATTAGTAATTGTTCGGTATTGTCTAAAACTTTTAAGAGTTGAAGCAACTTGTGCATGTCACCTTCAGAAGCTGTCACATCACTCATTTTCTTAAATGTTAGTATCTTAAAAGAAGAAAAAAAAAAGAACACCTGGTGCTATTCAGACCTGAATACATGTCTCTGTGTTTGGCGGTTTGATATTCTGGGCATCAAGGGGTTGACAGAAATTACTGCAGTGCTTGAACCATAAAATATCCTGATTCTTCCACATGAAAGCAGGCAGCATGTTTGTTTGCTTTAAATTACTAGATTTGTAGTCATTGATATATTTTAATTATCCCCATTTCATAATATAATACAGTATTTGTATTTAAAAATAGGAATTGGGAGTTTTGTGTTTAAGACTCTTTATTTGTAACCATATTTAGCATAAGAAATGGATTTTATAAGACTATTTTTTTTTTTCTTCAGCTGCGTGATTATGAAAGGATGCTTTTTTGGTACTTTGAAAGATCTGAGGAGAGAACAGAAGAGTACTTAACTGTTTGGTTTGCCAAAATCGGAACAAAGCTTAAACAGCTGGGTTTTTTTCTTAAAGGTTTTTACATTCCTTCTTAACCTGTTTAGTGAAGAATAAATATTCCTCACTTAAATCCTGTGTTAAAAGTAATTTTAATGTACTTGACATCAACTACCAGTATGTAATACACATGGAAATAAAGTTTAGTTCTGGCAGTGAAAATCATAGCCATCTGACTGTGTCTTGAAGTTGTGATGTTGGGCATCCGATTTCCTTCCTGTGCTCTTTGTTGCTGAACACGGAGCAGAGCGGTGCTGTCATTGCAGCGCTCTGTAGGGAGCTGCTCAGTTGGCTTGCATGCAGTTTGTGATTAGATGATTGAATTTAAGCAGCTCAGTTCTAGAGAGGGGAAAATGGGCTCTTTTTTTGCTTTATTGCCCCCCCCCTCCCTTTTTTTTTTTTTTTTTTTTTTTTCAGGGGTGTGTGTGAGCACATTGGTGCTTCAGCATCTTGCCTGTTTGTGCTTGAAGATGAAGCACTTGTAATTGAGCTTGATACAAGGAATTATCCTTTTATATATATATTTGACATAATCCTTTCTCAAATAAAGATTCATTATTTCAATTTTACCTCTAAAGCCACTAAAAATGCCTGATTAAAAGCAAATTAACCAAAGATGTTTCAGCCAGCCTTCAGTTCACTTCAGTATCTGTCAAAAAATGTCAGCTCTTCATCAGAAAGAACATCTCGTGTCCCTTTGGACAGGATTTTCGTAACATTTTAACTTGCAGAGGGTATGTTGCAAACACACATCCACACCAACAGCATTTGTAAGGCAGCTAGTGTAAAGATTATTTATTGTTTGTTGCTTGTCTCTTCAGGTTGTACCATAACGTAAAAAGGGGCTCTTGTAGCCTACAATAATGGCATTTTAGCACTTGAATTTAAAGTCTCTGTTACGTTGTCTTTACAGAGAACATGCACAGCTTAAGCGGTAGGCAGGCCTCTTCCCCATGCTGGTAAGATCCTCCATCTACAACACTGGCTTTTCTCACTCTAGTCAGCCTTGGTGTAAGTGATGGTGGGCTCCCAGGTCATCATGCAAAGGAGTCTGCAGGGAAATTCCAAGCCTCAGGCTGTGCAGGAGAAGGCATGAGACTCACAAATGTGTCTCTTCCTACATCCTCCAATTTACTGTAATAAATAAAATAGTATCTGTGCTGAGCTGCCCGAGGCAGGAACTGTAAGGATTCATTTGAGCAATAGTAATTGCATTTTTGCCTGGTACATATGGGGGGTTTTGTCCACGAGAGCCCTATCGGGGTCCTCTAGGTGCACACCTCTGTGAAACTTGTCACACCTGAAAGAGAGATGACCCTCTTCTCTTACACCTGGTGGATGAAAGCACCTGATGTGGAGAGCTGCATGCCTTCTAAATAACCCAATGATCGGAAATAAGGGAATGCTGAGACCGAAGATGCTCTGTGAAGTAACAGTTACTGAAATTGCAATTGTTAACCAGGGATGATACTCATTCCCCAGCCCCTGCTGTTTTACTAGTAACACAGATGACCTTGTTAATGAGTTTAAACCATGCTTCACGGTTAATGAAATATGTTTGGTTTTACTTTATGATAAAGGATGAAAAGCAGTTGGCAACAGAGCATTTTGAAAAAGTATTTTCCTGTGGCACAGTGTGTTGTTGAAAAGTGCCCTGACTCCTGCTGTAACATAATCCAGAGCAATTCAAAGGGTAGGGGAGTGAAGTCAGCAGGATTCTTCTTGGGCAACATATTCTGTTCCATATAATTTCCTTACTAATCTTTATATGCGTACTCCTAGCTGCTTTTTGAATCGAATTTCTAGAATTTTCTGTTTATGGTGAGGTTTCCTGGAATCAGAACTGCAGTCCTCTCTCCTGACCCTGGCTGGTGCGGAGAGGTCTCTTAAGGATGGATAGAGAGCCATCATGCCTCCAGCAAGGTTTTTACTTCCCTCTTAAAAAACTCAAGGGCAAGTTTATTGTTTGTTTACCTTTAAGCCAAAAAATGAAAATATTTGGGTTGTATAACTCCTTTTCCCCCAGCAATTTAGACTGTCTCTAAATCAATTCAAGCTGTTTCAAGATCACAAGATATATTTACTCAAGCATACTGTAATTTATCAAGATACATAACTATTTACATTTTCATACACTTCATTGATTAATATTGGTCTACGAGATCTGAGGATCTGATTTTTTGTAGTCGTTCCAATGCTTGTGTCAAGTAAACATACTGTATGTAGCCAGTTAATTATAAATTACTGAAAATGGCTTCAGAATTTTCTATAATTGAAGTGTGTAGATAAAGAATGCATGGACAGATCTAAGGGCTTGACATTTTTACTACTTTGTTAGTTTAGGTTAAAGCTTTCACATCAGCTTTTATGCAAAAGGAGATGAGGTAGCTTATTTTATAATGACTGAGTATTCATATCACCAAATTATTAATAAAAGTGACACGCACATCAGGCTGACTGTATGGTCTCCAAACCTTCCATCTTCTAAAGTCAAGTGAAGAACATCACTCTCAAGTGTCTTCCCACAAAAGGGAGAAGGTAAAAAAGGCTGTTTTCTCAGCCCATTTTGGATGTGGTTTCCTCAGCTCTCTGGCTAAAGAGCAAGGCTGGTGTGCTCTTCGCTTTCCAAGAAGTTTTCCCTATTCCAGACGATGCTACCCTATTTTAAGCATAAGGAATTGTGGCTTGTTGGATGTGGCAGAAGGCTGGCATACCCTGGCAATTGCAGAGGGTGATCTCTGGGTGACATGGCTTTGGGTAGAGGTACGCCTGTAAGTCACAGAAAGGTCAGAGCATGACAACTGATCTCCCCCTGGTGAGGGGGCCTCCCTGTCACTTCTGTTTCAGCTGAGCAGGTTCAACAGGTTCAAGTCCATCCTGTCATCTGCTGTGCAAATGTGGAGGCTGCTCAGCCGAAGCAGAGGGTTGCAGTGTCCCTGTGATAACAAAGCAGGGGTCTGTTAGCGTGCCCTGGTCTCACCTTAATCCGTTTTTCAAGGTTTGTAGCTACTTGTTAAGCCAAATGCCAGTGACAAACTTCATTAAAGCTACTGTTCTTTCCACATGCTGGTTTTTGCAGCCTCACCACCAGCACTAGTACTTGAAGACCATTATTTGCTTTTATTGCAACAATAAATCTCCAGAAGATAAAAAGGAAGATTTCACCTCTGTACGAGGTTTTGCAATCTTTACACCTTCGGACACAAGCAAATAGATTCACACGCTAAAACCAAAAGAGAAAGCTGTCCTTGTGGCCTTTCATGTCCTGAGCTGTGACCATGAAAATGTTAATAGAGATGTGAGGATTTGGCAAAACAGTGGATTTGTTCTCTTAAGAATTGGTTTCCTTATAAAAGCCATATACTAAAACATACACTTATAATCTTTATTGCAATTCATAAACCATAGATGAATACTCAAACACTTTAGCTTGGTTTCTGCGGGTGCTTTTTGACTCCCCGGTCCCAGCCAGGTGCCAGGCAGTTTCCAGACGGTTAATCCCATCGGGCAGAGAGGCCACACACAGCACATCGGGCACACAGCAAGGCAAAGTACTCAGGTGCATAGAGAGCACAATGCTGGGCCTTGTGTCTGCTGGGCAAGTCCAGCGCTACTTGAAATAACCCCGTCATGGACCCCCGAAGGACAAAACGCATTTGCAGTGGGTTTGGTGAGCCTAATTCTGCTCCAGCTCTACTTACAGCCTCGAGGCTATTCCTGCGGCTGGTTTGTTGTAAGAAAGCACACAAGTGTTGGATCCCTGGTCTGATTTTCACAGCCTGTACTGTGATTAGGCAAGACTTGGAAAGAGTTTCATTAGTTTCTTCCCTGTTAAAATACGGTCCTGCCCAAAGGTGTTTTGAGGCAAGAACCTATATGGTGTGGTGTAGGCCAGCATGAGAAGAGGGAGTGACTTGGCAGGTTGTGCTATGATTGTAAATAATAATTCCTTCCCAAGTCAATTGTTTAGATATACATACTGTCTCCAAGATGGTTGTTACAGTGCTGCAGCAACGGCAAGGGTATGAAGATGCGTGTTGGCTAAGGCTGCTTCTGGTTCTTTTCCAACTGGCTTTCTTTACTACTCTCTTAAAATGTAGTTTGGAAAGTACCACTCTCACCAAGCAGCCACATGTAATTTTCCTACGATGCGGTAAAGCTCTGTGTTACAGTGTCTGTTCTTGCCTAACAGTTGAATTGCTTGGGTTTCTTTTTGTTTGGTTGGTTTTAGTGCTATTGAGCTTTGCACTGACATTTTTGTGAAGCTGTTTTTTATAACCCCAGGATTTTGTATTTAAGTGGTAGTAGATGAATCATAACGCATCACTTCATGCGTGAGGTTAGGGTTATTTTTTCCTGTACACATCAGTTTATGTTTATGCTAAATTTTATCTCCCATTTTAATTTGCAGTGACTGTGTTTCGTAAGGTCCTTTTGCAATTCTTCACAATGAACACCCATCCTTATTACCCTGAGTAACCAGCACCTCCAGCAAACTCTCACCTACCTACTCATCGTTCTCTAGATTGTTTAATAACATGTTGAGCAGCATGAGTTCCGGCACAGATCACTTAAGTGGAGTTTCACACTCTCTGTGAAAGCTGAGGGGGTTTCCTGCTGTGCTTTCTATCTGTTAACATCGTACCCATGTAAGGATCTCCTTTCACATCTCAAAACTTCTTAGCTTCCTTCAAGACTTGATTACGAACCTTGCTGAATGTCTTTTTGAAATTAAAGTAGGTTATATTAAAAGGGTCTCATCCACACAGCCATTGACTCCTTCAAAGGGCTTCAAAGAAAGTGACTTTCTCTTGCACATGTCATCCAGAGTCTTCCCCAGGAGCTTAAATTAATTCCTTCCACTGCAATTACAAAGTGAAGTTTGTCTACCTTCATCATCCAGCCCCTTGGTCTTTCTGTGCCTTTGTCCACAAGACCAATTCAAAATTTGGAAAATCTGGCTCCAGACAACTCAGGGAATTTGTGAAACTGAATCTTGTTCTCCTGCTGTCTTTGCCATGTTGCAATGCAGTCCTCAGCGATGAATGGCACAATGCCGACAAGTTTCTACAGTCCTATTCATGTGCTGACAGTCACCTATTTCAGTGGAGTAGCTTGGGATAAGAAAATCAGCTGGGTATTAGGACAAATCTATTCAGCAGGTCTGAAGTAAAGAGACACAGTTGTCAAGTGACAGACCAGCTTGTGGGAGGCTCGGCACCTGGTGATGCCTCTCAGGGACTTGCACAAACAGGAAAGCTGGACATTATGAAAGAGACAGCCTCACCAGCCTTTTCTCAAGGAATTTGATGTGGACTAGAGGCAGGGAGAACCTAGTCTGCACAGTGCTCGTCCTTGGACTCCAGGGAAGTTCTTGTATTCCACAAGGGACTCTGGACTAAACCAGACTCCAGAGCACTTCTGAATAAAGTGCCGTTTGCTTTAGAATCCCATGCCAGGCTCTGTGGACATGCCTCATGTCCGAAAAAAATAGTTATATAAACCTGGTCAGCTCTATCCTTGAAATGAGGGTATATTGAAACCACTGAGGTGCCTCTGGCATATTTGGTGGGCATGAAGTGAGCACGGGCAACTGGTATTTTACATATGTTGACTGTACAGGGATCACATGCCTGTAAGTGTATGTACATACATGTATATTTTACATACACTAAGATGCAAATCTCTCTGTCTATAAATAGACAGATGTATATAGATGTGTATATATTCTGTCTATAGAAGGATATGTCCATAAAGACTAAAGACATTCTAATATATTTCATGGACTATGACCTTTCACAGACTCGGTACAGGGATCCTTGCCCTCTTTCTTCCCGACGGCTTCATTTTATACACAGAAGCGTTGTGTAAGCAGCCTTTTCAGCTACCACCTGTCTGGCAGCTTATGCTGAAATGATCATCTATGATTACTCCTAAATCTGTCTCTGAATTAGTGCTTGCCAAGACAGTCTGCATGTCTGCCTCTGGTGTTGTGTAAGTTGGTATTTATCTACCTGCCAGTGGACGTCATGTGACTGTGACCAGGCAAGACTGGTTTTCGGTTTTTGTAGCAGTCACCTGTCTTTATCCCTCTTTATTACCCTTCAATTTACATGTCTTCCACAGACTTAATCAGCAGAAGTTTTATGGCGTTGTCTAGTTCACTGATGAACAAACTGAATTGTGGCAAAAAGACCCCAGCCCTTTGGCACTGCTGCTAAAAATGGTTGTGTTTGTTGGAGACTCCCAAAGATCAATATTTTGAGATCAGTGGAAGAACTAGTTCTTAATCCATGTAGTTAATTACCTGGCAATTACCTGTAAATAAATAAAACCAAATGTGGTGCTGTACTAATGCCTTGGAGGAATTAACATTGCATTAGGATGGTTTTCTTTATTCAACAGACCTGCAATCCCATCAATAAAAAGACACCAGCCTTATTTAATTCCCTTCATTACTACTTATTAAAGTTCTCTGAACTGAAAGGTTAAGGACGATGTCCCTTCAGGTTTGAGCAGAAAGTACTGCCAGCCAAATCCTGGCATCTACTGCAATTCCTAACGATGAAAGGAAATACCTTTAGCCAAGGAACGTGCTGGGAATATTTGGCTGGAGAAAGCGGTCCTGGAGGAGAAGTGAGACCTGTGTGTTATCTAGGTAAAGTCACAGGAGAAGTAGAAACCATCACGCTGGGGACTGTCCTGCCTCCCACAGCCCAGACCTGGCAGCTCATCCATCCCTGGGCAAATGTCTGCATTGGACCAACTTGCTGAGCCACAGGGCTTGGGCTCCACCCCAGCACCAGGGGGCTCCTGGGTGAGGGGAGGTCCCAGGTGATGCAGGACAGGGCACTTTGAAGCACTCAACACCTGGACAGAACCAGCAGATGATGGTGCAGCTTGCACCTATGTTTCTATGAGATTAAAACCTGTGTACTTTGGTGATAAAGAAGGTGGAAGATAGCTGTGGTGGACCTAAATCAAGTTGATGATACGTCCCCAACACTCTGCTCCAGCAACATTTAAAAGCTTCTGAAATGAACATAAATGTAGTGTTCCCCCATGTTTATGTGCCAGAAGTCACCACAAAACAGTGAGCAACGCTGATGAGGTAGGAAAAGAGTAAAGGAACAACATTTTTAAGGGAGAGCACAACTTCTTGAGATACACATGGTCCAGGGCAGGCTAGTGATACGTCCTCTCCAGTGGAAAGGGCAGCCTCTAGCCCTTGTTATGCGAATGCTTGTCGTACACACAAGAAAGCCCAGGGCATTTGTGTTTCAAAACTGAGTTCCAGGTCAGCCTGGCTGCAAGCTCGAGGACAGCAGAAGTCGCACAGACCAAGGGAGTCTGTAGGGAAATGGCTGCTTCGAGTATGCCAGATCCCTCTGTCTGCAGCTAAGAAAAGCCAGAGGGACGGACACTGCTGAGGGCATCCTGTTAAGCACAGGTGAGGACTGTATAGCTCTCACTAGTGACCTTTCAGCTTCCAAAACCTTGGCTGTAATTTGCAAAAATGCATTTTGCCTTTGCCATCACACCTGTGCAAGTGGAGGTGGGAGGGAAGGAACTGAACTGCAGCCAGCTGAGCACCCTTTGAGCACGCTGCTTCTCTGGAAGTGTCAAGCTGAAGCCAAGAAGCACAGCCAGGCCGTCTGGGACCCTACAGTGAGACTTTTCCATCAGCAGTTGCTGCCCAGATGCTGCTCTCAGGAGGGACCCCTCTGTCCCTGCAGCCCAGCACCCTCTGGAGTGACTCCATTCCCAGCTCCAGGTAAGTTCCAAAGGTGAGTGAGCAGCCTCAGGGCAAAACTACATCTGGTCTTCAGGCAGCAGCAGGCTTCTGGTGAAAACTATTGCACCAGTCTTGTGTTTATTTCCCTTGGGGAGAGGCCCGCTGTCTCAGGACAGTATGTGATGTTTTTCTCTCCTGTTGGTGCAGGCTGGGGACCAGGCACCCCTGGGTGACGAGCAGGTGTTGGCAGCGCCAGTGGCCCACAGGAGATGCGCTATACCTCTGCCTCACTCATTGATGCTTCCTTCTGATTAAGGTCCTCGCTGATAGGCTTGATGTCAGCTCAGTACCAGTCAGGAAAGGGCAGAAGACAACTCCAGAAAGGAAAAATTATTTCAGAAGTGGAAGAATGCAGGGTTCTCTGATGCTTTTCTCTGCTGGGTGAATAACAAACTACCTGGCCACAGCATTTGTAACTAGACTCTTCTCCATATTTTTAGCAACTGATCTATGAGATCATTTTTCTATTTTCAGTTGTTTGTGACTTGGGACTTTTCTGCTGGGAACATGCTGAGCAGGAAGGACCATATACCCTTACCTTCCAGCAAGGGGCTGCGCAGACCCTATGCACCCAGCAAAGGATACTAATTTTCTGAGCAATTTACCTCCCTGGAGCATCAGCAATCCAGGGCATCAACAACAGTTTTGGAAATGCCCTTATATAGTTCCTCCAAGATGCATGAGAATAAGCATGTACCCAGGAAAAGTCTAGACAGTCCTCGTTAAACTGACCTGAACACTTCCATAAGCATGCAGAGTCTGTCTGTAAACCTGGATGTCATCTCCTGTGCCCCACTGGCAAGTGACAGTGTCTTGCTTAAAGCAAGAAATGTAATTCCCACGCACGCCTTTCAGTGACTCAGCGGTTTCAGTGCCAAGGGTCACACAACAGGTCATATACTCTGAGTATCCTACACCATTCCCAGTATTAACACAGTGCTTGCTACAAACACCTAGATCTGGTAGCTGGACACCACTAGCAGGCCCTGCTATCAGAAAAGGGCAGCTTCATCATCCCCCACTTGCCTGCTCCTCTCCTGCCTGCCCTACTGCGTTACACGCAATGTGCCTTACATCATCTCTTACCTCAAAGGGCAAAGGGATCCAGACCCTGAGCGCTGCTGTTCATTCATAAATGAGTAAGGACACAGTAACTAGTTGACTGAGCAATAAGCCACAGCTATAACTTTACACCAAGCCAGCAAAATTACCTGCAGGATCCCCCTAATGCCACCTGTTTTGTGCTAAAACCGCAGCTTTCTTTATCTATGCCAGAACTTTAACATCCATTAAACAGAGACAATCTCTTGCAAATGGGGCAAGGCTCAGAAGAGGCAAGTTACCTGGTCTGTCTGCAAGTGGCATGGTCCCAGCAGTGTAGGGACACAGGGTTGATGGCCACAGCTGGGCACGCTCCTGCCTGGTGTGTCAGACACAGCCTCAGCCACTTGCTCCCATGGCTAACAGCTCCCCCTCCAAATTTGTTTCACGTTGTAGAAGTGATTTCTTGGTAGCAGCATCCTCCTGGCACCACATCTCACGAACCCAAGTCCCCTGTAATGTCACCTTTTCTCCCCAGGTGGCTGTGTATGGACATGCATCGGCCAATCCCTGTCCTCTCTTTGGCAAGATAATTAACCTCCCACTGCAAAGTGCTTCATAAAGAGGAGTTTATGCCCCTTCCCCAGCAAACCTGCACCACATCAACAACCCTCCAAAAGCCCCCGCAGTAACTGCCACCTGGGTGGCAGCAGTGCCATCATCCCCTCAGCTCAGGGTGCCCCCCCAGCCGGCCGGTGTCTCAGAGCAGGGCGCTAGGACTTGGCTCACACCCCAATCGCTGCGCCCATGTGCTGGGTGGGTGAGCACTGCTGACCTTTAAGACCTTGGCACAGCAGCAGGTTTGTCAGCCAGGATGAAATTCTGCCTCTGGAAAACCGAGAGTAAATCCAGGCGCAGAAGATCTCGATTTTGCCTGAGCAGACCCCTACGTTCAAGGTAATACTGTGGGATTTTTGCACATTAGGAGCCTTGGCAGGGCTCTACTAATGGAAGCACAGGCACCAACGTGGTGACCCTGTGCGGAGCCACAGGACACGGGAGCTCCTTGCAGCCTGATGGCCACCACCGACCTCTGCGAGCCAGCAAGCACAAGATGTCTCAGCTTTGGGACTTCAGCGTTTCCACAGCTTCAGGTTCACCAGCTCAGCTGCAGAAGTTTTAAGCTACTTATTTACTTTTCCTGTGGTGCTTCAAATGTATAAAGTTCTTATAGAAGTACAAAATGGCACTTCTACTACCAAAAGGGGATTGTTTATCAGGTTTTATTTCCTTTCAAGTTAGAGGAGGAGTGGAAGAAAATATGAACTTTTTTTTCTCTGAGAAAACAAACTGACCTTTGAGTGTTATGAAAGTCTTTATACAATAATTTGGGCAAAGAGAACTGGAATTTCTCCTGTGAAGCATATTTTTCCTTTAAAAATGTCAGTTTGCTAAAACCATAACAGTTTGCAGAAAGGCTTGTTTTCAGTGAATCTGCCCATTTGATAGCTGGTTAGAAAAGTTTTGAAATTGCTGAAATGCTGAGTTTGTCAGCATAACTCTTCAAATATGAAGTTTGTCTACAGTTGGAGTTTAAAAAAATTAGAATTAAAAAAATAGAAAAAATCAACAATAATAAACAATAGAATTGAAATAAAAAATAACTATTTTTGCATTATTTAAAACCAAAATGTTTAAGCAGACCTAATCCAAAACACATGGTGACCATCAGTTTACAACAGCTTTGAAATTTGGGTTTCTGGGGAGTGGAACATTCACCCCATCCCAGGAGGAGACTGGTAAGCAGCCCTGGCAGGAAAACTCAGGGTATATGGGCACCAGGGCCGTGAGGCTTCATGCCTGTGCTTTAGGATAAACTGCTGACCTTGCGCAATGGCATCGCTTTCTTTACAGGTATCTCTTCCAAAATGGGCTGACCCTGACCTGTGGCTGTGACCGTGGTCATGCAAAGCATGAACTCTGCCTTGGTTCAGGCCAGCACACAGCCAGTAACTCCTCTGAAGAGCTGTGCACAAAATAAATATGTCTAGCACCCTGATGCAAATATAATGTTAGTTAGAAATCAGGAAGCCCCTTCTGACTCATGAGTAGCTTCTCCCAGCGGCTCGGAGGTGGGACACAGCCACTGCACGGTTTGCCTGAGCCCACAGGCAGCATGGGGAGGGATGGGGTGATGTAGAGTTGCCCTTATTTCTATTTATTTTACTGATCTGCCCCTATTTGACGAGTTTTTCAGTTTTCAGAATAGCACAGGTTCCAAGCAACAGGTGCAGCTTTTCTGGCTCTCTCCCTCTTCACCAAAGGCAGTGCAAGACATCTAATGAAAAGAAGAAGAAACATTAAGCTAAAGGCACGTGTTGGTCTTACTAACCAACGCTAACTAACCTTAGAAGGCTTATTACTGTTTTGCTGCTACTTTTTACCTCAAAAAGGAAGTACTCTGGGCTGGAACTACTGTGAGACATGTTTAGAGCAAGATAAGAGTCCAGTCAAGATCCTGCCCTCCGTTAAAGGTATTTTTGTTCAGGAAATATATTGGTAACCACTGGTGGGTGGGGGAAACCAAAGCAGATGATTAAAAATAGGTGAGTAAAATGTCTTTCTTTTTACTCTTTTTTTTCCACCTGCTTTCTGCGCCAGAGAAAGCACACAAAACCAGATACATTAATTCTAATTTTGGGAAAAGTGGGGGGTTTAAGGCTAAAACAGAAAAGGAAGACTTCATCTTGAAACAACGCCTGCCAGAGCCTGCACTGGCAAGGTGCTAATGCGCTTCCCGCCTGGGTGAAATGATGCTGCCTTTGGCCTTGAGCCCCATGGCACACCATGGCTCATCATAGATATCTTTTATTGTGGCTTAGGGCCAAAAAGGCAAAAATAATGACTTATATTTGCACAGCACATTTCATAATCCACTGGGGTTGCAACTGAGCAGGTTGTGTGCAGCTGTGCCCTTCTCATTCAAATTCCTGAGTGCCAAATTAATGCGCTGGTTTGTGCTTGTTAGAGAAGACGCTAAGTGGCCTGTCTTTCCTCTTTGTTGCTTGATAATGCACCCTGCTGCAAGTCACCCTGAGAGCTGCTGCTGTTGATTTTTATCCTCCTAGGGCTGAAACAACACTTTAATACCAGTTAGTGTATAATCAGTACAAACCTGCCCTTGCTCAGGTCCCCAGCTGGAGCAAGAGATGTATCTGTCTGAAAGCCAGAAAGACAAAACCATGTGCTCTCTCAGCTGTTCATCTCCAAACTGCTCTTTCTGGCAGCTGGGCATGAGGCTTCTTCATCTGGAATTAATGTCTATGTCTGCTCTTCAAAAAATCACCCATCACTTATTTTTTTGCCTCCTTGCTGCTTAGCCTAACATTTTCCTGAATAGCCAGGAATAAAGTGGCCTTGTGGGCTTTTTTAAGTTCACAGAGCTATAGGTGAATAACAATACCCAAGAATCAAAAGCATTATGTTTAAATGTGTCTAATAAATACAATGAAGAGAGAGAGAAGTCTGAAGGCTTTTCTACACCTGAAACAGATAATTCAAGGGTCATGAAAAATTCACTGCGATAAAAAATGTAAGTCCCTGGAGCTTTTGGAGTAAATCTGGTCCAAACCCAAAGAGAGTCAACCAGGGATGCCTTTAATAAATGTTTAATTAATCAATCATGGGATCATGCAGTTCCTAATTATCTTCTAATAGGCATTTTACCCAGTAATTAGTTTATCTACGCACTGAGCTCACACCAAAGGCCAGCGTCCTCCTCCCGCTGGGCAATATTGCTGATGGATGCTTGTCAACAGTCCTCATAGCCCCTGGTACAGCCACGCTGGCTCAGCACCCAGAGCTTAGCTCAGAGAGTCACCCCAAATCACAGTGCCCAAACGGCCAGATCAGGTGGGTGCCTGTACCTGCAGGCAGGGTTTGAGGGGTGGCTGGGGATCCAACATCCTCCACAGCGGGCAGAGGGATGCATCCTCCCACCAAGACCTGGGGTGATGCAGTAGCTTCCCTTTTCACCTGGGATTTTGCTGGCAATGGGAAGTCTCTGTCTCCCAGCTCCTGCTGGCATTGTCTATGGGAGTTGCAGGGGCAGGATCTGGCTGGGCTGTTGGAAGTTTATCCTCACCCTCCAGGAGCCACAAAGCTCCCAGGGTAGCCAGTGGAGTGATGGGAGGGGTGAAACCCGAACCATGGGCACCCCAACTTGGGCCTGGGGGTCCTTCAGCCACCTGCAGTGCAGTGGCAGGAGCTCAGAGGAGCAGTGCAGCCTGAATAATGTCATTTTCCAGCCCAAAATAATGCCACTGAAGCCAAGTCAATGTCAGCTTGTGTTCTACATATTTATGGGTTGTTCTGCCCATGTCTGGTGCAGAAGAAATAATAACAGTTGTACACTAGACTGATGCGGTCCTTTTGGGCTTGGGCTTCACTGTGCCAGGCAGGAAGCCCAGCCCCGCTCCTGCCCAGCAGCCACCCCAGCACCCAGCCTGGGAGAGGAGCCTGACCCCAGCTTTGCAGAGCACCACCTGCCTCCTGGGGTGTCTAGTGCAGTCCCACATCCATCCCATGCTGTAGTCCCCATTCAAATAGCAATAGCATGAAACTGTATTTTATTTAACTCAGTTTTGCTTTCTATAAAAATACAGTAAGAAAGATTATTTCACCAACCAAACTGGGGTAATCCATTACACAACTATCAGAAAGCCCTGTGCATCTTTCTGAACTACTCTGTTGTTAGATGGAACTGGTTTCTTTTGAGGACTATCTTTATTTTGACTATTTATTTAAAATATTTCAACTAACAACCAAACTAGAATAAAAAATGTTGCCTTGACTCCAGACCCAACCTAGAAGCTTTAAGGTTGATTTGCTTTAGGTTTCTGAGACCAGAAATCAGTGCTGGGCTTGCAGAGGATGCTCAGCTGCAGCCCTGTGGCATAGGCACAGTGTATCATCACACCTTTGCCTCTTGAGCATAATGCCACCTGAACACAGGCTGTGCCCCTTCCCTGCCTGCTTGATTTTGGGGGGCATTTTCTCTTGGTAGGTCTGTAAGGCCTTCCTCAGGGAAATACTTTGTAACCTCTACTAATCACGAAAGCAATTAGGTAGAAACCCACACAGGAACCCTCTAGTTAGGATCTAGAAATGCATCTTGCCAAAAGCCAGAGCTGACATCTCCTGGAGCAAAAGGCTGGGTTTTTCCTTCTCAAAGGACAACAAAATATGAGGACGTCCCCACCAGTGCAATCCTGGGTCTGTGCTGCAACCGCTGCAGTGAAGCCTTCACGCTCAGCGGTGGATTCATGCTCAGGCTGGCATTGGTTGCTGGAGGCTGTGTGTGACCTGCTGGAGTAATCCCATGTGCACAACAGCTCGGACATGTCTTTTGACATAAAGGTGACAACTTCACGGCTCGGCTGAGCAGTATGTTGGAGCTAGGTTGCTTGTCTGACTTGGCACGATGGGATGGGATTGTGTAGCGGGAAAAGCCAGTATCAATTAAACTCAGCATTTTTAGCTCCAGCTTCAGTTATGTGAAGGGCCGTCTCATTCTGTGAGTAGTTCTTCACATCCCATCATGGTTCAAGCAGGTTTCTTACCTGCCTCTTCACTCCTGTGCTGGGGCACTTGTGAGCAGGAGGGTAGGGGACGGTATCTCCCTCCCTCTGTGTTCTCAGCCTGGGTAACTGGTCCCCAGCTGACAGCCAGCTCGTGGGGACACTGTCACTGCTGTCCTCACCATGGGGTTCCTGTGTGGCAGCACCGATGACCGCACATCGAGTGCACAAGACTGTCCCCACATCATGCACATCACCATGTTATCCGTTACCACTGCTACAGTGTGACCGCTGGTCTCTCACTGATTGCATTTCTTTTTAATGAAAGTAGATGGACTTCAAAGCCCCAGAGGAGTGATTTCAGGTAGGGGAGGGTCAAAGTGTAGCTCAGTCTTGCTGGGCAACTTCATAAGCTGAATTTGACAGTGATTAGATAGAAATGCATGGATGTGCCTCTGCTCCAGGAGACACATGTCCACCGATCCAGGTAGTCAGTGGCTACAACCTGTCTTGTCTGCAAGGGGATGCAAACAAATTTTTTGTGGCTGGACAGAGCAGAGAGATGCATGCTTGTGGTGGGCATAGTTGCAGGGAGGGATTTCATGAAGATCCCAGTGCTGGCAAGGAGCCACCAGGACAAGTGCAGGGGTTGTAGCAGCCTCCTGGACAAGAAGCCAGCACAGGTTGGTCACTGCTCATAATTTCAACGAGGCTACTGTGGCATGTACAGGCTTAATGTGAGAGCACAGGTACAGCTGGAAGGGATTCAAGGAAAGAAGATACCATGTAGACAAACAGAAACAAACAGGAGTTTTTTCAAGGAAAGACCTACTTTTTAAACAAGAACGGGAAACCCTGGGGGAGGTGGGGATGCTGCTGCTGCTTCATCCTTTGACTCCACGAACAAGGCACAGATCTGCAAAGCAGTTGCCAAACCCCTGAGAGTGTGAGTCCAAGGCATGTGGCAGCTACAGAGGCACCATCTCAGCTCAAGGCTTTGTCCCCCAGGGCCCGAAAACCCCCGAGGGTGGCTGTGGCTGACTCTGGTTTCATACAAATCACTATAAATCAGACATAGGTCCCATCAGGTTTGTAAATGCGCATTACTGCTGTCTGTACCTCATTGCTCAGTCTCTTGTATGCCGTTTCACAAGGAATCCCCAACTCTGGTGCAGGTCTCCTTTTCCACACATTTAAAAGAAGGTGAATTAACCTGAGCCTGTTAATATGTCAACCAAGTTGAAACATTTGCAGGTAAAACATAAAGCTCAGGTTGATAATGGCAACTGGAAACCTTGCTAGAGCAAGACGTAGCATCTGGAAACAAAACAGCTGGGGATGCACAACAGGCTATTGAGCTGGTTTTGGGGGAAGGGGATGTACATGAGGCTGTTGAGCTGGTTTGATGGGAAGCATTGATTTTCCTCTATACTCAAATGCTGCCACACAGCTTCGCAAATTCTCCCTGCTCCCACTTCATTCAAAAGTTAAAAATGGACTGCAGTGCTGGAGAAAGGGTTGATGAAACAATAGCTCTTTTTGTCTTTTCTTCCTCAGCAACACAGGGAGAACAAATTGCAAGGGAAAAAGAAGAAAAAAGCATGTATCTGCCAAGATGAGTCTTGTCCTTTTTGCCAGTGGGCTGAGCAGAGTACGTAGTGTCTTTCTCAGAGGAATCACAACTGCAGTGAAAACTACAACTGAGTCAACTCTGGTGCCAGGAAATCCCCAGTTTTCCCACATGAGATGACCAAGGAAGATTTTTGGTCACTGAAGACTGTTACCCTTTTCCCCAAAGGCAGCACAGGAGTTAAGAGTGTAAGCAGCTGCCCTCAAGTAACAGGACTATAAATCTCTGTCTCAAGGGCAATGAAAATGAAACTGCCTCAAGTGCTATTGGAAAATCCCTCCTTGTTTCTTACTGGATTCAGCCACACAGAATTAAATCACTGGTTTTTCCTTACTCAGGGCTGTGCAGCTTATAGATAAAGGAAGACAAATGTAGTCATCTATGGCATCTTGCTTGGTTGATGCTCTTGTGCACAGGGGCTGTATAAAACCACCTTCCAGAGTGAGGCGACAACTCATCCATACAGGAACCAGGCCCTGTTTTTGTTGAACTTAGTTTTTTTCTTTCACGTATGGAATATCTGACATCAACATCGCTGTGATAGCAGCTGCACAAGGAAATACATTACTTCCTCTCTGAGTGTGTTCCATCACTCAACATTTTATTTTTGCACTAAACCACAACCGGGTATGTCACCCAATTCTGTGCCCCACTATCCCCTGCCACCGGAAAGGCACTAGAAAAGCATCATGGAGGCAAAATGTGCCACAAAAGGCCCGTTCAGTATTTGCGTCAAATGCCTTCCCCACAAACGTGCTGCCAAGGCAGTTTTCTGGACTTACAGAGTAGCCGAGGGCTCTTCTTGCAGCATATGCCCCTTCCTCCCAAAGCTGTCAACCTAAATGGGGACAAGAAATCCAATCCTTAGCAAGACCTGCAGTCCAAACTTGCTCCAGAACCCAGAAGACAATGAAATCCTCTCTCTGGCTGTGCAAATAATGGAGAAAAACCCGAAACATTGACAAGCCTCTTATTGCTTTTCCTTTCCTTAGCAATAATTCCTTAGCAATAAATCCTTAGCAATAATAAGACAAAAGAGATAACTTGTATCCTAAAAGATCTAGGTTCTGCTTGGGTGCAATGCCGTTGATGTCTATGAGAAGGCTATCAGCAAGGGTGTTTGGGTGTTTTACCCCAACACAGAAATGCAGAAAACACACTGCTAGCTGACTGCAAAATTCATAAGCACTCCCTGCTCCCTCGCAAGCTTTTGCACAAGCTCAGGCTCAAACTGATGTGCCCTTGCACCGGCTGGAGCAGGAGGCAGCAGCTGGGTGCAACGTGACCTCCTCTGCCCAAAGCAGCTTTTGCAGCAAGGAAGTCATTAATGACTTTGCAGCAGCACGGGGCAGTTCTGGGGGCTCTGCTGCCTCCAGCCCTGGCTCCCCACAGGCTCCTGGACAATCTTCTGCATTCTCTGAGTGTCTGAGATGAATCCCATGCTGAGGGCTGATTTTCTTAATATGGCAGCTGAGTTCAAATAAACCGCATTTTATTCACATACAGCTGAAAGATTTTGTTGGATCCAAAATGTCATGCTCTCCGTCTGATCAGGTTTGAATCTATTCTCATTATTAAATAAAGAAAATTTCAGAATAAAACATGTTTTCAAAATGAAAAACTACGGCATTTTAATTGAAAATATGTAAAATGGAAGTCTTATTTCTATACATGTATATTATATATGTAACATTAATAAAAATATGTCATATCTTTTTCTTTTCTGTATATATATCATACCCTTATATTCACCCAAAAGACACTTTCTGAATTAGATACAATTTCTTGTCAACACAGGAGAACTTTGAGGGGAATAAGCCATTTATCAGAAATAAAAAAAAAAAAAAAAGAAGAAAAAAACCCCAAACAAATCCCGACCCAGTCCCTTTTCTAGATCTGCAATTTTGCTTCCATTCATTTTGCAGTCACCAGTAGGGCTGTTGGCTCTTCCGAATGCACCTGAGTGAAATTCAATCTAGTCCTGAGGTCAACTTGAATGTCAGCATTGCCTAGATGGGAGAGGTCTTACTTGAGCGGTAAGTGATCTATAGAGTTGTGCTGGTTCATTGCACGGGGCTGAATGCGACCTTTAGATTGCTCCTTCAGCTCATCCGAGACTTTGTACATTATCTTTGGGACATTAAGCACAGCAGGATGAGCTCTCTGGGGAAATTCGGCAGTGTTGCCAGCACTCTGATGTCTGGTCCTGTGGGACGCAATGTACTTCTATCTCCGGCTTCTGGAGTCATATGAATATGTGAGGATCTCAGCTTTCAAGACATTGAAAAGTAGGTTTCTAGCTATTGAGACTGCAGAGAAAAGCTGGCAAATGTCACCTCCTAAAGGTAAAGAATCAGAAGACAAATGAAAAAGAATCTGAGCTGTAGCAAAAAACTGATTTTTAAGCTAACTGCATGGCTTAAAACCAGCACGTTTTTGAGGACCAACTATCAACTTTTGAATAGTTGGAATAAGAAATATCATTAAATTCATGAAGAAAGAAAAAAATGTTCCTTGCTTTTTCCTTCTTCTCTCCCTGCCCTTCTTCCTTCTTTTCTAAGGCTCTAGCCTATTGCTTACAGTCCTTGATGCTTCTCGGTCCAGACATGCCATTGGAGGAGGATGCTGCTAACCAGTCAGATGAAGTGTGATTACTGGGAATTTTCCAGGGTTACAAAATGTTTTCCTTGCATCTGCCAAAGCTAACAGCAGCAGCAGTCGCTGAACACGTGCCACTGGAAAATCACAAGCAGGCTGGCTGCCAAGTATGCAGAGCTCTTTGGACAGAAGCATGTCAGGGTCTTGTGAGTGTGAAAGGACATTGCCATGTCTGAGCTGGCAAGGCAGCGCTCCGGGCTGGCCTCAGGCACGTGACAGCCCATGACTGTGTTCCCAGCCAGGAGGGCTGGGGCTGAGCCAGGTGCTGCCTGCAGAGATGCACTGCGAGCTGCTGGGCTTCACATCGCAGCAAGCCTTGTGCAAGGACTGTCCGTTTGCCATCAGAAGAGCACATTTATTTTTAATGGAACAGTTTAAGTGGAAGCAAAGTGGTCAGCATGGAATAAACAATCTCGGCTAATGGCACGCTGACATTCAGTCACAGTTCAGTGGGGATGTCTCCAGCACCCCTTGAATCTTGTGCCAAGCCATCAAATCCCTCTCATTCAGCAATGCGCATTTGCCAAAAAAAGGCTAAAAAGAAATCTATTGAGGAGTTAGTCTACTGTGAGCACGTGAAGAGGATCATCACCAGTTGGTGTGGAGAATTTTAAATTTATACTGCCCACATATGTCCACACTAGATCAGACCTGGAGCCTGTCTGGCTCTGTAGCCTGTTCCATGGCAGTACCCCAAACTAGGGGAAAGATACCTAGAACTATGGAAGTCTTTCTTCCAGCCTCACATGAGTAGTGACATGCGGGATTTGGTGAGGGAGTCCATTCGCCAGTGGCATTGTAGCAAAAAAGGAGCTCTTTTGTACAACTCTGAATCCCATGGCTGCAGTAACGTCTCATCCAGAAAAAAGCTGGTGGGAAAGGATGAATCCATGTAACTTAGAGAGATCATAATTTTTCACAGAATCACAGAATGCTGTGGGTTGGAGAGGACCTTTAAAGATCATCTGATAGTCCAATTCCCCTGCCATGGGCGAGGACATCTTTCACTCGATCAGGTTGCTCAAAGCCCTGTCCAGTCTGACCATGAACACTGGGTGACCTGTTGCAGTGTGTTACCACCCTCATTGTAAAAATTTCTTCCTTATACCCTCTTTTGGTAGTATCTGTCCAGGTGAGAACCTCATCTTGTGTATACAGAGAAACAGGAACACACACCTCTGTATACAATTGCTCTCATTTGGGTTGATTTCTACTTTCATGCTTTTGCACTGAAGCCTAATTCTTCAATTAAGGCTATCTATTTCCATGGGACATGTCCAATGGCATCCACATTTTTAGGATATGACTTCCAAGGAGTTATTCTTGATTTATACCATTTTAATGAAAAAATCGAATGAAGCTCCATCTTATAGAAGGTTTTGTCAAAACACTTAGGCCCTAAATTCTGCATTCCATTAACAATATGCATTTTAATCAGGTACTTGAAATTCATATCTTAATGTAGATTATGTGTGCATATGTTATGTGCCAAGCCTATATATACCTCTGTGAGGAGCTCAAAAAAAACCCTCAAATCCTCTCTCTTGGATGTTAACAGGCAAGCATGGAGAAGGTAGAATTTTTAGGCACTATGTATAACCAAGAATTTAGTGCACGCTCACAGACGCGATCAAAGGGGGCAGTAACAGTGGATTTATGCCTTTGCGGAACCAGCCAAGCTGGGACAGCCTCACAGTTTGCTGCCTGTGGCCCTCAGAGGTTGTTCCAGCTTTATGTTTCACTAACACGCACAATCGAAATGCTGCCTGGGGGCAACAGATCAGCAGGACTGATTAAACCAACTACTGGAAAAATCCCCAGGAAGCTCGTCAAAACATAGCATCTCCAGCACTGAAACACAAGCTGTGTTAGTTCCTAGAACCCACTCCTGGGTTTGGTAGGTTTAAATGGTATGTTCATACAGACACAGACATGCAGCCAGCCCGTGATCCTGAGATGACAGCGCAACAGGTTATCTCTTACAGCACAGCAGAGCTGGAGGCATTAAAGCGCTGTGCACAGGTAAGGCACATCCTGCTGGCTGTGCTCTACTGACATGCAGGTATTTGCTGAAGGGCACGTTACAATGACAGGGGCACCAGTATGTATAAATGACTCCAGAGCAACCACATAATTAGGCAACCTAGACTTTCCTTCTAAGCTTTCAGTTCTTCAAAATTTTCTCTGAGTAAAGGGCTCATCTGCGAATATGATGAATGGCCTATGAAATGGCTCGTACAGCAGGATGCTTACAATAAAATGGGTTTGGAGCAGACAAGGCAGCGTTATTATTCCCCTGCCTGCCTGGCTTCTTGCCAGCCTCCTGCCGCCTTCTATCTCCCATGACAGGAGGCTGGAAAAATTCTCCCAGAATTGGTTAACATGAGAGAGATCCTATGAAAAAAGGATAGAGTATGAAGGAGGGAAATGATGGTTGAAGGGGGAAATCAGGATTGCAAGGGCTGACGCAAGTGTTAAGCACCTGGAGAGGTGGAAGAGCAATGAGAGTCACCACAACAGGGAGCAAGAAGGAAATCCCGGGCAACAACTTCTCTATGTACGCTCCAGCTCTTCCCCAAAAATGCTGCTCCTATATGAGAAAATTCAAGAGTGGCAAGGAAAGCCACCTGCCCTGGAGGACTGTTGGTCAGCAAACGGGTGAAGCATTCCAGGGCAGGAACTAGACACATGGACCAGCTCTCAATTATCAGGCACAGTTTAGGAGTGAGCATGGTCCAGAGATCATTCCCACCCAGTCCTGCAGCCACCGTGGTTTGAAGGTTAAGGCTTTATGAGTGGAGAGTCAGATAACACCATGTCAGCTGGCCTCCATGTCCAGGAGGGTCCCTGGCCACGTTTAATTTACTGCAGCTGAAGCATCTGGGAAACTAAGGTTTTCTTCTGTATTTTATACTACATTTCACACTGCGTTTATACTGCCAACCACCACAGCCTTATTGTGGAAAGATAAGAATTTTTAAAAACTGGACTGGAAAAACCTTTAAAGCAAATCTTTAACCTGATTTTTAAAAATCTTTCTGTGAGGGCCAGTTGTTTTTACAGCCCAAGTATCTGAAGGCCCAGACTTGTCAGGTAGCCTATAGGAGACCCTTTTCTTCTGGTTTCTCTGTGATATTGCTTTCCTAGGATAATCTGGCAACATTGCAACACCTTTCTCAACTGCTATCCTCGTTTGTTCCATTTTCTGCCAAAAATTGTGCTCCTGTTGAAGCTCACAGTCTGACTGCCCAAATTTATTCCCTGACTGGATGCAGCAAGCAAAGGCCAGAGGCCAGGGGTCACTGTGTGCCTGCTTGGTTTGTCTCTGCTAAATGTCAAGTGCTGAAGAGGTCTTGGAGGAAAGATGTTAAACATGTAGCTACCAAATTACAGTGCCAAGAGTATGGTTTGCTTTTTCCATGCGAAGTTGGACTTGGCCAAACTCTTGGCTTGCATCGAGGAGAGACCTCACCCTTGCATTTGGAAGGCTATGAACTTTTAGGCTAAGGATTTATGAACTATTTTCTTTCATTGAGTAGCATTTGCTTTTAATGACATCAAGGAAGGCTTTTTTATTTACATAGATTGCTTGAGACTTGTTTGATTTGTGTTTTGTTTTCTAGAAAATTTAATCCAGTCAGATAATAACTGAATTAACTACATAGCAACACTTTAATTTTATTATGCCCTCTATTTCAGTCTTCACTTCTCATTGCCATTTCCATGTTATTTAACGCATGTGTATTTTTGCAATTTGTGATGTAAAAGATACGATCTACCTAGTGTATTTCATTGCTTCCAAATTCTTAACAGATTCTTTAAGAACTTCTATTGTCTCTCCTTTGGCAGACAAATAATACCTGCCTGACCATCTGTATTTGTGTACAGTTATCCCACCCAAGTACACAAGACTTCCTTTCTCACCATTTAGAATGAGAAATATTTGTACTGTTGAATAGATTAATTTTTATTTTATGGCCTGATGTCCATGACCCGGATTTGAGTTATAAACTGGTCATGTGTCAGGGCTCATTATCCACTGATTACATAAGCTATTGTTACCAGGATAAATTTAGAATTCATCTGAAAATCACAATTAATCATTTGACCAGCTCTACAAATAAGGTCAGCCAACATCTACTGTCTCTAAGTTCATGTATATTTTAGAATATCTTCTGTGGTTTAGCTGCCTTGATTTGTGTTATAATCAGATATATCTAATTACAGATTCAAATTGCTTTGTATAGTTAGCTTACTAACTCAAGTGTGTTGGCATGTCTTTTAAAGACTATCATATTCTAAATATGTGCATAGACAATAAAGTAGCAAGATATGAAATAATTACTATTTATATCCTTCCATTGTTTGCTCAAAACCCAATATTTCATATTCAGATATTGTTTTCAAGATGATTAAGCTGACTCCTAAAATGTTTTTCCTAAAATGTTTTTGTTTTTTCAAGTCCAATAATGCTTCAGGACTATTTCCATCTGGTAGTAATAGTCCTGTTTATTCTGGAACATCTTGGTTTATATTATGCCTCTGTGTCACAAAATCTATTGAAATCATGCAAAACACCAATCTTTCTGCCAAAGTCAATAAAATTACTACTTGTTGAAGAAAACAGTAAACAACAGAACTTTGTAATGATGTCATTAACACATCCTTTGTCAACAGTTGGGAAATCTGGAATCTTCAAGAAAAATAAATAATAAAAAAATAATTAATTCAGCTTAGTTGTACAATTAATTACACATAAACTTCTAATGAGATTTGGCTAGAAATGCAAACAATTTTTGTAGCAGCATTAGCTGCACAGCAGCATAGCAGCTGTAGTTCAGCATGTAGCATTGGTGCTGCATTTTATCCATCCATCTCATAAATGGACACATTTTAAAGCTTCTTTAATTCTGAGAGTCAGTACGCTCCAACAGGCCCTTTGCAACTGGTCTATAGACCTCAGCTGATCTTGAATCCAGTTCAGGAGTCTGATTCAGTACATTTTGGGGGCTCCCAAGGGATTTTGTCCTACCCTACATTTTCTGCTGGGAACCAAATTGTCCTGTTCTTTGTGTTCAGAACATTCCTGGGATGTCACCCCAAACTACCTCTTGCTTTGTGCCAACACAAGCTTTTGTGCATCCATTTGGTACAAAAAAAAAGAACTTACTCACGAGTTTATTTTTTGCCCTGATCAGTTCAAATGTGTGACAGTATAAACTTCCGCTGAAAACAGTGCAGCCATGGATGAAGTATGTTTATTCAACAGTCAGTGCCAACGAAGCAGCACATAAAGCACTAGAAAACAGAGTGGTAGGCTGAAGTCCAGTGGACAGATATTGCCAGAAAATGGGGTGGTATGGTCAAAACTGAACTTAGTTCTCAGACTGCTGTCAGAAAATGAAGAGAGGGGGAGAGGGAGGGGTTTTCTGATTTGTAGATTCATCAAAAAGTCAATTAATAATAGCATTACAGAGGTGTGTTTTCCATAGTGTACAGGTCACATGTAGTACTAAATGCTAAGCTTTCATGAGACCAATGTATATTCAGGGATCCTACTGATAACCCACACCAAGCTCAAGCGGTCTGGCTGCAGCACAAAGTATGTTCTACCACCTTTCCTCCATGATTTCCACTTTAACTCAGCATCTGTGGTATTCTTAATGTCTTCCCTTCATCCAATCAATTCTGGTGGGTTTCACAGATGACAAACATAAATTAATAATAATTTATTAAACGAATGATAAGCCCCTTATCCTGAAAATGGGTATTTCCACAGCGTGCACTATCACAACACGCCACTAGATGGTATAACAGGATTCTGTCTGCACAGTGCTGTAGCCACTCAGCGCTCCCAGATAAAACCCTTCCAGTAAGAAACTAAATTAATTCTGGTTGAAGATTCATAAGTCTAGAAAGTAATTTAGAGGTTTTATTTCAAGTGCATACATCATATTCTTCGTCCCTTACAGTTAATTGTTATGTTCCAGAAATGTCTTCAGCAATGACTTCCCAACGTGTATTTACAGAACAAGGCACATAACAGAATACTTACTGTAGAGGGCAAGTCCCGCAGCTACCTAGTTAAAACCTACAAAGCTATGAACTATGAAAATTAAGCCACAGGATTCGTTTGTGGATTTTGATCCCCCATGGAAATCACACTGCCTGGGAGACATGCAGTTACGAGAAACTATTTCTCTGAAGCATCCTTCAGAGGAGCTACTGCCTCTGTGGCAAGGACTGCCTTCCCTCTTGCCCTTTGGAAATGTACACAAAAATGTGGGGGGTAAGGGACATGACTGCCTGCCTTTCAATGGCTTCCACAGAGATCAAGGAGAGTGACAAGAATTTTTACACATGCAACAGTAGAAAATTGAAATTCAAGGCAGAAGGGTACTGATAAGCAACATAATAGTTCAGAAGTAACTGTCCTGCTATGAGTGAAATGTTTACCATTTATTTTAAAATTTTTTATATGGTGTCTCAGAGAAAATCTAACTTTTATTTTCCACAGACCTTAAAACCTGCTTGGATATGATAGAAGAATGGTACATGCAGTGAAATATGTCTCAAGAACTTTTAGTAGAGGGCAACATTAAACAGTGATTTCCAGCGCCTTGGAGAAAAAAGCAGAGGGGTGCCACAGAAATCAGGGAAAGGAACAACATCACTTGGCATTGTTATTAGAAAGCCAAAAGAGAAATAAATGGAATAATAAATATACTACCAGGTCTAAAGAGGGAATATCTATCTAAAACATCAGAGCACACAAGCAAATAAAATGATACAGATACTAGAAAACAAACAGATAGCTAACAGAATGGACAAAAAGTATGCAGCCTATTTACATCACAAGAAACTACCTGTAGACAGCTATTTGGCAGGTGAGATTTATTTAATACGGGAGGAAGAAAAGCATTTTCCCCACCTGCAGTTTCCAAAGTTATGACAGACCTACTGAATAGACAGCATTGTGGACAGAGTGGTCCCATGCAACGGTGTGTCCCCTGCCAGATAAGCATTAACTTAATCATCCACTCTTTCTCTATCTATAAACACAGAGCTCAGGACTTCCCTGAATTAATCCTTGTTTGGACTGTGTAGGGGATTAGGATGGGAAAAGAACATCATGTATCATCAAGGTTTTTTCCACTGCTATCACAAGCAACAATATTGCAAATACTCTAAACTCCCTCTTAAAACAACTTCCAGTGTTTGCCTTCTGCTGGAAGACATTTCCAGAATCTCAGACTTAGACTTTATGTTCAGCATAAATTATATTCTTTGATTATATGCAGTGATCCCTGTGGTAAAACAGTCTTTTAATATAAATCTCTGCCTTCCCTAGGTCTACTCCCTCATGAACTTCAAGTCAGCAGTAATACCTTCAGTTACCCTTCCTTTTGCTAAGCAAAATCACCCAAGTTCTTTCAGTCTGAGAAAATGAGCTCTCCGTGACCCTTAATCATCCAGGTAGTTTGAATTAATCTTTCACAAGCATTAGTAAATGAGACCACTGTGTAATGCTCCAGAGGAGGCTCACTCACTCCTTGCACAGGGGCAGTAGTGTTTTGCTGTCTCCATCGGAGACACATATCCCCAGGGCAGGCAGGAATCCCACTGGTCTCTCCCACAGTCTCGTCGAACACCATGAGGCCAGCTATATAAACCCACAGATTGTCCTTCTTTTTATTTTCCAAAGAATGGGATTCGGTAAACTGATAATTTTTTAATATTTAATATTTTTATATTATTAAGAATGTAATATTAATTAATGAAAGTATTTATTTTCACTTTAGAGCTATCAGTTACCTAGTTTCTAAATAAGTCTGTGTTTCACATCAGTTTCATATCCTTCTGGAGTCATCAAGTACCAGGTCAAACACCTTGTAGAACTTGGAAGCAGTTACAGTGACAATTATTATTGGCCCCAACCTTTGATCACCACTGGTTATTCATCAGCTAATCAGCAAAAACTAACTCCCACATGACTGTGTAGCTTGACATTAACTATATTGTTCTAATTTAATTCTCTATCAGTATGGTTCTGCATCAGTCAGCCCATATTTTTCTTAGGTATAGTGATAAATGGATAAGCCTATAATGCCATAACACCTGACATCTGGATCTTGACCACCAATTTAAAGATGACGGGCAATTATTGTTCATATTAAGACAGTTCCTTTACCAGCCCTGGCCAAACACGGCTGCTGAGTATTGACAGCAGATACAAAAGCTTTAGCGGATGTAACTCAACACTATCCTGAGCTCTGCTGGAGTGGAAAGGATTTATTACACAATTAGCGTATTGATACTTTGCTGCTTTTTCCCAAATACACAAAATAGTATTGCCCATTCCTGCATTTTTTTTTCCTTTTTATTGCCCCCCCCCCCCCCCCCCCCCCGGTTGATTTCCATCATTTATGTCTATTCACTTTGCTATAATGTCTTCCTTCTGCGTTTCAAAAATGCATTGCTGTTGTCTGCAGGGCTGTACATATACCGGTCCCTTGGTCCATTTGCTTTCTTATCACTTTTCTGCCATAGGCTGCCTCCTAATTTATATTCATTATTACCAAGTTCTCCCTGCTCCCATTTGTTACGTAATTTTTATACTTCTGTTGCTTTTTCCCTAAGCCAAACTGGTTTTCTAAGCAAAATAACTCTCTTTTTCTGTAGTGGGATATTTTTGTCCTCTTAAACAGTATACCTGCTTAAATTCTTCCTTGCAAAGATTTGATTCGGAATTGGTTTTAGCTTATGAAATTAGCCCTGTGGAAGTACTAGCTATATTTAAAGTGTTTGATATCACTTTGGAATGCCATCCACTAGCAAAAATGTTCCAAAATACTTTTAAACCCAGTGGAGACATAAGTTATATGGAGTGAAAAATTAAGAGCCTTTTCCAATTTTGCATTAATGAGCCCGCAGCTAGAACATTGTATATAGTTCAGAGTACACCCAAAGCAGACATCTAACAACTGAAAAGACTTGGGGAAGTAAAAAAAAAAAAAAAAAAATCAATCAGGGCTAAGAGCATTTTTGAAGAAAGTTTTAAATAGTGAAATAAATGCTTTTAACTGACTGACAAGTGGAAAAGGAGAGGAATCAAAGTGCCTATATGCATTTTTAGGGAGATACATTGCCTACAGGGTATAAGTAGAAGATGGGGAATAAGGAAGACAGAGAAAGAAAATACTGAAATATATTGGATGGGGGGCAAGGAGTTTCTTGGTTCATTTAAACTGAACCAAGTCTTTATATGCCACATGTATGGAACAGTTCTTGGGCATGAAGGATGTGGAGATGATGAGCAAATAGATATTCCATCTTCTATCTTGGTCTGTCCCTTTTTTGTATTCTTATTCTACTCCTTAAAGGCACTGGCTATGCAGGCAGCTAAGCTAATCAAGGTGGCTTGAACCCTCAGTATCGTACTGCTTGTCTGGACTGTGGAGGTTTTTTTGTGAGCTTCATGTAGTATATGGAGAGTAGGGGCATAGATATTCTCCCACAGGATATGTTTTCCTGGATTGGACACTGCTCATTTAAATCCGCGACAGACCCGTAGAAGATCAAAGGACATTTCACCAACTACTTTAGAGATACCACCATGAAACACAGCAAAAACACTGTCAGTTCCACAGACTCCCCCACTGGACTGATCCTGCAAGACATGCACAGCCCAAACTAAAGCACATTTTAGTTGTGCCATTGCAATATCCCCACAAAAGAGACACTAGAAGACTTGCACAGCTCTACTGCAGTCTTGTTCCCTAGTTTGCATCCACTGTTCAGCTCCATTGCATTTAAGAAGGATTAATTTCATCACCAAAATCACAGCTTACTGTTCTCCCCTTGTAACATATCTTATGAAGTCAAATCATAAATTCATTATAACTGAAGTAACTAACTTCATTGTCTTAAACCTTATCCTGGAGGTACTCGGGTACCATTTGCTAAGCATATCTAAAGCATGCCCAAGGCAACAGGATAAAGGCTCAGGCAGAATCAGCTCTGCGCCTGCCGTACTACAGGGCTGATAGCACCACAGAGCAATGCACTTGCAGGAGATGGAACTGTTTCAAGGCTGTGTCCAAGACCACACCAGAGCACACACAGGAAGCCCGAACGCTCACAGATCTTGTCACCTTCACTTGGAAATGCAAGGTGTCATCATTCTGCAGACTGGTGGTTTAGGCTCCTCTTACCACCTTGGGGGTTGCCATTCCTATGATACCCTGCTGCGATTTCCAACAGTATTGAGAGGTTGTAGCAGCCTCCTTTGAGGAGGGGCTGATCATTTTGATCTCATGCAAACTGCGTGAGAACATTAGACCCTTCTGCCAATGTTTTGCACACATCTGGGAGTGCTCTGCTCCATGACAAAACTAAGAAATACAACGTTTTAAAAATTAAATTTAGCATGTGCTTGATGATACCTGTATGCTCTGCTAGAGCCATGGGAGGCTTGAGCACTTGCAGAATGGCCCCATTCTGCCAAGGAAAGCTCCACAGGTATGCATGCATGTGCTCATACCCTTCAGTGCACTCTGTACCAAGTGTAGTTTGTACCCATAAATGCATATTATTGGAGATTTCCAGTGGACAGGTCAACTAGTCATGATTTCTAAATTAGTTACTAATCTGCAAGTTGATCTTAACAGCGAGCTCATACACTAACAACTACCTTAGTAGTGATGCTAGCAAGCTTGCAGTTACATCAGATTTAAAAGCTGTTTGCAGATACTGGGATTAATAGAATCAGTAATAATAATTAATTGTATTTTGAAGTATCAATGGTGTAATGTTTATGCAATAAAGAACCTATTTTATTAATTTTTAAGAGTTTTTATAACCCTTAAGGACTTGCATGTCAAAATTTGACAACTGGGGAATGACCATATTTTGTGTGTGCAGTCCATGGCACGCTCACAAGCACAAACAAGAACAAAGCAGAAGACACCAGTCAGGGAGGAGGCTGCCAGACTGGGCAGCAGCTGTATTTGTAACATAGCAGTGAAAGAAAAAGCCATCCTTTCCACAGATTTAAACTTGGACTACCTCCAGGAGCCCATAGCAGCAGGCAGATCTCAGCATCTCTCTTGCTTGTTGTCAAGCTAGGGTCAAAAATCCTCCTTGAACAGAGAGGCAAACTGCGTGAGAACATTAGACCCTTCTGCCAATGTTTTGCAGCAGTGCAGCCCCAGGCCGGCTGAAAGGCTGATGCTTTGCTACTGTTCTCGTATGTACTCCCCAACCTGGAAGCTTCCCTATGCATTCCCACCCTTGGCTGGCCTCCCATGACTTATTCACTGTAGTAACATCTGTCACAAAGCAAACTCAGCCAATATTGCCCACCAGCCTCCATATCCCTGACCATTCCTTCCTTATCTGTCAGTATCAAGTCCATAGAGCACCTCACCTCATCAGCTCTTCCATCACCTGTGCGAGTGAGCTATCACTGCAGCCTAGAAAACTCCTGGATTGCTTGTGCCCTGCTGCGTTGACCTTCCAGCAGGTGCTTAAAGTTCCTCTCGGGAACCAGAGCCACCTTCTGGTTATCTGAAGGTCTCCTCTACTTCTTCCTGATTAGGTAGCTTGTAGTAGACAGCCACAGTAGCATCACTCATGTTGTTCTGCCCTCTAACGCTAGCCCATAAACTCTCAGCTGGCTCCTCATTCACCATTTCTTCTGCTCTCTCACCCATCTTGGTTTGTCCCTCTTAAGGAGCCTTTATCCAACCATGGCAACACTCCGGTCACATGAACTATCCGATGCTGTCTCCATGACCCAAATGAGATTGTAGCCCTGCAATTACACACAGATCTCCAGTTCCTCCTGTCTATTCCCATGCTACATGTGTTACTATACAGGCACTTTAGACAGTCACTCTTTCATGCTGACTTCCCGGAAGAGAGAGCTTGCACCACCACATTGTTCTGTAGGCACTTCCTTACATGCGTACGTACACTTGGAGGGGAAGTTCTGCCCTGTTTTCTTTTTTTAAAGTCTCCCCTTCAAATCATGTCATCCTGCGCACTTTGCTTACCAAACCAGTCCACCACTTCCTCACTTAATGTGGGTCATCATCTCTTCCTCTGATGCCCAATCAATCACTCCGAGTTTAAAGCTCTCCTCAGCAGATTAGCCAGCCTGTTGGAAAAGATGCTTTTGCCCTACTTGGTCAAGTGGATCCCATCTTTTCATAATAATCTTGAGTTCTCAGAGAGGGTTCCATGGTGATAAAAGCTGAATCCCTGTTGTTGACACCAGCTGCGCAAATAATAATTGATCTGCAGGATCTTTTCACTTCTCCCCAAGCCCTTCTTCCTCACTGGAAAAACTGAGGAGAAAACCAGCTGGGCCCCCAAGACATTGACCACAACTCCAGAACAACACAGCAGTCATGCTTGAAATGTTCTGGGTCTCCCCTGGCAGTATTGTTGGTACTCACATGGAAGAGCAGCAGCAATTAATAGTTTGAAGCTTGTCTCTCACAGCATCCTGGATCCAAGTCCCTGGTGAGCAGCAAACCTCAGGCTCAGCTGGCACAGAAGCTTCATTGGAGAAAACTCCTCACCCTTTTTCTGCTACCAGGGTACTGACTCCATTCTATAGCTGCAGACCTACAGCTGCAGCCATCCTTCTGGTGCCAGGAGCCACAAGCTTCCAGCCTTCACCATCATGGGAGCCTCCGTTTCCTAGCCGCATGGGCACAGACTCCACCTGCCCCTCCTATAGGAATGTGGTGGATTCCATTTCCTGGAGTTGCAGGATCTCAGAGAAGATCCAGTTGATCCCTTTCTCATCATCTCTGATGCTGTGTAGGCTGCTGACCTCCTCACACAGCTCCTGGTGACACACACCTTTCACCTGTGCACGCATCCTGCAGGCAAGGAGCCTGTGTGCCATAGCCCCAGCAAGAGGCCCCAGGCACTCCTCTGCAGCCCCAGGACTGGGAGCTGTACCATCCCTCAGCAGCTCAGCCTGAGCCAAGGCCTCTGATGCACCAGGGACAGCTGATCCAGACAGTGCTGGGGACCGTGACCTGCAGCTCACCACCACCACTGAGCATGCATATGCTGCTCTGCAAAGGCCCGCTTCTGCACAAATGGCTGCACCTGCTAACTATACGCGGGAGCTGCACTCCAAGCCAGCTCTTCCATTGGCATACCCTCAACACCTGCTGTAAGGCTGCCTGAAGCCATGATAGGGCTCAGCTGGGACAAAACCTCCCAGCACCTTTTGGCCAGGAGCAGCTCATAGAGCTTGCCAGAAGCTGCTAGATCAGTTGGATCTAGCTAGAAGCAGCCACAGCCTCCCTTCCCAAGAGCAGCACCAGACTCCCTCATGTTCCTCAGTGGGTTCCCAGGAGTCCCCCTGCAATCCCAGAAGAAGCTTTTAGAAGATCTTGAAGCAAAGCCAGGAAACTGTGCTGTCCAGTCAGGGCAGAGGGCGGTGGGCAGCCCCTCACACAGGCCTCAAATCTTCTTCAGCATGAGTTTTAGCTCTTCGGTTTCACTGAAGGTTAATGTATGAACAATAGAGCACAATCACAAAAACTATTTAAAGCTTAAAAAAATAAATGATGATGATGACATTTCAGCAAACTTCCACTGTGCGTGAATTGTCAATTTGCTGGGAAAATCACTAAGCCCAAAGCCAAGGTATGGCACAGGCGATGCTCTGAAGAGTGCCAGCCTCTGCTGCCAGCCTCTGCTGCTGTCCCTCCTGTGAGGCTTGGCCACGGGGACATGCAGCCCCCACAGCCAGCCCTCGCTGCAGCCCCGCAGCCCCTCAGCCTGCCGGGGGAGGAGGGGCATCCCACTGCTGCCTTGTGCCACAAAATGGCTGACACCGCTTCTTCCTGTGACAGGTACCACTCTGCTTCCCCACCCACAGACAAGTCCTCGGTGGCAGTAGCCCCCCCAGCCAGCCGTGACTGCAGCCCCTCAGCCCCCACAGCCAGCCCTCATCGCAGCCCCGCAGCCCCTCACCCCGCTGGGGGAGGAGGAGCGTCCCACACATTTGCTGCCTCATGCCACAAAATGGCTGACGCCGTTCCTTCCTTGACAGTACTGCACCACTTCCCCCACGCACAGACAAGGTCCTCGGTGGCAGTAGAGCCCACCCTGCACTGAAGAGCCCCAGATGAGGTCACGGAGGGTAGGCCAGCTCCTCTGCGAGATGAGCGGGTATGGCAGGGCAGAGCACAGCAACCAGCCCTACAGGGAGGTGGCTGTGGAGGGGCAGGTGGTGGTGTGAGTCCTTGCTGGCTGCTTTGGTGTCTCCCAGGATGGATGGCTTGAGGCTGGACTTTGGCTTGCTGCTGGAGCCTTTGGGCTTTATTAAAGTCCTCGAGTGGGTGAGTAGGGGTGGGGAGGTGTGAGGGGGACTTTGTTCTCTTTGTGGGGTTGTTTCTTCCCCTTTGCTAGGCCTGGCTTTGCTCTGTGCCTCAGTTGGGTAAGCCTGGAGAGGTGTGTGCTAATGGGCTGCCTGCCCCCTGCCCGGTGTTGCTGATGGTGGGTGTTCAACACCAGACTGCTCTTCAGCCAAGCCCTCTGACAGGGAGGGAGAAAACAGTTCTGTGGATACATAAAATCTATGTTAGTTACAAGTCTGTCATACGGACTTGTGCTGTTGTGTGTTGTGATTGTTGGGGGTTTAGGGTTTTGCTAGGGAACAAAGGGAAAACAAGAGCTAGAGGGTCAAGCTGGTATGGATTACTCTGAGCATGTACCTTCTAGCTACTCCAATCTGCAGTCGTAGATGTTTGGGACTCCTAAAAATACTTCTCTTACCCACCACAAGAGGTACTGTGCTGGCTTTTAGTATTAAAAAACAAACAAAAACTGCTGCATTAGAGCTAAGAAGTATAAACAAGAAGAACTTTCAAATGGGCTCTTGCTAGAGGTATTGCTCATGTTTGTGGATTATAGAAACTCAATGTTTTCATTAGTTCTTGACATCACTTCATACTTCAGCATTGCTAACTCTGTCCCCATTTCTTGCCCTCTTTAGCTGTTTCAGCTAAATATTGAGTTTATTTCCTTTGAGCTCTAGTGGTGTGGACTAACATGTCTGTGTATCAATTCCTATAGATTTTTTTCCATCTTTACTTTTGCCACGTGTGGAGGCTTTCAAGGTGAAACTACCCTTCTAGTTTCCTGCAAAGATGTGGTAAACAAAACAGTTACAGCTGCTTTTGCTTATCCATTCAGGTGAGTATGAGCTCTTCAGTTGTCACTCGTATGCTAATTATTTATCATTCAGTCATTCCCCATCTGTCTCCCTATGAATATGTACCTACTGTATATATCTGAATGAATGTGTGAAACCTTTGATTTGCTCTGTAGTAGCAATAAATAAATATTTAGTCATAATTGTTCAGAGCATTGTAGTTGTCAGTGCCCTATAGAAAGAAGTAGGTAGAAATGGCAATAGGCTGTATTACTGCTTTGTATTGTTCCACCTTAAGCTCCATTATAGCAGTGCATGAATGCTACAGAAGGTAATTAATAAGCAAAGCAGCACAATTAATTGTAACAGCCTATTTCTTCATCAATTTTTAGCTGCTTTGGAAGCCCTAATAAGATTATTTTGGATGTGCAGTTATCATATTTTTGTTCAAAGATGGACTAGACAATACTCCTCCATCTGACACACACACACCCCCCCCCCCCCCAAGCCTCAGGGCTATTTAGCCACTTAGCGGGAACGAGCTACACCTGCACATCGTCCATGTCAATCAACCCACTGCCTTCATTCCTCTACATATAGCTGATACCTTCTACAAATATAAATTGCCTTTTGGACTACACTTACTCAACTAGAATGCTGAAGCATTGTTATTGGAAGTATGACTGTATGAAGTTTCCCCTATGTAGTAAACTCTTAACTACATGAAGGATGTAATCTTTGCAGGTTGAATACTGTTGTATTTAGTGCACCAGACCCAAAATGTTGTGGTGGTACTTGGACTGATGTCTATCTCAAGGGCAACTTCTCTTATGCACAATTCTTTGTTACACTTGCAGTGTTGGTATTCCTCTACTGCATTGCTGCACTTGTGGTATATATTGGATATAAGCATGTGTATCGGCAAAATAACAAGCTTCCGCTAGCTGTAAGTAATACTAAGGTATCTTGATGTTTTGGCTTTGAAACCAGAAAGAGATGAGAAACACTGTTAATACAAGAATATTTGAATAACTTATGAATATTCAGTAGTTCCAAAGGCTAGATGGAGTGTGAACACAACTATCTCAGTCTAGTCACTACAGCACTCAAGCAGAAAAGGGGACCCAAAGCCCTTGAACATCCATGGCATCGTACCATATGCAGTTATTGGAGCAGAGTGGAATGAAGTTCCACCTCCTCAGGCAAACGGTGTCTTCAACACAACTTTTCTTTTGTATTATGAATTTAAATATAGAATTGTTCCATAGGCAGAACCTCCTCTGTTAGTCTCTGGGAATTTTCCCTGTGTAGAGCACCTGCTGTGCAGACACAATTGGCAGAGGGAAATAGTTATCTTGTACATTTTAGTCACCTTAAAGCCCTGATCCTCGAATGAGAAATTTCAGAGGGTGCCCAGAAACAGACCTAGTGAGCAGATTGAAATCCTCTGTCCTATCTCCTCTACCACCCCCACTTTACTAAACTTTGACTTAAATTTTTGTAACATAAGTTAATATAAATTCATATAATCAGAAATTAGTTTCTAAAATAAGATGCCTAGCACTTGATTTCTTACTAAGTGTAAAATTGCTTATGCTTGATAGGTGCAAAAGGCATACAGTTTTGTAGCTGATTATCAACACAGAATATAACTTGTGTTGTAATTACAACATGGTTAACAGCTAAATTTGCTTGTGGTCAGTAACCCTGATGCAGTTATTTCAGAGATATAATTGATATTGTCTCTGCCTTGCTCTCTTATGTTACATTCAAGCAAAAATTTTTCACCTAATAATGAGTATTCTTCCGCAGGACTTCACTATCACTGTCATAACAGCCTTTCTGTGGCTCTTCAGTACCTTTGCTTGGGCAAAGGCACTTGCTGACATCAAAATGTCCACAGGGGCCAGCATTATTCCAGGAATTGAATCTTGCAAAGCACTAGGAACAACTTGTCGTTTTGCTTCTGTGACCAGCATGGGAACTCTGAATGTGTCTGTGGTATGTATGCCTTCTGCCATATGGGTACAGTAAACATGTAGAAAATAGCCAATGGCACCTGAGAGCCCTGTTCTACTGATTGCATGCGTTGCTTTATGTGTTAAGATTGGTTTATGGGTTATCAGTCATTCAGGCCCATTAATGCTGTGGTAAAACACTGACCAGACTTATTTTTCAGAAGGAAATAACTTCTTCAAAGAAATTAAGAGAAAGAACTTGTAGGATCTGTCCCTAGAACTCTTAGATGCAGCATTTCCAGACATATTTGAGTCTGTTATTTCTGACTGTATGCAAAATAAAATATTGCTGAGCCACCCAAGTGGTTTGACTGATATAAGTAAGGAGGAAACACTATGCTTCCTGCTTTGTCTTTTGGTGTTGAACCTAGCTTTTTAGTCAGCTGTGAGCACTTCTACACATCAAACGGAAGCTCCTTGTAATACAATGATATAAAGCTCATGTTCACAGGAAGAACTCCTCACGGCAGGGCAAATGAGGCTTATTGTATGATCTTCCTAGTGATTCCTGCTTTTCAAAACTCTGGCTGTTATTCGTTGGCCCGGTAGTAGTTAATCACATGCTCTGGATGTACATATGCAGACATGCCAAGTGACTGAAAAGAGCTTGTCTAATTCCATACCAAGGATAGAGTATGATGACTATCTGACTTCCAAAGAAGTCCATTTAAATGTCTTGTAATACTCTAAAGCACGTGGGAATGTCTTTCCAAATCAAAGGGGTGCTAAAGATAGCAATTTTTTCTGGTTTGCCTTGAGGTCATATTCTGTCTTTTTAAAAAACAAACAAACAAACAAACAAAAACAACTTAATCTCACATTTTTTCTTAACCTACAGGTGTTTGGCTTCCTTAATACGGTTTTATGGGTAGTAAATATTTGGGTTATGTACAAGGACAACAACCTGCACAACCAATCAAACAGAATTTCTCGAAGTCAAGGAACATATCCAGCTCAAACAGGAGTATAAAACCAAGGAGATAATTTGAAGGGCTTCAACTTTTACGTCATGCTGCCACAGAGCATGGAGCCATTATGATTTATTTCAATAATAACTAATAATACTTTGAATAAACTTCTGTTTTCTATGACGGTTTGACATAAGGTCTTGGATAATCCAAGTGTTTAATTACCTTGAAATATATTATGCCTTTTGAAATTTTGCAGCTTTTTATTACAGTTCTTGATGAGCAAAATGTTGAAGCAATCTGGATGCTGACCCTTCCAGGTTCTTAAATTAGCCTCATAGGAGGGATGGGTGAGAAGCAACTGCATCTGGGTTAGAACTAAAGAAGTTGCAATAATAACAAGCCTTGGCTGAAAAACAAAAAATAAATGCAGCTAGGGCATGTGAAAAAGCAGTTCAGCTTCTTTCTATCACTGATACCTTGCAAGAGCCATCAGAGTTGAACTCGTAGCTCTGTCAGCATTTTAGCCACCACATGTAGGTTTCTGGATATTCCATTCAGATTATTGTATCAAATCTGCTGACAAGCCTGTCTGGAAGGACATTACTTCTGTGTTTAATATGCTGTTACAATGGCTTGGGACAATTTCTGAACAAGAAGGTAGCTTATAGTTCCACTGTAAGCTTGTTTAACAGAGTTGAGCGTGTATATGTGTGCAATAGACGACTTGAAAACTTGGAGAGAGGGAAAAAAGTAACGTATGGCCTAAAACTCATGCAAGTACTGTAGAAATCAAAGCTGATATATTCTAAATGCTAGTGTCTGGGCTTCTCACATTCCTTGTGAGGTGCATGAACAATGCTTCTGTGTGAAAGTACGTAACTGGAGATATCTTAATATAACTGTCTTCATTTATGTTGTTCAGCTTATTCAGTAGGAGCGGTATTTGGCTTTTGTCACGTGGACTTCTTTATTAAGATATCTGACTCTGAATTGCAAAAAAAAAACCAAGCTGTTGGGTGTTTTTTGATCTAAACTGTGATGACAATAGACTTAAGTGTACATATAACAAATCCTAATCGTTCAGTGTGCCAGAGCTACTGATTCTCTGATAGTAAACCTCCAGTCCAAAGAGTATAATAAAATAAGTATGACTGTTGCTGAAAGAATGTGCCTTGCATCCTTACTGCTGGAACAGCAATGCAAGTGTATTGGCTTTGTAGCTTCTGGAACATGGCTCTAGCTATTGCTGTCCTTCCTAGCTGAATGAGTTATCTGTGCTAAAGAAGGGTTTTTACACTGATGCCTCGGGGGGGGTTGTAGAGAGGACTATATCACTCCTGCAGACCAGAGCTGCACTTCAGACACTTCTTTCTGTCAGCCCAAAGTGGGGGCTTTTATTACTGTCCGAAATTTCATTTGAATATCCTTCTGGAACAGCTAAGTGCAGTGTTGAGGTGTCCTTTTCTAAAAGCATGCTCTTCTGTTTCTTCTCTGTTCCTGGATAAAGGATTTGAAAGCAATGAGTTTCTGCTGTTTCCTGTTAAGGACAATACTATCTGTGTTACTGCCATGAGAAAGCAGGCTTGCCTTTTCTCAGTGCTTACCTAAGTTCCAAGTATTACAAAGGCCTCTTGAGGGAAGATAAGAGAAAAGCAGTACTCTGTTCCACCACTTGCACCAAAAGTATGGCACTCAAAAATCATAATGCTGTCTTCTCAGGACCTTCCCTCTGTGTCCTGGACCTTCTGCAACCCAAGAGGCAATTCTCAGCAGGAGAAGACTAGGGCATGGGGTTTAGGAAGGACAGTACCATTCTTGTATTCAGAAGTGAGATATGAAACCAGTTACTTCTATTATGGGTTTGTTTGGGTTTGTTTTGTTAGCAACACTGTGTTATGATCTAGACCAGGGGTCCTCAAACTACGGCCCGCAGGCTGGATACGGCTCCCCAGGGTCCTCAATCCGCCCCCCCCCCCACCGGGGGTTGAGTGGGAAACCAAGCAGCCGCAGATGACTGCCTGCCACTGCATCTGCACGCCGGCCCCCTGGTTAAAAAGTTTGAGGACCCCTGAATTCTAGAGAGCTGTGATGAAACTGCCAAATGGCTTGACAATGGAGTGGGTTTTTAGGTTCACACTCCAAGGTCTTTAAGCAGATCTGTGTTAATGGAGCGACTGACCCGGTGCCCTCTACATTCTTGCATGAGTAGATGTGTTATGTGAGTGGCCTAGGGCATGTGCGTTCTTCTAGTAGTCCCATGCTATTTGCACTTCCTTTGCTATCAGAAAATGAATTATGGTTGAGTAGTCTTCTGTCATTTCGGTGGTCTGAACTAGTCTTGAAGCTTCGCTGGAAGTATTGATGATAAAAGATGAATGTGATCTTTTCTTTCATCTCTGCTACCAGGCTCTACGCACCAGAACTGCATTGAGCTGTAAATGTAGTGTAACTTTTGTGGAAAGGCTGTGTATATAGCAATTACAATGCTTTGGTGTTAGCTAACATAAAATACAAATCTTTTATTGAAATTTAAAGAGCTGAGGCAGTTGATGATAAATACAAGGAAGTGTTATTTCGAAGTGTTCTTGTGCTAGCTGTTCTCCTGCCTCTCAAGAACCTCTGTCAGCAATTACTTTTGTGGTGTCCTTTCTGACCTCTTTGTTTGCATCAGTTCCATGTTCCAAATAGTAACTTTAAACCTTAAATCCTCATTCCTCCTTGAAGCGAGTTCACTTATTGCTGAATGCTACCCGGAATTCACAGTTGTCACAGATGGCTTGTTTTGCAAGTTATACCTGTACCACTATGAGTAGTTGGGAAGAGCAGGACAGAGAAGAGATGGCCGAAGAGAATTACTTTGTTGCTGTGCATAGGACTGTTGGGGGTTTTTTTTCCCTTCTTTCTTTTTTTCTGGGCAAGCCAAAACTATTGGACCTTCTCTGTTGCACTCTTCTGAATAGAACTATAGACACCTGAAATAAAAAGCTCTGTGCTGTTTCATCACGGTGAACTATGATAGGATCACTGGTACAACGTTACAAAGATCAGTATCTAGATGTTTTGGTAATTCTGTTACGATATTTTAAACTTCAAAGCTAGACCTGAAGCAAATTGTTTGCCACCTGATCAAAGTTAGCAATGCTTTGAGCGGGAGATGGTATCAAGTTTTTTTCAGAGGTCCCTTCTTTGTAATGTTTGGAGGTTTTTTTCCTAATTTAGGATAAACTTCTATGAATTTTCATATTGCTTAAGGTTTTTACTATAATATCTATAATTTTTTCAGGTTTTGGGGTTTTAAGGTCACACATGATGTGGCTAAAACACTTTATTAAAACTGTGTTCCTATTTAGTATGTGCTTACCTACCAAATGAAGCTCCGGTTCTATGACAAACTGACTTTGTCACAAATAGCCTTGTTAGTCATTAGGGTGGCTTAGTTATAAAATGGTAATTTTGTGTAGTCTTGCACACATGATAGTAGGAATGAATTAGATCAGTATATGCTTCACTGGTGGCTCAGATCTAGGCAACAACTGAAACTAAAACTGAGTTGGAAAGCTTAGCACACTATGATTGAGTATTTCAACAAAAACTTAAGTTTCATACGCACTCAAAGAGACCACCTTGTTTTCCATAGGGCTAAAACTTTCCCTTACACTTCTTGTAGATGAAACCAGTGTGCCCCATCCCCAGAGTGCTTTCCTTCAGAAGACATGGAGACAAAATATGGCAGGCAGGACTATAGCTGGTAAAATACAGATCAACACATCTGTGGTTATGTTTATAGAAATTCAAGCTGCATATGTGTCTGTTCTACACAGCTAAATGTTAACAGCATTCTAGCTCTGCAGGCTAAGGTGAACATGATGTGTAGTCCACAGCAAGCAAGATCTTAAAAAGGAAAAATAACCACATGTGTACTTCTGGCTCATTAGGAGAAGACTTGTTTTCCTTTGCATGGGGGAGACTGATGCAGAACACTGCTGGCTTTGACGTCTGCTAGAGTCCTGCAGCTGAGATGAAATGGAAAGCATCGTGCAGCAGCAACAAGCAGCTGCTCTCATTTACCCTGGACACCCACAACGGGCTGAGCAGCCTTTGCCTTTGAATTGACATCCCATGCATGCTGACAGCACCGAAATACTCTGTGCCTTATTTACCCACGGGAGATGGGGGGGGGGGGGGGGGGGGGCAGAAGACACTTTGGCTAATTTACCAGCTTTATCTTGACTGCACAAGAATCACCACTGCTATCAGGAGATGCAGTGTGCTTGATCCTGCTGTACTGAGGGAACAAAGGGCCTGGAAATCTGCCAGATCTCTATAGGTGAGGTATCCTCAGCTGGCAACAGTCTCCCTTGCAGCCATCAATGGAGCAAGCTCATAAAAATCCTTGTATACTGTGTGATTTCTTCTGGTCGCAGGCTATAGTTATGCAGCTCTAGCAGGTGAAATGAATTATGATACCTGGTGGGACGCTAGAGAGAGGGATTGTAATTAGAAACCCATGGCTGGAACAAAGGCTGGATGGTGACAGTGAGGGAAAATGAAGCTGAGTCAGTATAGGATAGCAATAGGGAGCTCCATGGTGGAGAACAAAATCCGCCAGCATCAGGAGGTGTTTAAGGAGCAGAGCACTCTGTGGTTTAGGGTGCTGTGAACAGTGATCTGAAGATCAGGCCTCTGTGACAATGCTGAGAAATACTGCATGTGCCGACCCCCAGGAGCATCCCTGCTATGGGAGCTGGTGTGGTATTGGTGGTAGCTGACAGCTTTGCCACCAGCCTGCAGGAGAAGCCATATGAAACTCAAGCACAAGAGAGATCTGAATGTCAAATCCCTGGTAGCCAGTGCAGGAAGTGCTGAATGGAGTCACTTTGGGATCTGTATCGCTGTGGTCACTATGGCTCCAGTGAGCAAACCTGTCTCAAATGCGGGCTGGAGCTAGGATGCTGAAATGCCAGCTGGCAGGGCAGCAGTATTAACACCTTTTACTGTACTAGAGCTGAACAGTGTTTTGTGATGTGCAGCAAATTCACTGGGGCTTTGGCTCTGTGCACCTCCTGTTGCTAGCAGCAGGCGTGGGTGTATAGCTGTCACTGAAAGCAAGAAAAGAGGATAGGTGCCGCCTTGATGTAGAGAGCAGTGAGACTGGGCTCATCCCCTGTTTGAGTACACAGGGAAGCTGCAGCCTCTTCATTTTTCCCTATCCTTTAGTGCTGAGCAGCCCATAAAGATGGGGAACTTGGCCATGCTGTGCTGCACTATGCTGGTTTGGCTGTCTGCCCTGCTACAAACTCCTGGGGAGCTGACAACATATCTCACTCTTGGAAGCTGTCTTAAGATAGTCCCTGATGTTTCCATAAATGCCTGGATCGAGCAAGTTGTGACTGCCCATCAGATCATCTACTTTTATTCTTGTGGCAGTACTTAAGTGTTTGTTCCTAGAAGATTTGCTGTATAGCCCAAAACAAAGTTGTCACAAAGTCAGAGGCCAGTTTTTGCTGCTTAGTCACGTTTAAATATTAACCAGAATAATTAATTTATTCAAAAGAATGCTGCAGGGTAGGAGTGTGTTCGTTCTTCTCTTAAATACTAGTGAATGAGGCAGTTTCTTTCAAGGTTAAGAACAAGTCTGTGTATGTGAGAAACAACTATTCAGAGCTGTATTTTAAAGCCTGACTCAAATGTGGAATCCCTTTTCTGTCTTGTCAAGTGAATCTAGGTGTACCCTTAATAACATTGCCCTCCTAGAGACACTCAGTATTTAGAGCAGAGAAAAAGAAATGAAAATTTGACCTGTGTTTTTTAGAAGCTTTCCTTGTACTTTTCAGTTGCGACTGCCAAAAACTTGCCTGCGCTCGGTAGCACTCTCTTCTGGATATTTCATTCTTCAGCTTGAGTCAGGGAGGAAGTAATATCGAGCTGGGTTGTGCCATTGTTAAAATTTGTGTCCGTGTGGACACAGTCAAAGATTTTTGCCCTTCATTTCAGGGCAAGCACTCTAGGGGCTAGAGAAATATGTGCTAACCTTGACTGTACTTTTCTTGCCTTCTTTCCTTAAGAAAATCTGCCTTAGCCAGATTATATTTTACTGTGGATCCTGCTTGGCTGACACCACTTCTTCCTCCTTGACCAAACCCATAATACTCCGTAAGATTTCAAATTATTTCTCTAGGTATTTAGGTAGGTTCCCTCTCATTCTGCTACATTGGTGCTTGTTGTGAATTGTGGGGATATATTTGGGCAAGCAGTTCTCAATCTATCCCCCATTCAAGGATTGCTGTTGCTGCCAGAAGAGCTGCAGGTACCTATGCCCCATCAGCAATGTGTGGTTTTACTTGCTATTACATCCTACCAATATTTGAGCAATTCCACATTTATTCATAAAATGTGCTCTGTCTTTTCTTGGATTGTGGCTTAACGTTGATGCTCCCAACTACGTTTTCTTACCTGTCTGTGCAGCAATTTGCATTAATGCAGTCCTTGAGGAGGCTGTATGCTGATCCTTTACTCACAATCTGAGTTAAACCTGGTGTTAGCACAAACTCTGATCAATTTACCTTTCATTTCATTTTAATTCAAAGTTTAGAGTAGTTTCTAAAAGGACCACACTCTAGTCCACAGTTGTGCTTGCTTTCTTGGCCCAAGATCAGCAGCTATGTGTCTCAAATTGCCTCTGATATTTATTGTATCGTAAAGCAGCAGTAATCTTACCTGCTGCAGTCCCCTGCCTTGGGATGGTAATCTATCTGGTGTTATACATGCTGCTGCTTCCAGCTCCTTTTTTCTTTTCCCATTTATACATATCATCCCCCTAAATCATCTCCCTCTGGTGACTTCAAATCTAATTCTCTACCACTTTCTGCAGATACAGCAGCTCTTTTTAATTTTTGCATCCTGATCTGCTTTTGCAAGCTTCTAATTTTAGCTTCACATTTAATACGTTCAGGTTCCCTTGGAGCTCTCCTTTGCTCTAGGGTGAATGGCTGCACTGTGCATGTTAATCCTTCTGCTGGATTCTGCCACTTTCTGCTTCTGTGGCTTTTCTTTCCCTTTTTTCTGAATTGAAAATACTGTATTTCACTATTACCTTCTCGAATCACTAGACTGTACTCCTTTTCAAATGTCTTAGCATTTTCTTTTAAACCAGTTTTCAGGTTAAAGCAGTCATTTTCTGCTTTTACTCTGGCTCTATTAGCACAAAATGTTTTAGCTGCTCCCACAGCAGTCACAGTTATACAGAAACTGTATCCTCAAGTTTCACTTTATAAGCTCTACATTAACTAGGGAACACTGCCTCTGTATCATCCCTGGTCCTATGAGCTGAAATGACACACCCTTTCATGGAGAGGTGCCTGTAGCCTGGATGATCCTGGGGTTTTTTTGCTGTTGATTCTCTTATATTGCTCAGACCTTCAGCTGGATAAGTTGGTATCATCTGAGTGGCATTAGTGGTTTGTCAAGGTCACTGCCTGCAGTGACATAAAGTCTGTTGTCCAGCAAAGAAACAAAAACTGGGCAAACTATAAAGGACAGATGCTGGGTAACTAATTAAAAACAAAACATTTTTTCTGGTACCATACAACAACCTAGCCTGAACACAGCAAAAGGAGTCTCTGATGCCTTCAGATGGAAATTGGACTATTCTTACACAAGGGCTTCAAGGAGTATTGCATCTCGGGAGCCTTCGCTCTCTAAAGGGGCCAGTGTTGTCTCTGGGTTCTTTATCTACATAGTGTGCTTCTAGCACTCCTGGAACAAGTCATGTTTACACTATGGAAACAGCCTGCAGTTCAACTGAACATTTCATTTTGTTGAGATAGCCAGAAAAAAAAAAAAAAAAAATCCTGATCAGAAGTGGAAAAGGACACAATATGCTAATAACAAATCCGAAGCAGAAAAAGAGATACAGTCCCTCAAGCTGTGGAAGCCTAGAGCTGAACTCGGGGTTATCAGAGGTTTCCAGCCGTGACTGTGGCATGCAAGGCATCTTCATGACAGTGTACAAGCAATGACCCCAGGTACAGCACCAGCAGTACCCCTGGAGAGGACTCATGCAGAAATGGGCGTGGTACTGGTAGGATCTTGTCCTGGAAGGCAACAAATGCAGGTAGATCAAGCAGTTACCATCAGAGAAGAAATGCTAGTAGTGTATAAACAGTATGTGCTAGTAGAGGAGATGAGGGTGATTATTTTTAGCTTTAGTTTCCACAGAGACTGTGCATCGAAAGTAATGAGAAAGGACTGGCAGGCACAGGAGGCTGTGAGGTTTGCACTCAGCTCCATGAGGAGCATCTTGAGGATGAAGCTAGACCAAGAAATGAATTTGAGAAATGCATTACTAAAGCAAAAAAGCCAAAGGGCCCACATTCCCATCCTTGTCCTGAGGCCCTGAAAGCTCTTAATCAAGTAGTTGAATTTTTAACTCTATTGATTGTCTGGTTATAGATGCAGCCAATGTGGGCACTTCAGAGTTTTCAACCTTGCTGGAAATAGAGCAGGATTGCTGGAAACTTGGAAGATCTCTGCTTTCTCCTTCAGAAGACTATGAACCTATTCTCCCATGTGCTGGGCAGTTACTTGTATGGATCTACAGCAAATGCAATAGGGCTTCAGTCTGGAGCGACAGTTTTACCTGCCGTGCATCAGTGTTGGTGCCCCAAAACCGGCAGAACTGAGAAGGATCAGTCTCTTCAGGATTAGTCCCTTGGGGTACTGTTCAGCCGCAACCATGTGTCGTGACCTACAGCTAGCAAAGCCAAAAGGACAGCGAACCTTCCCCACAGCAGTGTGATTGCAGCTAAATTCTGGCTGGAGGTACCCTGGGGCTGGCTGCTGCTTTATTTTGCTAAGTGGGTAAGTTCATACTCTTTTAACTCGGGGGGGGGGGAAGCTTCTGGTTCACTGATGGGGCAGGATCTCTTCAGGAGCATGTAAGAACATGGTATTGATTCAGCCTTCGCTGTGCATGAGGAAATCCCTGGGAGCATCCACCTTTGTCCTGACTTACCTGTCAGAACCTGAAATGTTCTGTTATTTTAGTTCTGTGTTGATTGTTTGAGCTGGCTGCCTGATGCTAAACACAACAGTGATGGGGAGAGGGAACAAAAGGGTATGAAGCCTGGAGGGCACACTAAAGCGGGTTAGCTGTCAGCTGTCCCATGGAGACTATCCACCCGGTGCAGACAGCCAGGGAGGGTTACACCAACACTTTGCTCACTTCCCCCATCCCTCTCATCCCCTCCAGAGCCAGTGGGGTAGGTAGGACCTCAAAACACATCCTGGCATTGGGCAAAGTAGTGGGGGAAATTCCTCACCGAGGCTGATATGTCACTGTTGGACACCATCTGGACTCTGGTCTCTCTAGGCAGGCTAGGAAGTGCATGCTCAGGCAACTGGGGAAGCTTTTGGGGTGGTGATTGACAGACCGAAGTGCCCAGCTCCTTCAGACACTTGCAGAGCTGGGTAGCAGCTGAACAGGTGAGGCTGCACATCTAGATTTTATTTCTTGCCTTTTAAGCTTTGAGAGCAAACAAATACTGTTGTCTCTCAGTGTAGGGAATAGGAAATAATAGGAAATACCTTCTGACATAAGGTTGCTGGCAGAAACTGGTGTCTACTCTGAGATCTCTGAATGCTGTCACTTTTCTGAACTGCTTTTTTTTCTCTGGAATTTTAGGGGTGTCTGATCTCATAAATGCTTCTGCCACAGGCTGCACACCCTCGTGTCTGTAAGGCTGTTCCGGAGCAAGTGCATTAGATAGTTAGCCCTGGCTGCTGGCAGTTAATGGGGAAAGCTCAGCCTCCCCTGTAGATGTCAGAGGGGTTGTGTTGATTGCATGAAGTGGGAAGCCGTGGTTAGGCTGGATATTGCAGGGAGGAGCATTCAAGAAATTCAGTGTGAAAATGGGTTTAATATGATTCCTTATCACTTTGCTGTCCATGGCCGTGCAGAGAAATGCCAGAGCATCCTTCCCTGCCTGCTGGTTGCACCTAGTCTGCACGGATATAAAGACTACCTGATGAAGTAAGCCACAGGATGGATGCTCCTGTACATAAACAGTAAGGAACGGGTTGCCTTTGGTGTGGCGAAAGGAAAAGCTCAAGGAAAACAGGGCACTTGATGATTCCAGAAGCTTGACCCAGCGTGCTCTGCAAGAAAATTAATCCTGTAATGGGATCTCTCTGTGTACGTCTGCACCGCTACGATGCCTCACGACCCGGCTCTCCTCCCTCGTTTTCCCCCAACGTACTTGTTCCTCCTGCCTTTGCTCTCTCTCCTGGGCCCCCGCACACGCCGCCCCGCCCCGGGGGGAGCCCCGCCGGCCGTGCGTGCCGGACCGGCCACGGCAGCCGGAGGGGCCGCCGGGGGTCAGTGTTGCTCCGCGGCAGCGGCGGGGCCGCGCTGCTGCGGGGCGGGGGGGGTCGGCCCGGGGCGGGGGGCGGGGGAGCACCGCGCCTCGGTTTCTCCGTCCGAAATGCAGCGCTGTCACCTGCCTCCCTCTGCGCCAGCGGTGCCGGGGGCCCAGGTGAGAGTTTTCAGCTGACTAGTCACTGACCCGATGGCAGAGACCCCTCCCTTGCTATTGCTTTTAGTAATTACGGGAGAGATGGCCAGAGCAAGGGGGGATCGGGCCAGCAGAGAGGTTGCTGATGCTTCCCCTGCCCCCGGGGCCCACGTGCTGTCCTGTCAGCCTGCCTGAGCCCTGTCGGATGCGGTGCCCAGAGTTCCGCTAAGCGTGCGGATCTGGCAGCACGCAGCCTGCCAGCTCTGCTGCCTGCGCCCGCCAGCTCCCCGGGGTTCGTGTGCAGTGGGCTATGCTCAGCCCCGCTGGAAACAGCCGGTGTCACAGCCTGCTGGCAGGCAGGGCACTGGGGAGTGAGTCCAGTGCAGACACCTGGGCAGGACAGGCTGTGCTGGGCCCAGTGGGACTAATCCAGGCAGGTCCTGTGCAAACGCAGCGCTGCTGCTCCTGTGTCCGTGGCCCCAGCTAGCATCTGCCAGAAGGAATGGAAAATCAGGTACAACCGCATGGCTGGACCCAGCCTTGCCTTGCCTGTGTCATTCGCCAACTGCTTTTTTCAAGCCCTGGAAGTTAAGCAAGGACCTTGCCTCAAAATCAAATCTCAGGGGGTCTATTGACCTGTGGCAGCTGGAATTTTGTACCAGAGAAGTGTGGAGCAGTGGCATCCCAGAATCACATTCAAAGAAATATCTATTCATCTATTTTGTTATCAAGTGTGTCTTTCAGTCAGGACTATGGAGTTTGCTGCGAAAACCTGCAGAAGCTTGTGCGTGTAGTCCTCACTGGCCTGGCCTGGCCCATGCTTTTCTACTCGGCTGCTTTGAAGCATATCCCAATACATGCTTCTAGATGCAAAATGACCACAAAGACAGGTCCCAGAAAGAAGCCTGCAGACCTTGGAGCACTAACAAATGATGGGTGGTGCCCCCATCTCCTCCTGGGATCTGAGCAGGCAGCAGCAGGGCCAGGCTGATCTCCATGCTCAGGTCCACGCTGATTTTCAGCTTCCTCGGGCACTGGTGCAGCAGCACTGACATGCCCTCACCTGAACAACTGGGGCTGAGACTCAGCTGGGCTGCCTTTGTGTGTATGGTGTGTAGGCATCGATACCTGATCAAGTCAGCCAGAAAGAGCTGCTTGTAGGGCACAGTTCACCTGATCTGTTCTAGATAGGTGCGTACTTTGCAGTCAGTCACCCCCAACGTCTCCTCCTCCCCACTGATGACATGGGGAGCTTGCAGCGTCTGGCTCAGACAAGGCGTGTGCAGGTGAAGCCCAGTGAGCACTGAGCCTGTGTCCAGCCTTTCAGCTGGAGCCTGGCAAAGGGCCGTTGTGGTTGGGGATCTCAGACAACCGATCAACTGGGGCATGTACAAGGTGTCGTCATCACTGCTTTGCTGTTAAAATGTTATATCCATTTTGGTGTTGCAATCTGGGTCTCATAAAATAACATGGCAGCTACATCCTTTGCTCAGGAGGAGGAGGATTGTTCCCCTTGTCTGACCTCCCTTCTCTGAGGGAGTTCAAGCCCCATCTCCTGCTCCTAGTGGGCAGGCACGAAGTGGCAGCCTCCCGGCCAGTCCTTTGCCATCTCTAGAGCTGAAACGGTTCTCCTGTGTAGGTCTTTTGGAAACCATGGACAAATACGGTACCAGCACTCTTACATGCCTTGATATAAATGAAGTTATGTGGCCAGAAGCTGAGACTTCTGATGTTTATTGCAAGTGCTATTTATAATACCAGCATGAAAGCAGAGCACTTATATGTTAGAAGTACATTCACTTTGGAGAAAAGCACAAAAAAATACCAGTAATACGATCACGCATGAACTGCTGGGGGAACCAGATCTAGTCAGGAAACATGACCTGCGCTCTTCCGTAATCACTCTTGAAACTTCCAGAGCAATGTTAATCCAAAGGTCTCAAAGCACTTCAGGGGTGTCATAGGCAGGGACACAGCAATCAAAAGCTGTGGCAGAACTCGCAATGATTTTTGGAGACTATGGGTAAAATTAATGCATTACTTGTAACAAGCAGCTGGCAGTCAGGAACTGTTGCCCTCAGCCACTCTCTGAACCAGACACCTTTCTTCCTCTTCTAGCTTCAGCTTATTGGTGTCATCATGCTAAAAAAATGGCACTGAAGTTCACACCTTGTGACTATATGCACAGAGGCTAACAGAGCTTTGAAGACTAGAGAGGCTTGTTCTCATAATCCAGTCTGACCCTCTACAGCACACAGCAGCTGTTCTTGACTTCTAAAGTCTTCAAATGATGGAAAGGCCTCACAGTCTTAGCTAATTGTTCTAATAATTAAATGCTTTTATTGTCTAGAGCCTGCACTTAATCCCTGCTCTCAGTCCATCTAGTGCCAGTTTTCAACTCCGAACCTGTGTTCTCAAAGACACTTCTGAATGAAAAAAAAAAAAAGCACAAAAGCTGGTTTAGCAATTAGATGAGGTTTCTAACATTTAAACCTGTACTGCACAGCATAAGTATTATAATCTATATTTTATGAAACATGTATCTTTTACATATATTCAAAGCATTTTTTCACATATTGTTCCATACAATGTGCAATAAATGTACATCTAGGTCAGTCAGTTCTGTCTTTGCTTTTGCTCTACCAAGGACAGGCCAAAGAAATGAATGGCCGTGAGACCTGAATTAATTCTTGATTCCTTCACAGGGAGGAAAGTCACTAGTAGTAGGGGCAGCTGATAGGAAAACTGTGCTGCTTTTGCATAAAGCTGATGCTCCAGTAAAGCCTTGTTATTCCTTGATTTTGTAGGTCCCGAGCAAGGAAAGTAGTCTTGTGCATGGCCAAAATAAGGTCTTACAGTGAAAATCAGGAAGAAGAATTAGTTAGAGCTGGAGATCAGCATTGCACACGTTGAAGCAGCAGTGTGAGTAAGGAAGGATGTAGCTGTGCTTTATGGTCAGCACACCTGTTTCCCCAGGCATGAGGTTGCATCAGATTCACAATATGCCTTATCTTGCCTGAGCCTGTCCCCAGAAAGGCTGAGTACACCAATTAAACTCACCTCAACTGGATGGAGGCATCCTGGGCAGCGTTAGCTTTTGGATCTGGCAGCTCTTAGATCCATGGTGCCTCTTTGCAGAGCTGTCGGTTGTTCAGAGGTTAAAGTATGTGAGCGTCACAGTGGGGGTAGTTGCTTTTCACTCAGCTGTTGACCAGCTGTGGGACACTATGGCACCAGCAGCGTTGGCTGTGAAAATGTGTTTGCATACATGGATGTTCAGAGCATGCTGTGATACCGTGTTACGCTGCTGTTGGGTTTGGGTTTTTTCCTGAGAAGAAAGGAAAGAACTTCGTGCAGTTCAGCAGCAGGAACAGTAGTAAAGAAAGATGAGATTTCATCCATTTCTTTCCAGGTTTCCTGGCTGAAACTACACCCTGTCTCTGCCTCCCCTTAAAAAAGGGTAATTATTTCTTCATCTGAAAGTAGAATGAGAGGAATCAAGGCAGCAGAGCAGCTGCCCTAAAGAAATGCCCAGGAAAATAAATGCAAAAGACTGTGTGTCTTCCTGCCATGAAAAGAATGCAGCTATCTTCTTTGGGTAATGAAGATTTAATGTTTGTAGGTGCCAGGCGTGCCTGTGGGTAGCTTGGGGTGAGACTGATAAAAAGATCAGTTATAGCAGCACTACCAGTTACTGTAGAATTTCTTCATGTCACCAGAGAATCACCTGCATCGAAACTGAACATACTGTATTTACAGCAAATGAATGCAAACAATGGTGGGTTGGAGCTCTGAACGTGTGGCTAGCCTTGTTGGTGCTGGAGGGTCAAACAGCACTGTAGCAACCACCACAGGCACAGTAAACTGATAACATGCTCCGAGAGTACAAATCACTCCTTCCTGTCTCTATCAGTGTGGTGTTCGTGACACGCTGGGTTTCTGGTTACACGATGAAATGGCATTTGACTGAAGACGTTTGGTGTTTGTAAGGGAAGTTGTTTTTGAGCCAAACTGCTCCCTCAGAGCACAGCAAAGTGTTGTAGCACCGTGATGGGTGGTTTTGTAAAGCACCAGATCTGCAGTGAAATTAGCCTGGACATCTCCATCCAGGTCCTCTGTTGTAACATAAAAATCAATGTATGTGACAGATTGGATAAAATCTTCCTTGATTACCCGTGCTCATCTTAGACTGAGTATTTTCTTTTGCCACCTGGTATCAATCCCTTGCTACCAGAAAAACTTTTTGTAATCCAGAAAGGAAAGAAGCCAAGACATGGAGTATAAAGTCATCATTTATAATTAATTTTCTTCAAATTAAAATAATTTTCTGAAATCTTGTAGGGTTTGCTTGGTTTATGTCAGGTTTTTAGATAGCACAGACATTATACATTGCCACATAGAAAAGATTATTTTACCCCATGTGTTTGCTGTCATTATTCTTTTGAGTGTGTTCCACTTGATTCTGTAAAACATTAAATATGCCAGAGGAAATACCAAAGGTGAAGATACTGAATGCTGCTAGTGTTACAAAAGATAAATAAGCTGAAAGCATTGACATGACAGCCTGAGATACCATAACAAGCTGTGGGCTTTCTCCACTCCAAAATTGCTTTCAAGCCATGGTCTTTTCTACAGCAAGATGGGAGGGTGAGGAAGGGCTGAAATAAAATACTCAATGAAAAGAAAATATTTTTACCCTGATGTGCTTTTCACCCATTCTGCTGCTCAGCAGGGACAGAACATGCCATTCACTGGTAAGAAAGCATGTCTGTGTGGATGCTGCCCTCCCCAAAGGCAGTCGGAGGATGTGGCTGTGTTGGTCTCGGGGTGCAGAGCTCTTCCAGGAGGAAACCTCCAGTGGCTGTAGCCCAGGGGCAGAGGGCAGCAGATGCTTCTGTCTGTGACCCCGCTTTTATTTCTTCTTCTCCCCCTTTTACGGTTTCCCCTTCTCTCCCATTCTTACCTGCACCTGCCAAAGGTAAGTCTGGCTTCATCCTGCCTTTTGGTTCCAAGTTTACACAGCAATAGCCACTTTATGTTTTGCAGCTGAGATATATATAGAGAAAATCACATCTGATTCTGGCTGTTCAGAGTAAGGGTCATTTAGGAGGCACCTTGGAGTCTCATGCACTCTGTTTTAAGGCTGGCTTAATAGCAATGCAGCGTTCATTTTGGGAAAGGAGGTCAGTATCTGCCTTGGGGGGCTAGCGAGGATCACCCCTTGTCCTCAGACTCTTATTTCTGTTTTTGTAATCTCAGCCCATCCTGGCCTGGTGTTTCTGATTGCCCTGCTGAGGGCTTGGCATCTAGTTTTGTCCCCGCAGCCGACTCTTTCCCCTTCTCTGAAGGTTCTTTTTTGCTTGGTGCCTCTGCTCTGTCTGTAGCTTGGCCACTACCGTCTGCAGCACTGGATCTTGCTTGTGCAGCCAGCACCGGCTGAAGGGGCTCAGTGCTCTTCTTCCACCTCCGGGCCCCTGACCGCGTATTGAATTCATACATTTTGCCAGTAACTTGCAAGGGAAAAAGACAACCAATTAATAGAATTTAGCAGATTAAGTATGCTTTAGCAGATTAAGACATGACAGTTCTCCTCAGGATGGGGTTGAAATGAGAGATGTGAAGCACCTGGAAAATCAGCTGCATTGGGGAGGTAGCCCCGACAGGGAAAGTCTCCTTTCCACAAGTGAGCATGGGAACCTGGGTGTCATAGTGGCCACTCAGGGGAAATGCTATTCTATCAGTATAAAAACTGGCTCTGCAGTCCAGGGAATAGGAATATTCAAAACATTCCTGTTCCAAAACCCAGGACCTTCTTATCATCCTATACCTCTTTCCAAGTTACGGCTACCATGGGTTAACATGGGCAGTTTAACACACACATCCATAGTCCTTAGCTGTTAGGACTTACTGTCCCAAAACTTTTGCCTTTAGCCATGCTGAACAAGGCCATTGTGTATGTCTGTGCCTATTTTGCCAAGTAGTTGCCTACCTGAGGTAGAAAAACCTGCTAGGAGCACATACATCTTCCACACCTGTCAGGTTGTCTATGTTGACCCAAGATGTCGAGATCTGGGATCCCCAACAAATTTTGCCTGTATGCATTGCTTTTTCATTTGTACAAAATGCTTTGCTCCAGGCTTGCTGTGCACATTGTCATTAACAGAGTGAAATACTATGCATTTTCTGTTTGTGCAAGTGCATGCTTCCCTCATATAGATATATAATATATAAAATTATTATATCTATAATACATATGTATTTACTATATATAAGTATTTCATATATATATAAAACACATATATATTTATTTTAAAAAAAATGGGTTGTTTAGCACACATGGCTACCTTTCCTTGTTAAAAAGATTTTTGGCCACCATCAGATTTTATGGGCAATTTCCACTTGTACTTTAAAAGCAAGTACCTTCTCCTTCAGTTCATTTACTACCTAGAGATAGGTGGAAAAATTGCCATGCATCCAGCATGATTGTCTCACAGTCTAAATCACTGTCTCTAGAGAATCAGGAGCTATAGTGGCATTTCTTGTAATTAAACATTATTAATACGAGACAAACAAAAGACTATTAAGGCTTGGAAAGAAATGGTGGTTACTACATGTTACTACATGTTACAGTTCGTATCAGAACTAATGGTTTCTGACACATTAACACAATTTGAGCAATTAAAGATGAAACTGGGTCTCTTTACATGTTATTTTTTCCGACTGCTTACAAGGCAGGCCTGTTAAAGCAGCCCAGAACAGGAAACTGCTCCTGACCATTCCTCCTAATCATATTCAACAGATGATGTCCTGGGAATTATTAAATGTCATTTCCAAACCACCAGCACTTGTTCCTCTAGGATCTGGGATGAGCCATGGAGGGGGGGAGGGGAGGAGTGGGGAGCACACATTTATCTGCCAACACCACAAAGCTGTGTAACAGCTTAATGCAAGTGAGGCATGACACAGACAATATGGTGGGCGGTTTGGATGGGTTAGATACCCTTAAGTCGGGTATGGTCAGGTTTGCTGAGGAGGGGAGCCACCATCTGTCCTGCAAAAACACCACAAAGCAACTCTTGCAGCGGCCTAGGGAACATCCATGTTTAATGTATTATGAATACAGTTACACAGGGAAACAGCAAGGACTTTGGAGCCCATCCCTAGAGATCTCTCTATAAATAGCAGGTGGGCTTGGAACTGGACCAAACTGGCCTGGAACAGTCTTGTGGATGGGCTTAATTGCACAATAGGGTCCCATTTGTTTGCCCAAACTCTACTGAAGTCCCCATGCCTAGTGCTTCCCATTAGCTCATGGCACCCGACAGCTCTGAACCAGCTAATAAGAAACACAAGGTACAGACACTTGGATGGAAATTTCGCTAGATGAACCCAAGCCTTGAAACAAGCCTGCTTTCTTCTGGATAATTTTTAGACTTATTGTTTCAGACCTATTTTCAGATCTATTTGTTAAAGACCTCTTTTGATTGACTGCCACTTTTTGCCAGCCCTGCCTCTCCGTGCTGGGGCCCTCAGCCTTCAGAGGCAGGGGTGGGCACCCTAATGCCAGGCCAAGCATCATGGCGTGGGGCTCAGGCAGGGGCTGTGGTTCAGAGGGACTGAGGTAATGCACATCAACCCTTAGAAAAAAAAAAATCTTCTGTAATGAACCCTGCTGCAGAGCACAGTGGCCATCACTTGAGGAAGGGTATAAGCAGTATACCTCCTCGGTCATCCTGGTTTTCCTAGCTTTTGTCTTAATTTCACTTTTCCCAGCTGGTTAATCAGATATGCACAGCGCTAGCATAGCTGGAGCCTGGCAACACACTTGGTAGCTGATGCTAACAAAACTGTATCTAAAAGTGAATGGTCTTCCCTTTCCTCCCCAACAAGCAATGCTTGAGCCTTAGATAAACAGCAGCAATACACTGTTGCTGCAAGGGAGGAAGTTTGTGCAGGAGCGAGCAACTCACCCACCCACCCTGCAGCCAGGGAGAGGTTTAAGAGGCAAAGTTGGTACCTCTGTGGCTGCTGGCCATTTGCTGGCCAACGGCAGCACATTCATCTCTGGGTCATTTCCCAGACATGGGAATGGTGAAACCACATAGCTGTAACAGCACCAGAGCAGGAGGCTTGCAGCGAATTCCTTCTCCCCTCACTCCTTCTTACACCAGATCCATATATTCAGGTTTAGCAGAGTGGTGAATAATCTGGCCATTGGATGTGTGCTTTCGAGGGCCATAGGTATATTCTACCATCAGAAGTGTTACTAGGGCACTGCCTTGATTTTCACTATCTGTGAAATACAGCTCCCATTCTCCTTGGAAACAGCAAACCTGAAATATGAAAAGCAAATGCCAAACCATATTTAAATCAACTAATCTAGTTTTTTTCCAGCCAGGCATTCATATCCACTGTTAATTGCTTTTTATTACCTGGGTCTCTGGCTTCTCCATCAAAGGCAGTGTTTAGCCTTGTCATTGTCTGTGAAGAGAGACAAAATGTAAAATGAATCCTGTGAATTAGTTAAGTAAGAAAGAGCAGCAGTGACTTGGAAACCGTGACCTACATGGATGAAGTTGGATTCGTATGACCTGCACATTGCATTCCTGTAGGCTGGGTTTAATCAGAACTAGCAACAAAAGCCATTTGTGGTGTAGGGTGTTGGCACTAGATGTTCACAGAAGACTTAATAAGGTCTGACATGCTAAATGCCTCCACGTGTGTAACCACAATAGGGTCACCTCCACTCAGAGGAGGCTTGGTAATCCCCTCTCTGAAAAACTTGCGGAGGGAGAGTACACTAATGAAAGTGCCTCGCAGTCTTTATGCTATTATGGCTATGAAAAAGGAAGGAGCCCCAAGAACTAGGAGCAAAGAAATATATATTACAGTGGAAGTAACTGTGGCATTTTGCTGCAAATAGCTCATCAAGACCAAACTCTACAGCTTGGATACACTTGTGTACCTTACTGGTTGCACTCATGTGGGTCAGGGTTAACTGCACAGGTTAGTAGTGTCTCAGCAATGCAACATTGCCATCAGTGAAGCTCGGGCACTTGTCATCCTGCCTCTGTGGCTGCAGTGAGCCTCCTTGTCAATGCTCTGGGCACAGCCTCTCTGGCCTCCTACATAGGGGGCTGCAGAGATTCTAGAAAATTCAGCACTTAAAAGCAAAGCGGCCACAGCGCAGGTAAGCACCCCTCACCTCAATGTTGTCTCCAAATACAGAAGCCACTTGGGGCACTGAAGTGTTTTGCATTTGGGGGCAATCCTTTTTTCCTCACCTATCATTTGTACACTGTCTTTGGGAAACAGACACCTCTCATAGAAAGGGTCCTGCAATCATATTGCATGGTGGGGCTGGGCAAAACTGCATTTTGTTTTGAGGACAGCAGTACTTACCACAACTACTTCTTTCCTAGGTTTCTTCTTTTCTACAGGAAGGAAGATGCACATTGTAAAGGACCAGATTTTTTCTCACAGTGACTATAGACACTAAAGCCAAGACTTCCTCAAACAAACATTCTTGGTACTCAGCTTCTGAGACAACTCAGATGAGCCTTATTTCTTTTCAAAGGCTGATCCCTCATACTATTTGAAAAGCAAACTCCTTCATAGTATTTTGGAGTGAGAGTCCAAAGTTGTCAATGAGTAATCAAAAGTTTAGCCTTGAAAAGACTTATTCCTTCATTAATGAATAAATAACAATGGCTTCTTTAACAAATTTCCCTTTCTAAATAATATGAACAGATATAGAAATTCACCCTTGGGGATATTTGAACTACAAATGTAGATTATTCTTTCTCCACTAATGTTTGTAGCGGCAAAGTTTGTGCAATCAAACATGCACTTGGAGACAAAACAGGGAAGTGCTGCAGATCCAGTCAAGTAAAATTCAGATCGAAGTACCGTTTGGTTATGTGTGTTACCACACCATTAACTCATTCCACATGTAAACAAACAGAGCAGCAGTGCCATGGGCATCTCGACAGCATGGATCTGTTGATGATACTCAAGTAGTTGCTGTGATTTCTTCTTGCTCGCTCCTTGCCAATTTGTTGAATGGCCTCTCTCTGAAGAACTGTATGCCTGGCCATGAACGGGCTTTACAGCTGGGTGTGCAATACTCTGAAGTGCTGCAGATGGGTCTCAACCTGAGCACTGATGGGAACCCTGTTCTGTCTGGCCTTTGCTGCCCAGCATCTGGAACTAGATTTTCAGAAAGCACCAAGCATCCATTTTTCTGAAAACCAGCCAATGCTGAAATGTCTCAAATTGGGCACCCAAGAGAACAGCTAATTTTGTTGGGTTTTGTTAGTCATGTGTTTTTTTCAAGCTGGGAGATACTGAGTGAGGAGAGGGAGTTATAAAAGCGGGGTCTTACTGAGCCCATATGAGCCGTGCTTGCTGGTAGAAAGCTAATGGGACTAAAAAGAACAAGACTGCTTAAAAATCCACTTTCTTTTAATGTACAACTTGTGCCCCTGCTAAGTTATAGAAACCTCTTTTAAAAAAGCAATACTTTAAAAATAAATCTTCAGGTACATAAAGTAATGGTGTCAAGGGAGCAAATGAAGGGATCAGAGAACAGGGAATTAGAGTGGAGAGGACTCTTGAAGGTGCTGTAGAGGGATGGGATTATTTTTTAACAGATAGCATATGAATTGCATGTGAAAAGCACAGTACTTCTTTAGCATCCATGCCAGAATACCAGGCTACTCTGAATTTGGAGTTTACCTAGTAGTTAGTAGATTTGAAGACCAAAAGGACCATGAAATCACTTAGGCATGCCTCCCATACTCAGCCAGGTTTATTTAATCTCAGTGCTCTTGTACTGGGTCAAATTTATTTGTCTAGAAATGGATTCACAAATTTTATACTGAATCATAAACAAGGTCTTGTTATGAAGTATTAAAATAAAGAAAAGAGGTACATACCTGGAGCATTTATCCTGTAATGAAAAAAAGATTAAAAGTGTAATTAACAAATGTCATACTTTTGCCTACATAAAAACATCATGCTTTCTTCTCTTTCATTTGGCAAAAAGGATGTGTTTCCTTGCGTTCTGGCATTTGCTTGATTTGTTTGGTTTCTGGTTTTGCTTTCACTGAAGGCCTGCATCTTTTAATTCTGCTCTCAAACAAGAAAACAGACCTGAGCATTGCTCTAACACCTCTCCAAGAAGGGTTGATATTAAAAATAAAGTCTTATTGATGACAGCATGATGGATTTATATAATCTGGAAAAATATATTTTCAAATATTATCACCTTGTTCCATGCTTGGAGGAAGGTCAATTTTTTGGATCTGATGTGCTCAGTTAATACCTTTTCAAATATCTGAAATGTTGTAAATGTTTTTGAAAATATATAAATTGCTTTTTAATGGGAGAGCCAGGCTTCCGATGAATCACTTGGCCTATTAATAAATAAAAACAATAGCCAAGCTATATGCTGCTAGATTCATTTGTCATTTTTATCACAAATTGCTAAATTCCTTGCACACACCATTTCAATTATAATCACAGTCATATATTACCTCTTTATATTGACTATAATTTCTAAACTTAGGTCCAAATCCTGAGAATACTTATAAAAATCCTTTTTTTAATATCTCAGTCCACTTAAAGAGCTGCTTATCTTTGTTTTGTGAAGTAAAAAGTCAATTCAGGGGCAGCCTGGCTCCAGCCTGCTGCGAAGGCAGCCAGCAGGGATCTGTGCTGCTTCCCACAGTGAACCAGAGCCAGTCCCAGGTGCTTCCGTGGCTTTTGCCAAGCAGGAGCACTTAGAGGTACCATGAAGCTTTATGGGCCACAGCCTTGCAACGGGCTTGGGTAAAAACTCCAGGAAATCTGCAGAAGTTCTGCCGGAACACAGCATTTGGCATGAACACCAATGTTTGGAAAGGACTCTGGGATCCATAGCTGAAAGGGAGGAAAATACATCCAGTAACTACCTAGATGGGAGCTCCCTTGGAGCGGGAGCCAAACACAACCTAAAAACATTTGTGGTTTTGGTCAGCACAGTCAGGTACAGCCTCTGACTGTGCCTCATGAGCATAGCTGCCTTTAGAGGGTCATAATCGTTAATTCCACTATTGACTTCAGCTAATGCTAGTGTTAGTAAATCCATGAAAAAAAATTACATGGAAATTTTTCCTTAATTTCATATCATTAACACCAAATATCACTGTAGCTGGTAATAGCATTTACCAGAGTGAAGGACAGACCACTATAAAATATTCAAAGCATAGATTTCATCACAGCTGAAAGGCCTGAGTTATCTCTGTCATTGCCATGTGCTGCTGGGTATGTCCCCAGCATGACATTTGGGAGGACTCACAGAGCCATGCCATCTGCTTTGCTTGCCGGAGGGCAGCGGGTGCGGACCCACGTCACCAGCAGGAACCCTAGGTACCCCAGCAGTCCCAGGAGCAGCAAACCGTCGAGGGTGATGATGAATGGCACGTACCACGCTGATTCAGAGTAGATGTTTTCCCTTTTTGTCACAACAGTGAAGCCAGGCTTTTAAAACAAGATAGGAAAAGATCCTCAATGCTGCATACTTGTAAGGTTACTGACACAAATGGCACCTTTCATCTGGTTGAACTTCTGCACTGAAGCACCTGGCCCAAACTTGCCCTGGGGCTCTGCTGATGATGGGCAGAGGGAGATAGTGTCTGCTGGAGACAGTGATTCATCCCATGCACTTGCCTGTTGACTGCCAAGGCAGCTCAGATGACTGAGATGGACCATGGAGGTCCTGGGGCAACCAAAGGCAGGTGAAACGAAGCCCACCCACGATGAAAAAAAGAGGTTCCAGATTACGTTTCAATGTCTTATATTAAAACAAGCATGTGATGGTGAGGTTTAAAAGCCTCAGGTTGCCTGAGAAGCTGCGAGCACACTGTTGAGGGTGAGCAAGTTCAGGGAATACTGCCATTACCAAGATAATGGTTTCTTGTTACCTAAGGCAAAACTGGAAGTAGGTCATCTTCACTGCAGTGATCGTTTGGCTCGCTTCATAAGAGGAGCTAAACCCCAAGGAATTGGGTTATTGTATAGAAAGAAATGAAACTCCTTTTCCCCCGCTGTGACTTGTTCCAAAAGGGAAAACCCACACTTCCCGAGCAGTTGCAGTCTCCCACATCTTCCCAAGTGCCAGGAGACAAGTCTCTGATCTGGCACGTCACTTGGTGCTACCAACTCATTCATTAAGGTCCCATCATGAAACTATCCTCACATAGATCAGAAATTAATTCTCTCTACCTGGGTCATCATCTAGTGTGGTACTATTAGTTTTGATTGTCTACTGAAGTTTTTTATTTCATTTTCTGTAAGACATTTGTAATCACATTGCGTATGGAATTTAGTAGTGTATCTATTTCTTTCCTGTTTAAGGATACCTTCAGAATAACCTATTTAGCCTTGCATAGAAGATATATCCAATCCTTAGAGTAACTCTCAGATAGTCTCAAGATCACCACTACCACTCCAACCTCGCTGGGACTGAAGTCACAAGTGACTTTTTGTGACGGGGCTTCTTTTCTACACTACCAGCCTTCCAGCACCTGATTCATCAAGTTGCTGCACTGAACACATGTAAGGAGTAGTTATAGGAGAAGCTGCTGTAATGGAAGTGGTCTTCTGGAAAATAGACTGAAAGTGGAAGGCTGATACCTCTGGGGAGGCAGATTTAACGCGGTGGTATGTGGTCTAGACTGTTTGTATTTGTGGTAAAGCACGGGAAAGAAATACAGAAGTTTTGTTATTCAGCTTAACTTTTCATTTCCACAACAAGTAAAGGGAGGAGAAGGCTGTGAGAAAACCATTTATACCCTCCCAACAGAGCATTAGATAATAACAGGGTTATTAATCAGTCTGCAAGTTTGGATTTAAGCTTTTTCAGAGCAAAGTGTCCAGACTTGCTTATGCTATTTGCAGGATACTCTGGTTCTGGCTCAGTTACCAGTAGCCCCTGGCAGATCCAGACCATTTTACAGTGAATAGCTCTTCTACCCCTTCACCAGCATACTCATATTTTCATTCCTGCATGCAAGAGAAAAAAGGGTAATGCCACCTGCAGACAGGCAGAAAATGGATAGACTCCAGATGATGGAAAGATGGTGCAGCAGGGATGGAGGTGGCAACCAGCACAAGGATGGGGACAGGCTGTGCCACTTCTGCAGGCAGGACAAAAGCAAGATGTCCTCACGTCCTGCATGAGCTTGATGGAAATCAGCTCCAAAATGGAACTGGTGAGCCAGAGCTTGCCTGGGATGGCCGTGTGGAGGACTAGACTATATTGCTGGCACACAAGCCCACAGCTCCTCAGGCTGTGCACAGCCAGATGCCACTCTGGCTGCCAAAAGTTGTGCAAGCCTCCCCAGCTCAGCTATGGACCACCATGCAGGCAACGAGCTTAAGAAAGACCCAACCCACCTCTCTGGATTTGCTGTCTGAAACCTGCTGAAACCTCAGCAACATGCTGAGGCTGTGCACAACTGCTTCGGTTCCTGACAGGCAGCTCAAATTTTTGTATGACTGTGGTCATATAAAGGTATGGGGAAAGCTCCTTCCAAGTGATTAAGATTTGTTGTTATTGTTGTTGCTCATTTCAACTTTAGTAGCCACAGTTTAATGTGTCCCACTGCTAAAGAAGCACATAGAAGTGCAAGGCACTTGGGGGACTGAATAGCTATGAATAAAAAGTGCAAAATGCATGAGGTAATTTCAAGGTTCTAGGCAAAGGTTAACCCCTACTCTTTCCTTATTAACAAAGCTGCCAAAATCTTTAACTTTCCAGTTGCGTGGTAATGGCAGCATGCCTGGTCCTTTGGCTACTTGCCCTTTTTGTTTTAGAAACTAAAATATAAAATGTATGTTATGACTCTGTAGCTGGGACCAGTCCTTCATGACACTAAACACATCAACCCCCTTTGACTTCAACATAAGAGCACAAGGCTCAGCAGTTCCCAGGACTGGGCCCACTGAAGGTTTTTGCTTTCCTTTTGCATACACCTACTCTCTTTTCTTCACTTCTGTGGAGATTAGTCCATAAAATAAATGCAGAACTGAACATAAACTTCAGTGAACTTACTGTTGTGGTAATGACGGTAGTTGGGTTTGGAATAACTCTGATGCTTAAAGTCAGCATCCCAGTTTTAATTGGGTGTGTAGTTTTGTCCCTGGCAGATAGTAAATTGTCGTCTGTTATATAGACGCGCAGTCTATAAATCCAGTTTGTGTCAAGTCCGCTCTCATAGTCAAACCTTGATGCAAGAATCAATCGAGATGTGTTGGAGCCAGCACTTGGTGAAAAGGTGAAATGATTGTTCACGTTGCCTGCAAAAAAACATTGAAATGCCCAAACATTTACTTTAATCCCACATTAACGTAAATGAGTGGAACAAGCAAAAAGATCAGTTTCTGTTGACAATTTGCTATGGATCGCTGTACACCTGTACAGCGAAATGGTATCATTGTACCATCTACATGTACATGTACGCTTGTACCATTGACAAGAATGGCTCCTCGATCTTCCTGGTACCAGATACAATAATTTAAAACAATATAGTCAAAAAAACATTAAGATATAGAATAAGGCCCTCTATGGAGACACAGCTGAGAGGAAGCTATGGAAAGACTTCAGAGCCTTAAGGCACACAAGAGGTCATCTGGATGACCTGCCCTTACAGCTTGAAGAGCACCCAGAAGCAGCAGCACTCACACAGGGTGAGGGCCCTATGCTGCTGCAGGGCTCATTCCACTTCTGGGCTATCCCTGGAGAGACCCCTTGGCCACATGGACACCTCCAGTGTCTTCAGAGGCCCCTCCAGCCCCTTTCCATGGCTCCTCTCTCCTGTCAAGAGGCAGAGGCCTTTGAACAGGTCCCCCAGAAGAGAGCTAATGACTTGGAGACATTCATTGCCTCGAGGGCTTTGTCTGCCCTGGGGGGGGCGGGGAGGGGGTCGTTGGTGATGCTGGCTCCCCAGCCCTCATTTTCAGTTGGGATAGCTGGAGAGCTGCCAGCAGCCTGGGCTGCAGGTGGGCTAGCCCCAGCTCTTAGGCTCTGGACAAACATACAAGAGATCAGAGACATGAAAATGTGCTTTGGTTTTGCTCTTGTTGCCCCATAGAGCTCCAGAGTTGAAGTGCCTTTGAAGGCCATGTCTATCGTACAATCCAAACCAGTCCATGGCTGCTCTGTGGCTCAGAGGCCAGCTGCATGGCACAGCTAACATCTGCACAGTCAAAACTGGACCTGCAGGCAGACCTTGATTTACTAATATAGACACAGCCCTTGTATGGGTTCATGTGTAAATACCACTGCTGCAGAACTCTTCTGCAGCATTAAGGGGCTGCAATAGGACACAAGTTCTCTCTTTTTACTCTCTCAGAAGTCACCTCAGCAGCAAAAAAAAGGAATTGCCCTAAGAGAGTGCGCTCCCTTTTTTGTGACGCTCTCATCCCATACCATTACAGTTCTCCAAGTGGATGCAGCTGATCATTAAGTTCAAACATACATTCTTAAAATGGGCTTTTAATGCATACAGCATGGACCTAGGATGTGCAGGTTTGCTCAGTTGTTTTGAACTGTGTACCAGCATCTAAAGATGAGGTATGCAGAGTTACAGAACCCACCATCTTTTCTCAAGATTTATTCAGCTGTAATTGGAAGGGAAATTTGACCCTGCATATCATTCCAGCTCATTCTTCTGAAGTCCTTGTCAACTGTGTAATTAATTGCCAATTAATTAACATGGTAGGCAATCCAGTCTTGCAAGGGAATGGTTCTAGGTGGTAGCACCAGTAGGCAACTTGTGGAGATACAATTATTTTGCTAAGTAGCAAAGTAATGATGTGCAGAACTTGTGGATCACAACGAGTAGCACATAAACTGTGCTAGATTTTTATTTACAAATCAAAGTGAATCATCAGCATTCACTAATTTTTGCACTGCTCCCAGCTCATACACCATGACACAGTACCTTTGTTGATGAAGTAACGGAAAGACCTGGGATCAGAATCGCGATCTTGACATTCAATCCTGAAGCCATTAATATTGGTCCCAACAGCTAAGCTGACTGGAATTTGAAATGAATAGAATCTGGGTGAACAGATTGGTTCTTCATCATTTACTTCCAAAACATTGACAGTTACCTGAAAGAAAAGAGAATAGGAAGCTTAAGGCCCTCCACTGTGCTGAGCCAGGTTTTTATTAACTTCAGAAACTGTTTGGCTTTGTCCATTTTGCTCTTTTGATCAACAGCAGCTGAAGAGCAATGAACCTTCCTTCCAATCTAGTTTCTACCAGAAAATGTCTGTGATCATTTCACCTTCAATTCTTCTTGTGATTAGCACTCTTTTGGGAACAGGTTCCTTAATTTGAACCATCTTCCCAAACTGTGGAGTTTTCAAGCTGATGTGTCTGACTATTTGAATCACTTGAATTGTGTCATAGTTAGAATGAGAAATAATAATAGTAGCATGTATTCATTAAACTTCATTTCAAACCTCTCAAATTGCTCCACAGTCATTAGTTAGACTTCTTAGCATATTTAATAATAATTCAGTGCATGATCCATGGAAGAAAGGAAAACTCCTTATAGACTGCTCCCAGTGAGAGAGAAACGCTTGCAATGGCCTTCTGCATGACTGTGAGCACCCTGGGTAGCACCAGATGTGCTTAATGTCAGCTGGGATTAGCTGGCTGAGAGAAAAAGGTTGCCCTTCTCATAGCTCTTTCCTGTAATGTCTGGTGGTCTTTAACAGGCAACAGATAAACTTGTCATCATTAAAAGCTACTGATGCTGAATTTTCATTAATCATCACCTTGAAATATTATAGGTGATAAAGAGGTTTAATTACCTCCCACTTAGCATCTCTATGGGTGGTTCTTGGATGGAAGAGAAAGCAAACCTAGTACTTGTACACCACCCCACCCCCCACCCCAACAAATGTTCAAAAATCAAGTGCAAGGCAGTCATGAGGGAGAAGACGTGAAAAGGAGTAAAAAGAAGTATGTGAAGGATACCAGGATTCTTCAAAATAATTGACTATAAAATACCTTTGTGGGTACATCGTCTCTATTTTTTCTTCTGAATAAAATGGGTCTGGGCAGCAAACTTGAGCACAACCCTGCTGTTTAACGTTATCATGGTCCTCAGACATGCTCTTGGCTCCTGCCAGATAGCATCATCAGGGAAAAAACTAGACCACGGTCAGGGGAAGGCACGTGTAAGGGTCCATCTCCAGTAAGCCGTGTGGACACAGCTGTACTGGGCTGGGCCCTCTGACATTATCCCGAGAGGCTGTCCAAGCCCTCATCCCATCCCCAAGGTATGCAGCACATCCTCTCTGTCCAACCTCATGAAAACACAACTGATGGGCTGCAAAATGATTCTCACATTACTTTGGGCACTTTGCAGTGAAAAAACATCACGTACAAAATGAAAAATGTATTTGAGGGCCAAGGGGCACTATACGGGCTCCAAAAAGGGCTTAGTACTAAGCATGACTACAATAAGGTTGTGCTACCTGGCCTCAAGACCCTGTCATTTTTCTATTTTCTGGTACATATGTAGCCATAAAGAATATTTTAAATGGTCTAGAGCACAGAAAACAATTTCACTGCCCAGATGAAATAGAAAAAATAAAGACTGAGAAACAAAAACCAGAGTTAAAAATATAAAAATATTACTTTAATCCTTTCTGAAAGAAATAAAAAAGACTGAGTGAACACCACCTCTTTCATCTGACTAATACACTGCTCTGTGCAGAGGTGGACTTGCCTTTTACTGACCAAAGTGCTTTGCCCAGTATCTCACCATTCTTGCCAGGAAGAAGAGAGAAAAATGTAGATAAAGTGGGAGAAGTAGAGTGGATTTGCTCACAGACACTGTTGCAGTCTTCTCTTGGTCTGAGGCCTGGACTGTGAGGATGTGTTTCTGAGTTGATTCATAGTCTAATCTAGCTAAAAGCTTCACATCTCCTTTGGTTGGGCTGATCCAGAAGATATTTGTGTAATCCCTGGTGCCTTCTCCAGATATAATGGAATAAGTGATGACACTGGGTGGCCTGTCCTTGTCTCTGGCATTCACCCTTCCAATGCTGGATTCAACTGAGAGACAGAAAATCCATATTTCATTAACATTTTAAGGAAAACGAAGTACAGAGTAGGTGTTCCAACAGAGTATGTGTCCAGAGTATGTATGCATGGAAGAGCATGTTCACTCTTCCAATGCTGGATCCAACTGAAAGACAAAAAATCCAGAATTCATTAACATTTTAAGGAAAAGGAAGTACAGAGCATGTGTTCCAACTAAAACTTGATAAAACTGAACTAAAGATTTCTTTTAGAGTTTTTCACCTCAAAAAACAAAAGCAAAGGTGTGAGAAATACCAGTTCACCATGCTGTTGTATGGCTCCCCCATGTTTGGGCTTGCCCACTATAGCAATAAATACCAAAACACAAGTAGCCTACAGCGAACCACAATAGAAGTGCTCTGGTGGTGAGGACCACCCCAAGCCCTGCACCAACATGCACAAACTCCCACCTTGTGGCAGCCTGAGCGCTGGCTTGGTTGAAGGAACAAGGCTCTTTGTCTGCTCTGAAAAGTAATTGCTGCTGTTCCTTCCCAGGTGTTTGTTTTCAAAACAACAATTCAGAGCATGATCCATGGAAGTTTTGAATTACCTTCATGCCGAGCATTTATGAAGCAAACTACAAATGGCAGTGCTGTCACTGTAAGAACAAAGATGGAACTGTGCACACCTATCTCTTGATTCAATGCTAAGTGGATCCACATGAACTGGGAATATACAGAATGAATATTCCACATGCATGGAGAAAGACAGAAGGAGGATGTAAATGAAAGGTTGGGGGTTTTTTGTTGGTTTTTTTTATTTCCTGACCCCATGAACTCCAGCAAACTCTTGGCTCCTGTTTGGTACAGCAATAGCAAGCACCCTATTAATGTCAACTCAACCCAAAACAAAAGGCAGTCGAGTCAGAAAAAACATATTATTTCTCTTGATAGTCTCAGTATCCAGAAAAGTTCTGTGGCTGACACAGAGAGGTTTACAGACACATCCATGTCACAGATGGGTTTGAAGTGTTATAATATTAAGAAACATGTCAGTGGCATGCGGAGACACATGCAGGATAGGAAATGCTACAAAATTCACCACATCATGCCCACTGAGAAACAATGAAGAAAGCCAAGCTGCATCCATGCACCATAGAAATAAAAGCTGGGCAAGAACAGGCTGCTGAGCAATGCGAGATGCTGGTATAAACACCTGAAGGTGTCCTGTGACTGCTGGGTGGCTGTCCTGTGCCTCCTCATACCCCCTTAGCCTTCCTTTCCTGACAGTTTGGCTCCTGCAGAAGCCAGGGCTGCCAGGGTTTCTCTGCCAGGCAGAACCCCCTGGAAGCCAGACCCCCTACTCCAGTCTCCCTCGTCTCTCCAGCTCCCTCCCAGGCCATGCCTCCCCACACCAGCTGCAGCTTTGCCATACTCAGCAGTGCCTGATGTCAGCTTCTCTACAGAGCAGGCAGGAGTGATTTTTGCAGACCTGTGGGTCTTGGCAAGATCCTCCTGACCAAAAAAGGAAGAAAACAGATTGATGAGTGTGAGGGCTGGAAACATGGGCTTGGTCCTTTGCCCATGGCAAGGGAGAGGAGGTTGTGGGCAGGATGGCAGGGCTACTTGAAGCATTTCCTCCACACCACCCCCTGCCTCCTGGCTTAGGCAAATGGACACAGAAACACTATAGAGCCCACAGGTCTGCTGACCATAGCCACAGCTGCCTTCACCTGTGCTTTAAGCCTGCCCTGACCATAATAATTTGATGAATTCAAGCAGATACTAGATTAGCTGGCTGCTAAACCTCTTGGAGTTCCATGGGCAGCTTCACCATGTCTCACTGAGATGCAGTGGTGCATTTGGACATTCTCCTTGGTCATGTGGCCATTGGGGCAGGTCTGTGAGTAACAGCAGCCTGGGGCAGTGTTGGGTGTGTTGGTGGACAGGGCTGCCACTCAAAGGGGCCCAGCATGCTGGAGCTACTGGCCAACAGGACTCATGGAGCTCAGCACAAGCAAATGCAAAGTCCTGCATCTGGGCCAGAACAAGCCCATTCATCAGTGCAGGCTGAGACGGACTGAGCAGGCAGCAGCTCGGCAGGGCTGGGCCCCAGGCCCTGGGGGACAGGTTCTACATGCCCCACCAGGGCACCCTTGGGGAAATGGGGACTCCATCCTGGGTTGCATTAACAAGTATGTTACCAGCACATGCTGGGAAATGACTAATCCACTCTGCTCACCACTCATAAAGCTACCTGTGACCAGTTTGGGGGCCCAGGTATGAGAGATATGTTAAAAAAACTGGAGAAAGGCTGGGGAGGGTTGAGCAGAGGATGCAGAGGGAGAAGCTGGTGGGGCTGGGTTTCTTCAGGCTGCAGAAGGGAAGGCAAAGGGGGGATTTAATTGCTGTGCTTCACTACCTAAGCACAAGAATACAGAAAACCAAGACACACTCTTCTCAGAAGGAGACAGTGAAAGGACAATAGAGAACAGGCACAAGCCACAACATAGGAAATTATAGCTGGGTACAAGGTAAAATTATCTGGGATTAAGATTGCTTAGATGGAACAGGGGCTCAGAGAGGTTGTGGAGTCACCATCCTTGGAAATTTTCAAAACACAACTGGATGAGGCCCCAAGCAAGCTGGTCTAGCTTTGAAATTAGCCTCACTTTGAGCACGAGTTGGACTTGAGACCCCCAGAGATCCCTTACGCCTTAATATTTTTTATGACCCTAGGAAGTTCAGAATGAGGGTCAAGATTTATCCAGCATATATCTAACGTACCTCTCAATTTTTCCTCAGCAAAGAGAATAAAGCCAGTAAATGAGGTCCTGGGGCAGAAGGCCTGTGTTTGGTACCTCAGGTCATGTGAGGGAGAGACTGAAAGCTAGGGAAAATGCCATTCCTGTGCAAACTCCTCTGTGCACTGAGCAGCACAGCACAGAGCTGGCTGGTGGTCACACCTGGCACACAAGGATTACCAAGGAGGCAAGGTGCTATGTCATTCCTCTGCAAATACATGAGATGCAGGACTCAGCAGGGGACAGGAAGGGTGCTGAGGTGAGAGTCAAGCATGTGAACACTTTCAACAAATGCAGTTTTAAGGCCATGTTTGCAGCTGCTGGTCCTGGGCTGTTGCAGTAGTGGGAAGGACCCTGGCTCCAGGCAGAAGATGCTGCTCTGACTGCCATCTGGCTGAGCACAGACTCCCCATCTGAGCATTCCTATCCCACCCCATCTTCACAGCACCCAGTGCACCCAAGGTGAGCTGGGTCTAAGGGGACAGGGTGCTGGCCATCCTGTACCACGCCTGGGCCAAGGGAGTCCTCATTCATTTGTGTCAGTCTCTAATGGTGTCTTTGCACCATTGCAGTCCCTCCAAAAGGTTAATTTAGCAAGAACAGAAAGATGGTCTAAAACAAGGCAGCTGAGTTCAGTTCCTGGCTCTGTCACAGATTTCTTGTGCAATTGCTGAATTTGTCTGTGTCTCAGCTTCCATCTGTACAATTGGAGTTGTTGCCAGTTTTGTCTATTTGAGGGTAGTAGGTGGCTGTATAGAGAGACCCTGGTTGAACTGGAACTTTGAGCCATTCTCCTCATTCAAATATATGAAAATCCATTTAGAGCAAAAAGGTAACTACCAACATGACAACACTATTTCTATCATGCCAGTGCTACTTACTGTACCTTTAGTAGTTTCTGGAACATTAAATACATATGATAAATTACTGAAGACAGGAAAAAATTCATTCACTGGCTTTATCCTGATGTAAATGTAGATGATATCTGGAAATATAACAGAAGATTAAATCATAGTTAAGTATGGCTGTGAAATTTTCTCATGCATATATTCAAAATACATATGGTATTCCTCTCTCCATGCTGTTACAGCACAGGAAAATATCAAAAGAAGTGTAAAAGGGATACTTGCTTGAGTAGGTAGGACAGGCAATATCTTGCACTCTGACAGTCAAACAATAAACTTCAACTCCTATATTAGCTGGGCTTTCTAAATCAATACTTTCAGTCATCTAAATTAAAAAGGAAACAATTGTATTTACATTTCCTTATATAAAGTCACTATACACATGATGGCAATTACTTTTTTCAGCTTCCTGTGTGATCTACCCCTTGGATATATAGAATTGCTCTATAGGAGTAATATAGGCTATTAATCAATTACAGGATTGAATTACATATTCACACTCTGGTGTTTCTTGGAAATTCAAAACTCTTTCCTTCTGCCAACACGATTTCTTCCCCTTAAGTGCAAGAAGTTTTATCATTTGGACCATAAAGTCTTGTCCTTTTACCTAGTTAGTTCAAAGCTCATGTAATGAGCTGGCTATTTACTCTGCCCTTTGTGGGCTCAACAAGAATCTGCTATTGCTAAATAGTAATAGTTACTCCTTGAGCTCATGCCTGCAGACATGTATTAAAGGTACTGGGTTCAGCCACAAGTGTTTATCCAGGAACCACGTTGTTACTAAGTGGTGGCTCACACAGATTTAAATCCTAATCTCCTGAACTGTCTATCCTTCTGTAGAAGCCTCATAAACTTTGGGGCAGCAGGACTAAAGCATAGGCATCCACTGTTGATCATCTATAGGGAAATTCCTGGAGGAACAGGACACTTCAGATAGCCTGTTACATTATACACACATGGTGATCGAAGGGCTAACAACAATCATATCCTGTACAGCAATGAAATTGGCAGATGAAGCAGCTGTGGGCAGTGCTCATTGACACATATACCTCTGATCAAACATTAAAGCAAGCCATAAAAAAAAATTTTACTTCCCTTGTAGCCCTCTTGTCTTTTAGACAGAATGCCTATTTTTTGTTATGTTTCCCTTATTCTGTAGTTGCCCACAGTTCTTTTCAAAGCAAAGAATCAACCACTATTGCACATGTCCAGCAACTGGTGGGGGTTCTGGCCCATGCAAATATGCCTGCGGCTACTAGTATAAGGAACCCATAGTTTAACAATCAGAATCACACAAGTTCAAATCCCACCACACTTTTGTGAAAATTTAGCAATCAAAGTTGTTTTACAATTCTGACCAACGAAGCTGAGAAGTAGTTACTGTGTGTGGGATTTCTCAAGTATTTCAATTGTTGGTGCTGAATAGCAAGGACCTTCCACAGTCTAGCATGAATAAATGGGTATGAAATAGCATCAGATTTCTCTGTTTATCTATATCAAAGCTGGTACTTCTCACTCCCTAAAAAAGGGTATTTTTTTTCAATCACATCTAGCACATTTATTTAAAACTGGAGAAAACAGTTCTCTGTTCATCAAATTCTGTACAATCCATAGAAAGCATCCTATCAAAGGCTATGTAGTTCACATCCAGTCAAAACAGTCATTATCACATCATACCCACTGTGACATGAACTACAGTAATTCTTCGTTTGTCTTGTACAGACAATGAATTCAAAGAACTTACAATATTTCATAAGTTGACTTATGACACGGGACAATCTAACATAAAACCACAGATGACTGACCACAAGTCTTCCAGACACAGTAGATTCCAGAGCGAAGTTATTGCTTCCAAAACCAGATAATCCAGTGAATTTAAATTGATTGTTTGATGGATCAACATCAATATCTTTACAGTAATTCCTAAGATCAAGAAGAAATGTCCCAGCAGTCATATTTTCATTTGCCTCTTTCCTGTTTAAAACAAACACATTTCCCATCAGAGCAACTTATATTTCTCCTCTTGAACTTTTCACATATCACATGCCAAAACATTGACTTCCATTTATTTACTAAGTGAAATCCTAGAACTAAACAGGCAATAGTTGATGAAGCAATGCAGAATCTGATCCATAAGCCGTGGTGGACAACAGCCCTGTACAATGGGCAGGGCAGAAATATTTAACTAGATCTGAACCATAAACCTGAAACTCAGCTAAACTTCAGAAGCTGCCACAAGAACTTAATGTTCAAGATTAGCTTAGTTAACAGCTAGTATTTTTTTAAAATATCTTTACAACACTCATTTCTTCAGTATGTTATGAAGTCCTCCTGCTAAGAAGCTCATTCTTTTCCCCTTAACTAATAGCTGGACCATTCTGCTGTTTTGTGAAACTAGCATTTCTGGCCCTGCTGCTGATAGTGACAGTCCCTGTGATGCACGTGATGGAACTAGGGGCAGAGGGCGTCAATTATATTTTTTTAAATCAAGAGAATTAAATAAATTAAAAAAGAAGAACCAGCTGAAATACCACTAAGCCCTGATTTTGTTCCCTTGTGCAATCTCTGTAAGACTAGTTCTTTATTTGATCACATTTTTTCCCTGAAGATTTTTGCCTCCTTCAGATCAAAATTTAAGCTCACTAGATAACAAACAGACTGTTGTGTTATTGTCATGGATGTTGTAACTAAGCAGCACCCTGAAGAATTGGATTCAATTCCTGCTAGTATGTAAAAGTATGTGATTTAAGTGCAAGACATTTCTCTTAGATAGCGAGCAAGCAATTTAAACAGATACTAACTGGGAAATCCTCATTGCATAAGTTCTTGGCCCAAGATGCTGGGGTTTTACCTACAGGACCATAAACTACCATAAGTACACCTGAAGAACTGCACTATGCAATGTGGTGTACCTTGAAAGCTCACAGCTCAGGCACATCAAACACTTCAGGTGGACAATTTTTACTTCGGTCTTTCTATGACACCCTTCATCTGTAAAACGGAGTTAATGTTATGCCCTCATCTGCAAATATAAACTACTCAATCATCACAAAGGTCTCAGAACATTCATAGCCATAGCAAAGTCCATGACTAAGTTACTGTGTGCAGAGGACACTTATAAGAAGAGGTGATCTGAACTCTGAAGACCTTACAGATTGCATTAGACAAAACCATGCAGGTCACCAGAGAGAAATTCAGAAGAAAAGATCAGGAAGTTTAAAATAAAATTCCAGAACTGACTGGCAAGCTTTCCTTGTTGAATAACTGTCCATGGTTTAACATAAAGTAAGAAAGGAGGAGCCTGGACCTGTATAGGTCAGAAAAATGACTCTACAACACATCCTAAGGGTTTAGATATCTGAAAGAAATAGAAATAAATAAGCTGAATATACACAGATATTTTTAGTCCAAATTTCCAGTCAGGAAATTGAGTTTCATGCCCTAAGACACTTAGAGTGAACACCAGACTTTAAAATCTGATGATAAATGTCCATTCAAACCTCTTGCTGTAGGTCTGGGGACCCTAACTGATGGGCCCTAGACAGCACACTGGTCTGGGGCAACAAGGCAGCACTAAGGCAATGAAAAGCTTCAATACCTGAAGGTAGAAGGATTGCATTCTGGTGGGTTGTCATTGATATCCTCAATAATGACTGTGATTTCAATTTCACTGGTGTGACCACTGCTGGGACTGTCCTCCACCCGGACTATCAATGAGATGTTAGGATGGAGCCGCAGAGGAATGGCATCTCGGTTGATTCTCCCAGTCACCTGCAGTGTTCCTGTTGCTGGGCAAAAAGCAGCCAGAAGTTAGATGTTCTCCAAGAGGGAAAATAACAAACATTCATGCTGTACATGCAAGAGGACAAGGTAGCTCGGCAGGCAGGTAGCAGAATAAAAAGTCTTCTATTCTGTGCAAATCATGGCTAGTTCAGTCATTTTTTAAAATGATACAAAATGGCTCTGAAAGGTCTGTGTAAGACTTCCACGGATAGATACCCATTGCTCAAAAATATGCCATAGGTGGCCTCAGCAGAGGGCTTGGAAAGCAGTTAGATCTCCCTTATGTTCTCAAAGAGCTAGCGCAAATCAGAGTTGAGTGCACTCAGAGCATCAAGGAGAATGAGCTGCTAATGCCTGTGCTGTCGTTGCTCTCCAGGCTAGTAAGGCCGCTTCACTTTCTACTGTTCAAGCATCCTTCAGCACCTCTAAATCTACTCACACATCAACAGAGCAGCTCTTAGCTGTGACAGATTCCACCAAGTACTCTGGTCAGTCATTCACTTCATATATTTTTTTTTCACTTCTGCTAGCCTCTGTTCAAAAAGAGATTTTAATGGCACAGCACAATACTATTCCCAGAGCACAAAGGAGGTAAAGGAACAGTGTGTATGTCCTCTGCCTTTTGGACTGTAATTGAGGGAGAGGGTGGCAATACATGGCCAAAGGGCATAGGGAATCCAAAGCATTTAAGGGTCATCCTGATCCCCCACAGCACTGTGTTGTGTGGAATCTCTTACAGCTGTGATAAGCAGTTCTAAAGCAACAGCAGATAAGGAGCAAAGCAGTCACTGAATGTCAGCCCTGGAGCAGAAACCTCAGGGCACTGGTGTATGCACCCCCAGAGAGCATGAGGAGACAGGACCAGCACGAGAAAGAGGACTCTTTTGGATGGCCTTGCCTGAGGAGGATCATGAATCAAACAATGAAGCTGAAGTGCAGATTTGCTATGCATCTCAATGCTGGAGCAGGTTTCAGGCAGGACAGAGGACATTATGCTTTATGTGCAGCTGTTTCAAGAGCCCCAGAAGGGTCATTGCAGTCCTCAGAGATTAAAAAGAAGACAGCTAATCTTACTACCACTGAAGGGACCTTCACCCTCCAGGCACAAATCAATATTTGTCAAGAAGTCACCTTTGGTCTACTTTCTTCAAGATGTCTTACTGAATCTTGGTCAGCTGACCAAAGAATTTGACCCTAATAATGTATTGAGCATTTCTTATTTCTAGGGGCAGCCACAAAATAAAGTAAGTAAAATTAAAACCAAGGCAAAAATGTTTTCTCCAAAGTAGCCACCCTCTTTTTTTGGGTGCCAGAATGCACATTTTTGTTTGTCTTACATGGATTTATGGAGAAATATCTGTCAGAAGACTGGATGCTGTAGAAAAGTCTGCTGGGAGAGTCTTCATCATCAGGATCTTTAGCTGTTATATTGGCAACAACAGTACCTGGGCTTTGCTCCTCTGGAATCCTGTAGATTCTTTGTTTTCTACAAGATAAAATAAAAATCAGCAAAGCGCACATCTGTGTTTGCAAGGGCAACTGATTACAGACTTAGCTGAGCAGCCAATTGTAGCAGCAGAGCCATAGCCATGCTTGGCTCAGAGAAGGCTATTTGCAAGTCAGGGTAAATGTCCCAGTCACTGGTTCTGCCAGCTGGACGTGTAGCAATAGCTGAACCGCGGTGTATGTGGTCATAAAGGATGACATAGCCACACAAATAAGTGTCCTTCCCCTGAAACTTTTTAACAGCAGACCCAATTTGACTTTCACGGAACCATGGAAGTTGAAGATGGAAGAGGCTGTTAAGTCATTCAGTCCATCTCCCTACAGAGCCACCAGCTTGTAAAGCCACTTGCTTTACTTCCTTCATTTTGCAAGAGGAAAACAAAACCAGATGCAGTAATGTAATTAATTATCTTTTGGAATGAATTCTGGAGGCCTTTTGGGGACAACAGTATTACTAAAAATCTGAGTTGCCCCTGCAGTAGGTGGAGGCAGGGAGGAGCACTTCTGTGGGTGCCCAACAGATGAACATGTTCCAAACTCCCAGCAACATCTGTCTGTCTGATTCATTTTACATAGAGAAAACGGTTCTTTACTGCTGTTTGGTATGTCACTGCTTCCAAATTTCCCATGACTTAAGTGAATTTTCTATCTCAGATAGAGTCTGGCAGGCAGTTGTGCAGGATTGTTTACAATGGTTGCAGTTGCATGTTCACATGGGTACTCAGGTATGCAATTATGGTACTTAATGTATAAGCAAACCACATGCAAAAGCAGGCATGGGCAAGCACAATAATTGTGCAAGGATTTTATGAAGGCTGAAACACATACAAACATCTGCTTCAGGAAATCAAAGGGATTTCAAGGTGCTCAAGAGTTCAGAAAAGCATTAGGAGTATGTTTCAAAATTGACTCCTTTTTGCACGTTTTAAACTTCCTATGCCACCACTAAGCTAATGGCCTAGTCTATAGTTCCCATTATAGGAAAGCATGAGCCCTCCATTGTCCTCTGAAAACCAACATCACAGGGCACTTAGCAATTGGAGCAGAGAACTGCAGAGACAGAAGATCCCATGGCTCTGGGTCTCCACCTGCAATTTTAAAAATTGTTAAGAAAACATAGTATCTTCAACTGCTTTTTCAGATCCTATGAAAAGAGGCAAGCATACAGGAGGGAAATCACATAGGGTTTTCCCAGTAAATATACCTAACTTACAGCCAGAAGTAAACAAGGAGTTTGTGAAAGCTGTGGAATCAGTGTATTTATTTTTTTTTACTAAGTTTCTATCTCACTTCACTCTTGGCATTGGATCTCTTCCTTGTTCTCCTGTTGCTTTTGGAGTCACTCAGAAACAAAACAAATAGCAACAGATCTCCTTCACTGCTACCAAAAATGCCACCCCAGAATGACTCTCTGATCATTGGGGAATATGGGAGGGACAAATCTAACTGGGTTTGGCTTGAAGTACGGAACTCCCTATGCCCACAGGGACCACAACTCTGTCCTCTCCGTGGACAGTAAACTCACCACAGCTCCACCTTCACAGCCTTACCAGCCCTCCTGCACCCTGCATGGGCCATTGTCCTGTCCCCACCAGATCTTTTGGGCCAAAGCTGGACTTTATTGAATACAACCCCATAGCACTAAGTACTAGTACAGCTGGGAAGGAGTTGGGGGCCACTTCCTACGCAGCTATGTCTGGGCTGTGCCCTGTTGTCCATCTGTCTGCCACCTGTCAGTGGCTTTTTACAGGATGGTTCAAGCAGACATTTTAAACAGTGCAAAGTAGTTGCAAAGGAAGCATGTGTTTGCTTTCTTGTCTTCTCTTTGTTTTCCTGACTCCACAAGTCTTCATTGATTTTAACAGCCAGAAATTCAAAAGGCTGAATGCCAATGTAGTGTTGTGAACACCAAAACCAGATGTGCTTGCATATACTATGGGAACAGTTAAAAAGACCCTTTGAAACTCTGTTCTTGACAGCTTTGATCGGGAGAAAATAAAGAAGGTTTGCTAACTCATCAAGTTTCCCCAGCTCCCATCCCAGCACTAATTATTATAGCATCAGAAAGTACATAGCCCCAGCATGCAGCACACATTTTAGCAGGGGAGAGGCCATACATGTGCATACTGAGGACAGATCATGAACTGTAACTTAAAGTTCTTTACAAACTGAGCTTCTCTTTTTGGTCTGTAGTGTCAATCTAAAAGGGAGAAGATTCAAATACCAGGACTTATTTGTGCCATATGATAACTGAATCTTGGACCTTAGGTGTTATGGATGCTCAAGTCACTGCAACTTTCATTAATTCAAACAAGTAGATAAATGTTTGAAAGAGTTCCTTTAGCATTCCAGACGTAAGGATAAATACATAGAAATAGCAACATTTGGAGGAAATAATCAGTCTAGAACACAATGTGCAAATGTTGACACTGGGAGGAGGATTCTTCCTGCTTGTAGTAGTACAGAAACGTGGAGAAAGCTGTTAACCTTATTGATTATTGCAGACATGAGGTTAAAGTATTAATTAAGTAACAACAACAAAAACAATTCATCTCTGTTTCTAACACTTTATTCTTCTGTTTCTTCAGATTCTCCACCACTTTACCTAGCAAGGTCCAGATCCTTGGCCTCAGCCCAGGAACCATGCATTGTTCTGCCTCCACAAAACACCCAGAAGATTGCTCCAAACAAGTGGCTGAAAACCTCTTGGCATGACCCAGGTGCTACACTGTCTTCTCCTCTGCGTAGATGGCAGGAGAGCAGACATGATAAATATTCTCAGCAGGAACCTTATAGAGACTCAGGATCAGAAGACACAAAGAAAGTGTCTTGAATCCCTTCAGAGCCTCATGCAAGTGACAGAGATAAATAATCAGAATTTGATCGACTGTAATAACTGTCAAGCTCCTGCTTCAGAAACAATCACCCATCATGCTTTTCACAACAGCCTGCTGGTGTATATTCTGTAATCATGTATATTCTTTCCCTTTTTTCCAAATTTTCAACAATATTCCTGATTCCAACTAAACCCCCATTAATCTTCAAAATCTATTTCTGTGTATTATGACACAATTCCCTGCTTATGACACAGAAAGAGACAACGGTGTTTCAAAGATCACCAGAATCGTTTACAAGTGTGTCTGGGAAGAAGAGGAAGGCAGATCAAAAGTGAGACCTTTTTATGTCTAGACATTTCTGCATGAATAAACACTATTATGGTGAAATGCACATCTGCATGAGAGGTAAATTCTACATGATTGTATTCACACAGGGTAACATTCATCTCTTTGTCTGAACTTGTCCAAAGGTCTTTGCATAGCTTTAACCTCTCTAAATGCTAACAAGTACAACAAGCTAGTTTGGCTGTTCTTAGTATGAACGCAGAGCCTGGAAAACTTGAAACTATTAAGAATATAAAAAAGAATAAAAGAGGGAAATGAGGGCAAAGCTTTCCAGTACAAGAACAGGAATCATAACAAAATTAAAATACTGTTTTCAGTAGTATTTTGTTGTTATATTTACTTGCCCTTATGTTGGTGCCAAAGCAGTAAACTGGGAAAACATCTACGTTTCAAGTACAATGGAAGTTTTTCACTCACGTGGTAAAATAAGGTCTTTCATCATTGATATTAATTATATTTATGTTCACTGTTTTAGTCGTGTTGAGTCCATCTGGATCTGTTGCTGTTATATTTAAAAGGTAACTGTTAAATAAGAAAACAAAACACAAATCATTCTGTGGCTATACAGGAAAACATTTCTCTGCCTACTGTAAGCTAACAGACCGCATGAATAAAATACACTCTCACCAATGTGGATCTTTCTCATAATCAAATTTTTTTGTGGAAAAAATGGCTCCACTTTCCAAGACCAAGAATGGCACTGATGCAGGGAGCAGTGAATACTGAAATGAAGAAAGCAAGGAGTTAGTCTTTGTAACTTTAAATATCCCTCCATTCACTCTTTGCCTTGTAGAACAGGCCAAGTTATAGTACAGCATTTGCCTCAAACTTTGTGTAATGAAACACGCTGACATACAGATGCCAGCACAAGCCCTGATCATCTGAGCTGAAGCAGCTCAAACTTGGTTGTAAGTGCTTTGCCTGCCAGCGAGCGGAGAGTCAGCAACTGAGCTGCATTAAAGCCCACGCTATACCTCTGTGAGCTCCAGGTCTGCAATGAGAATTTAACATAAAGGCCAGCCAGCAGAGCCACAGCGCCATAGGCAAAAATCAGCTTTATGGTGTCAGCAGAGTACATCCACAAAGAAGAGAGAGAAGAATCAGTGAGGCTGGATTTGGGGGACATAAGAGCTATGGAGGAGGCAATGAAGTTTGCGGGTCTGGATGATGGGAGAGGGCAAGAAGGAGAGAGTGGACTTTCACAGAGTACATGAGGGTTGTGAGAGTGAAGCATGTTCACAACAGCCCAGTGTTAACACGGCTGCCCATCAGCAGCATGCAGCAGCAGCTGCTTTGGACAGTACACAACACAAACGGGTACAACAGCAGTGCGCAGATGTGGGAAGGACTAGAGTACCCCAACACTGTACACGGTAGGGTGGAAGCCAGCACCCTCCTCCCTGTGGCCATGAGGTAGCTACTACATACCCACCATGTCCTCCCCTGCTATCTTCCACATGCCAAGCCATCACCAATAAGCCCTCAAGGATATTTCCTTTGCTAGTGCAGATGCTAATACTACCCATAAAGTCTGAAGTATGCAACATCAGAGGGTCATGCACCATACAAGTAATCTGCAAAATCCATAGAGCAGATCTGTCCAGGGGATGCAACTGCTCTAGTGTTACCTTTTGGGAAAAAAACAGGAGGTACAGAGAGTTGAGTGAAACAACTTGCCTCCTGCAATGATAGATTTAATTGAAATTGCTTTAAAAAAGTGGCTAGGTGATCACAATTCTTTTAACAATTTTTTGCCAGTTGAACTTTTTAAACTCCCTCTCTGGATTATTATTTTACCTGTTGCCCAGCATTTCTATATTTGCAGCTTCTTATCATGCCTGAGATTCATCAGGGGTTAGAAGGCGCATGGAACTCCCTGCCATTGCTTTCAGAAACAAATCAGAGCTAAACCCCCAGGCCTCTGCTTCCTTCCTCACCATCTCAGGTCGATGGTTTAACTGGGCAAAGCCTGAGGATGAAGTTCAAGTTAATTGCTCTCTTGAATAATGCTACACTACTCAGGCATCTTCAACTCCATTTCTTGAATGTGCTGTCTTTTACAAAGCCAAAGCCAATAAAGCAAAGCCACAACACAATTCTTAGGTAAGTGCAGTTACTTATCACTTTCCAGAAATTTTTTCTGATACCAAGAGTATTTTTAGATCAGCTAACATTTTCTTAACATTTGCCCTGGGATTGTCAAAAAGCTGAGATTCAGTTGCCTTGTAAGTGACTTCCTTACTGTCTCATTTAAAAGAATTTATATTTTGATACAGAAGGTTAAAATTTTTAATTTACTTTTAGTCACTCTCAATTACAAGAAATGTTTTGCAAGCTATGTTACAAAAAAAAAAAAAAAGACAATTTCTACTGTATCTCTGATTAACTATATCAAACTCTGCCTTAAATATCCCTTAATTTTGGAGGGCTAAGAACTCAAAAAACAATTTGTGTCCAAACACTGAGGCTGGGTTTACTTAGTTTATTATTGAAAATTGTTCTTTTTTCCTGACTAAACCTTTTCCTGTGTTCCTGATAAGGAAGGAAGTTGTTGAAAGATGCTGGCAATTAGCATTTCAGATACAGTGGATTCTATCATCTCTGGGGTTTTTTTTTCTTTAATACAACTTACTTTGAGATCAGCATTTTCAGGATCAGCTGCATCAACTTGGTAAATGTGTTCTGGAGGTGTTCCTTCCAAGACATAGATCATTACAGCTGCATGGATAGAAGAGTACTCGGTGTTAATTGGGTAAGAATAAAGGACACAGCAGTAAACGTACTGATACCCTGAAGCTGTCCAGATGAATTATTGCTTATTGCATCTTCTCACTTCACAATTCCAAAATCATCACAAAGAGCACAAATACAAGATAAAAAGAAACCAATTGCAGGTCTGTAAACAGGCAAACATCACCATGAGTTGCAATATTAACTGTGCCCATGAGTTGCAATATTAATTGTGCCTTCAGGAGAAAGACTGATCTTTACATACAGCCTATTTTGAGCTGCTCACAGGGTATGGAATGAAATGATGCATTTGGGCTACATCTGTGTCTTTATGTGCTGGTTTTGGCTGGGATAGAGTTAATTTTCTCCATAGTAGCTACTAGTATGGGGCTGTGCTTTGGATTTGTGCTGGAAACAATGTTGATAAAGCTGAGATGTTTTCTTTCCACTGAGCAGCACTTGCACAGAGCCAAGGGCTTTTCTGCCCCTCACCTCACCAGCGAGTGCGCTGGAGGGGCACAAGGAGTTGGAGGGGACACAGCCAGGACAGCTGACCCCAACTGACCAAAGGATAGCTCAGACCATATGACATTGTGCCCAGCATACAAACCTGGGGGAAGAAGGAGCAAGGGGGGTACGTTTGGGGTCACGGCTTGTCTGCCCAAGTCTCTGTTATGCATAATGAAGCCCTGCTTGTCTGGAGATGGCTGAACCTGCCTGCCCATGGGAAGTGGTGAATGAATTCCTTGTTTTGCTTTGCTTGTGTGTGCAGCTTTTGCTTTAATTATTAAATTGTCTTTATCTCAACCCATGAGTTTTCTCACTTTTAGTCTTCTGATTCCCCCATCACACCTGGAGGGGAGTGAGTGAGTGGCTGCATGGGGCTTAGTTGCCAGCTGGGTTTAAACCACAACCCACTTTACTATGCTGATTGGAAGAACATAGTCCTGTACTGGGTCCTCATCACCATCCCCTCCCTGTTCACCCCCTGCACCCTGCCAGGAGAGCTCAGAGACTTTACTCTTCATTTCTGCTTTTCCTTTACACCTGCGAGTTAAATGAATAATGAAAGGTCTGCTCTGACTTAAATTCTTGCCTTATTAAGGGTGCTAATTCAGTGCAAAGTGTATTTCTTCCCATGCCAGTAATTCTCACATTTGGGCTATCCTGTACTGGGCCACTGGCAATAGGCTTATCTCTCCTTAGGTAGAGCAATTAATAGAATGTCATGGTTTAACCCCAACCGGCAACTAAGTGCCACACAGTTGCTCACTTATTTCCCTCCCCACCCACCCCCCACCAGTGGTGAGATGAGGAGGAGAATGAGAAAGCATGTAAAACCCATGGGTTGAGCTAAAAACAGTTTAATAATTGAAATAAAATGAAATGTAATTATATTAATAATAAAAAATAATTGTAATCAAAAGGGAGTCAGCAAAAAGAGAGAGAGAAATAACCCACCCCAAAACCCAAGTGATACACAGTACAACTGCTCACTACGCACTGACTGATGCCCAGCCAGTCCCCCAGCAGCAATCAGCACCCCTGGCCAGCTCCCCCCAGTTTATATACTGCGCATGGTGTTCTGTGGTATGGAATATCCCTTTGGCTACTTTGGGTCAGTTGTCCTGGCTCTGCTCCTTCCCAGCTTCTTGAGCACCTCCTTCCTCCTCACTGGCAGAGCATGGGAAAATGCAAAATCCTCGACTTAGGCTAAGCACTACTTAGCAACAACGAAAACATCAGCATGTTACCATTATTCTCATGCTAAATCCAAGGCACAGCACTGTACCAGCTACTAGGAAGAAAATTAACTCTATACCAGCTGAAACCAGGACACAGAACAACATATCTTTAGATCACGTTATTTGCTTTATGCCCTTTTGTGTCTGCTGGACCTGCTATTTCTGGACTATTAATTTCCACTGTGACCCCTGATGACTGCTGCTTCTCATCACAGCAGTGGGAATCCCAGGGAAGCATAATGAGTTGTTGCCAGAGGACAACAATATTAATATAAAGTTTAATGAGAGGGAGATGCTTTTTCATAACCAGTGAATGCACAATTAGTGTCTAATTGTGGCTGGTACTGTTAACTAAAGCCACACAGTTAGACAGATCAGACATCTGTGCTTGCCAATTAATGGCAGCTCTAGCTGAGAGTTAAGCTGATGCACTTATTTGTAACAAGCTCCCACGTAAAGTGTGTTTCATGCTGTGCCGATCCCCTGAAGTGTCACATTTAATTATTATTAGATTCCAGCAGCACCCATGATATGCAAGACACCAGCTATAGTGAGAAGATGACACAGCCTCTTCCCTCAGGGAAGCTAATTTGCTTTACAAACTAAGTAGTGTATGGAAGCAGGAGTGTCAACGTGCTTAGGAGGCATTAGTGAAGCAGGCTGAATTTGAGTGGGCCTGGTCCGAAACCGTCCAGGCAGACAAGCCGTGCCCTCTGCAGCCGCACACAAAAATCAAGACTGCAGTCCTGCTGACCACACCAAGGGCTGCGAATCCAGCCTACATAATTCCAGCTGCTAGTCCAGACCTGGAGGGGGGGTCAGCAGCCAGCTCCGAACACCTCCCATGAACAGATCACAGTTTGATATTTTCAGATTTTTTTTTAAAAAGAATATTGAATTATTGAATGCTCTTCAGTACAGTGCTGTTAGAATATCAAGACTTCAAACAGGCTCTCAGTACCTCGTGAAATAATAGGAACATATTTTTTACTCACTGCCTGAACTGTTCTGTCTGTGTGTGAATACATAATAAATACATCACTATACTCTGTCACCTCATGGTACAACTTTTCCAGGTCCCTCTCATTAGTAAATGAAAAAACCGAGATTGCTCAGAGAGTAAGACAATTATTTCCTATCCTATTGATGGTGTTGTCCCTTGTATTAAGCACTGCACGGCATGCAAATCCTGCACTGACAACAGCTGGTGTCCAGACTCTCCAGCCTCATTCCTAAGGCTACTGCATGCTCCTCCCCAATGCACCTTTGCCTGTGGTCTGAAAGTAAACCTGGTTAACACCATCTGCCCCACGCAGGAGACAGAACTCTTTGATTCTACATTTGCATCACCATAGATCATAATCTCTGAGATCACACTCTTCAAACTGATTTTCCGCTTAATTTCTCATGTGCAGATGCAAATGAAAAATGCAGATGTAAAACATTGGCAGAGCAGTGTTTTTACTGTTTTCCCTCAGAAATTCTTGCATGTACACAACATACACTTATTTAAATGTGTCTTGCTTTTCCAAATCAGTACCATTTTCAACAAACTACTGAAACATACTCAACAGTTATATCCCCACCAAACATCAAGTTTCTAATACATACAGCTAGGTAGGTATTCATCTTACAAAAAAAAAGAACATGTATACTTAATCGTACAAAAAATGTCTTTTTTTTTCTTTTAATTCTTCAGGTGCTTCAAAATGGTCAAATCATTTTTGGTCAAAACTTCAAGAAAACTAAAAGGGCACTTCTTCCAGAGATGAAGTATACCAAATATTTGTGTAAAATAAAGCTCTGATAAAAACAGTGTACCCTTCCTCCCTTGTTTTTCTAAAGGAAAATGCTCAGACCACTTTAACTACATTCACTGTATGCAGCTACATAGGTTTTTAATCTGATGTCATCTTTTCAAATATTGTTCTTTTCAAATACTACCATTATCTTACTTTGAATTGCCATATTTCCTCGAAACACAGGACGCTCATTTTTATCTATTACTTGGACAGTGAGTATGTTAAGGTCAGTTCTTCCAGATGTGTCTTCAACAAAAATTTCTAAATCAAACCTCTTTGGCATAGTTTCATAATCTAGAACAGGGTTTCCAGTGGTAACAACCTGAAAAGAAAAAAAAAATACCATTAGCACATGATGCAAAAGATGTAAGTTACAGTCTATATGAATGAAATCAAGTAAAGTGACACTTTCCATCAGTAAATGGTAATTTAGGTCACCTTCTACTTGCTGGCACATTTCTTGCCAGTGGCAGAAATGTGAGAAAAACAGAGTGGAAAGCCCAAAATGTTGTGGCTTCATAGAGCAACTCAAGGACCTCCTGTGTGAAGGCCAGTTTGAGGAGGAGAAAGCCTGGAAGGAGCTGTCCTGCCTCACAGGCAATACTTTGCCTTCCAGGTCAGGACTACGCTTCGCAAGTACTTCTCTGTGCCAAGTCTTCACCTTTCCACACCAAGCTCCAGAAGCAGTTGAGGTGTGACGAGACTGAAAACTGGGAGGAAGCCCTTCAGGACACAAGGGCAGCTTCACTATTTCTGTGAGTCAGGAGCATGAAAGGGAAGACCTTTTACTTGCAATAAGGGGAGAGCGGGGGGCAGGAAACAGTATAGTCTAGCAGGTAGCAGCCCCTGCCTTGTATAAGGTGTGTCTGGGAGAAGACTTGCAGGAAACCACAGGACGAAGGGAGCTGCAAAAGCACACTGTACGAGAGAGGGACCATAACTGTTTGGTGAAAATGCCAAACTCATTGAAAAACAACTTAAGCCTTAAGTTTTACAAGATTGATAAGGCAAATATTTGCTTTGTTTGTTTTTTTAATGCTTCCAGCTTTGCATATTGCCTCAAGACAGAATATGTACAAGCACAAGACTGACACTCCATGAAAAAACATTAAATACATTCCTTTTGGAATTAGGATGAGTCCCAAGCAACAGCAGGATGCTGAAAGTTGCGTGCCTCAATCTTCACTGCTGAAGCTAATAAAGAAACAAGAACTTCCCTTTCTTGGACAAGAAAGGAAAATGTGACTGTCAAATTTGCTGTATAGCTAAAAAACTGTGAAGCTTGAACACAGTAGCAGGGTGCTGTGGAAATGGAGAAGAGTTGAGGCTCAGAAGTATGTGTGACAAGGAGTGTGTCAGTGTATTCACAGTACTGCAGAATGGAGGAGCCTGGAGATGATGCAGGAGAACAACGAAACAAATCCTTGATTTTAGATGAGATGCCATGGCCAGAGGACAAAAATGATTTCAGCACAATTAGGAGTCAGAAGTCAAAACAGAGCCAATTAATAAAGACAGTTGGAGGAGAGTGAACAGGAACACAAACATTTTATGCCTTCTGGTATGTAAAACAGGTGCTCTCTGGAACCTCATGGATCTTTCTGTTATAGTACAGGAGAAAAAACCTGTGTCCTGGATGGTCTCCTTCTCTCCTATATTGCACAAATAGCAGTTTCCCATAAAAGTGATGCTAACTCAGAAAAAAACATTCTACAAAAGCTTGTAACACCAGTGGGAAGGTTGATCTCCAAAATAAATGTTTGCTGGAGAACTAAATACAGTAAACAGATGCAATTAATTCAAAATGAGAAACTGTCCAATTCTAAGCAGAAATTATGTGCTCTGGGGATTACCCCTCCAGTTCACAGCCAAATACTTTTATTGGTGGTGTAACTACATCCAGACTGCCTCATTATGCATCTTCTATCCTCCTTTACAGAGACCTTGCAAGTGAAGATGTGAATCTAGATGGCCTCGTTCTAGATTGCTTTTGAGAACAGCTTGCCACTGGCATAGGCTGTGAACCACAGTTCACCTCTCCTCCAGGTAGGAGCAATGCCTACTGATAATGGCAACACTGTACACACTTGAAGCAGCTGCACACTTCATGAAAGGGGATCTAGAGTCACCCCATAACTGTCTACCCCTCATTCCACCTGAGAATTTCACTGCTCCCTGCTCCCCCCTTCACTCCCACGATGCAGAGAGAGCAACACTAACAGCATCAAGGCAGACGCAGGCAGCAGTATGTTTTCATGCATTCAATATATCTTCTGCCCACGGGATTCTTCAAACAAGAGTAAAGTGAGGAGGAATGGGCAGGGCTCAGATCTCAGAAACTGTGACGTTCTGAGAATCTCAAAATATATCAGAAATTGTGATATTGCCTTGGCTTGCTGCAACAGGAGTAAATGTGCTTCATAAATACAGAAGAGCCTGTGCTAACAGGTACTTAGCTCATCTGCAAACCTCATAATTCATACATGAAATACTGTCTTTTTCTATATCTTAGCAAAGATTTAATGGCAGTAGGTAGAGCTGAAGTATCTCATTTTGGATCACATCACTTTTGCAGAATGTTGTACAGATCTGCCACAACACAGAATAAATAATCAGAAGTAGCAATCCTCATCACATAAATGAACCAAGAATACTTGTGTATTTATCCTTGTCTTATGAGTTGTAATTAGCACTCAGCTGCTAATTTGCAGAATTTGTATGTAGCTTTCTTTATTATTTTCTTATGACTGATATTCACTGGCCCAACTTCTTTGTTCTAGTTCCTCAAGTGAGATTAAACCCCCTGTAAACAGCTACAGTGTAAGCAAGGCATACAAGGGCTCACAGGCCATTCTGGTAATGGGGCTGTGGTATGAAATTAATATAAATTGGTGCTTTGGAAGAAGCAGTCTCCAGCCTACACTTTCTTGGCCATTCATTTCCATTATTGTGTCACACTCTGCACTGTGCTTGAACAAGAATTTCTCTATCATGCCTGCCATTAAAAAAAATCAAGAAGAGACCTTTTATCTATTTGCAGACTTATTTTCCCTCCAGATTAATTTCTCAGTCCCACTCAACAAGCAGCAACATAAACTGCTTGTGCTGCACAGCATAGAGAAGGCATGGGACAGGAGCAAACAGGTATAAGAAAGGACTATGTTTTGCAGCAGAATGGATAGCTTTGATTCAAAATGCCAAAATACAGCCTAGGAAGGGAGTCCCACATTACAAATTCTCTGTCAGCAAAGCCATCTAAAGGTATGTATCCATTTCCTTCTGCCTGTTACATCCCCTCAGCTGACCCAGTTCAGCTGTTTGTGCAGCCACATCCTATGCTTCACATGTGAAAGAAGGCTTTTCTGAGAGTTTTTTTTAACCATTTCACTGATCTGGCTGGGGAGCAGGTAAAGAACCAGCAGAGCTGGCACAACCGAGCTTTGTACTGTGCTGGGAGGGAGCAGTGGAACAGCAGCAGCTCCTTGAAGGCAGGTTGAACCAGTGAGCTGCAATTACCTGTGGTCACAGTCTTACTTTTCCCAAATTTCATCCCCAGAAACACCAGCAAAGACAACAAGAAAAGAGCCCTTGTATCAGTTCTGTGAAAACCTGAAATTTCTTGGAAACACCCAGAAAAATGTATTCAAATTAACTGTTTAAGACTCTGCTCATTGCCTGTCTGTATCTTTTAAAGACACTGTCACTGTTCAGGCTCAAACACGCAAGCAAGTTACAATGGTATAACAAGTTATCATGTGCCTGAATACTCATTGCTAGTGACAAATGTGAGCTAATACTTGCTAATTTATCCAGAAATGAAAATTAGCCTGAAGTAAAAGGAATTGCTTTGCATTTGCCATAGGACAAGAGCATGCAATAAATAGAGAGAGATCACAGATGGGTGGAAGTGTGGTAACTTCTTACCTCAAGATAACTTCCTCATGTGTCACAGCCTTCATTCAGAATTAAATATGATTTTGACCTGACTCAGCTTACTTTATTTTGGAAGCGAGTCAAATTCATTTTAATTCTAGGTGAGAGTGACCCAACAGAAGCTGCATGTAGTTTAACTAAAGCATTTTAAATTCATGGTGACTTTATATAAATTGAAAAACTATGGACAAATCCTCAAAAGAGAAGTAGGTCCTATATGTCCTTCTCCACCTCTTATTTTCCAAAAATCACGTTTTTTCTATCATGGAATCAATGGAATTATTGTGATATGTGGGTTTTGTCTAGATGCAATTAAAAATTACACTATTGCTATTCATTTGTCATATCCATTACAGCATGTCCAAATACTACCACAGTCTGCATTTGCAACTCTTTTCTGATTAAATCATAAGGCACTGTGCTCTCGGTGCTTAGTAATCCAGGAAACATCAGCCTACATGACCAAACATTGTTCAAGCTAAAGGTAAAACTCACCCTGTATTCAAGACCTCCTTTTGATTCAATATCAAAAGCCTCTGTAAGTGGATTTGAATTTACTATGGTAGGAAGTATTGCAACGCCTTCAGAAGACAATGGAGAAACAGTTACATTAAAGGTGTAAACTGAAACACCAGCTGCTGCATTTTCTTCGACGGTGCTTGTTGCAGGTAAGCCCTTAAGCAACCGGGTTCTTCTTCCTGCAAGATGAAAATGAATGTAGAATTACTTCTGGGAATCTTAGGCTAGCAGAAGCACACAGCTTGTGCCAAAAGCTGCCATTATTAATGCACAAAACAGCCCGATTCTCTTCTTGCTTATGAATGGTGGCATTGCACAGTAGTAAATCCAGTGCTAATGGCAGAAGAATCAGTCTTTTATCTAATTCAGTACTATACTGCTGTCATCTACAGTGGCTGTTGTTAAAGTAGCATTGTTACTGCATCATTTGCCTTCATAGATGCCTTTATACAGAAGCAAAGAAATGGAACATGTTTCTGTTACTTCATTTCACCCCCTCTACTAATTGCTGCCTCTGTGCACTAATCACATCAAAAAGCACCTTGAATCACACTGACCTGGATGTTAAAGAAGCAATCTTTTTTTGTGAATTACACCATCTGCAGTGCCCATTTCTTCCATTTCCCTTCTTATTCTTTCTAGGATAGCTCTGTGCACGCCTGGCTCATGGGTAGTGTGAGTCAGCAATAACTTTGGGGGTTGTGCTGTTGTGTCTTCTGCTTTGAGCATGGAAGAGCAACCTCCAGTCCTTGCAGGAGATGCAGGCCCACAAAAGCACCCTATGGTTCAAAACTGCCTGGAAGCAGCATGGACTGCTGTGGCATCCAACAGCTTTGCATGAGCTCCTTGCTTCTCGGTCAGACCTCTGGACTTCCCAAACCAAAATCTTTGCTTCCTTTCTCATTTAGCTTCTGGGGTTTGTTATTTTAACAAATAATAACATAATATTTTAACAAATTTATCTCATAAAGAATGTCTAGAAAACATAAATCAGGACAGCTTGTAGGGCATGGCCTGAAACAACATCTTGGTAACCTCACATCCCTGAACTGGCAATTTACCTCAATGTGAGACCATGGCAGGGCTGACCATTGCTTAGGGGAGCTTCGCTGGCTTGTCCAAAACACTTGCCAAGAAAGGCGGCTGTGTTCAGTCAAACTCCCTACACACTGTGTGTGAAGAGGGACGCAGATACTTCTCACACAGCTTGACCAGGCTGTTCATATACCAGCTATTACTGTAGCCAAAACTCCATGAAGCTTTTATTTTTACTGGGCAGCTGCAAGGTAAAAGACTGCTACAGGAACTAGTCTGAGGCCATTAGGGCTGCAACATGCTTCTGCTTGGATGCTCAGCCTCAGCCTGGAGCTTGGGAATGTAATGCCAAAGGGCAAGCTTCTGCTTTGCAACACCTATGTGGTGTGGGACAGAACCATCTCTCTTTGCCCCTCCTCATGTAGCTGGTGACTGACTGATGGCCCGCATCAGCTACCACAGAGGCATTCTAATTGCCATTCCTCCAACGGCAGCAGGCCTTTTAATCTGGAGTGGAAGAGTTCAGCTCCAATGCTTTCCAATGACATTAGAAGAAGCCTTAGTGACATTTTTTCCCAAACTAGCAAAAAATCTTCTTTCCTTACATCCCTAGAAAAATTCTGGAGCATTTTAGTGATAGCCCACATATGGCCTTTGTGTGATAGACATTGCTCCTGTTACTGGCCTCTTAAATAACTGTTCCCTATATGATCAGAGAAGACTTAGGATCCCAGTGCCTTTGCTATATGAGAAGCAAAACCAGTAGCAGTAGATGAGTCCACAAGACAAAGCATGGAGTCCCATGGTCTCTCTTCTTCTCACATCCTACCCCACGAGGCACCTGTCCTTGGAGCATTTCCTGGAATGCTTAGAGTGGCATGACTCCATCAGACACCCCCAGTTCTTTCTCTTGCAGTCTGCATTGTGGGGAGGAGAAGGAGGGAACATGGCAGCTGTTGTTCATGTAACCAGCTGTACGAGGCTGTGGTGAGAGAGTTCACCTCTGGGAAGGCCTCTTCTGAGCACAGGGCCTCACCAGTAAGAGGCAGAACTGAGGCACTTCCCTGGAGCCTCTCCACAGCTGCATGGGAGTTCCCATGCTCCCATACCCCAGATACATCAGGTCCATGGATCACTGATCTGGTTGGGATTACTCTGGCATTTATGGATAAAAAGGCCTTGGGGATGCTCTGCAGGTGGGTGAGGTACAGGCTGGGATATGGGAGACTGTGAGGTGGGAACTGCCTGTAGGAGCTAGTCTGAACAGGTCACACTGACACTGGTAGGACTGAGTTCAGCTGAGCTGTTACTGATTTATGTCAGTGGAAGCAAGACCCACTGAAGGACCGAGTTTTTATCAATGTCCTTACAGATTCTGGAAAACATCATCAATAAAAATCACCTATGCAAATGGGCTGAGACGCACTTTGGGGGATACATTTCCTTAAGTGGAGCTGAACTTTGAATATAATCTCTTGTGGAGAGTACCTGATGAATCCAGTTCCCTCAACAAGCCACAGTTCATTAATGGAAACCATTCATAAAATCAATGAAATTATTTGTAACATTTAGAGATGTAGAAAGAAAAGAGTTGCCATTTTTATATTATCTCTAAAGATTTCATTGGCTGGTTATTCAGGATTTGACTTTCTAAATCACAAATTCTTATTTCTTGCTCTTTATTTTCAACTGAAGTTTTTGGTACTGCATCTCAATGGCAACTTCTTCTTCCAACTGATTTTACAAAAGCTCTCCTTCCATATTCACAAGTCCTTGCCTACCTCCTTACTTCGGAGAACAAAACATGCCTGAAGCAATTTAATACATTATTTATCAGAATTACCAACCCCACACATTGACAAATGCTAAGTCTAAGACAAAGCAACCATAAGACTGGCTTTGAGAAATATATATATATTTAAGTCTTATTTATCTGTGATCTGTTAGTCTTCACAATGTGCTTGAGTCACACCTTCAAGCTTTTCTCTCTCCTCAACCATGCAGGTTAGAAAAGTGCTGTTTTTCAGGGAAAGCTGAGATTCATATGCAGTGTCCTGCTGGGTGTTTTGGGACATCAGGAAAACAGCCAAATACGGACAGGTTCCTGAGGGTTGGCAGAACTATTTCAGTTCCTTGAGAGCAAAGTGACCCTCCCTGAGCAGCTACCTTACTACAAGTAACACCAAGTGCTCCATGAGCCACACAGACTGCAGTCTGAAGATCTACCTTCAGTTGCTAACATGCACATATTCATACTGGCTAATCTCCCACGTTTTTAGACTGGGCAAAGACAGTGATACTACCCTACTAATATTCTCCACATGTTTTCCTGTTTGGTCTTGTTTGGTTGCTCGTTTTACTTCATCAAAAAGAAATGTTATCAATATCTGGAAGATGATTATTGTAGTATTAATATTAGATACTGTTTCTTGGAGAGCTGTCCTCCTTTCCCACTCCAACACTGTCACACTGAGCAGTGGCAATTGCACATGAAGTGCCTCATCCAGCAAGGAGTTCTATTCCCTTCTTCATTATACTGCTGTAACCACAGAGCTCAATCTATTTCAGTAGGAAAATAATTGTTACTTGATTTTTTCCATCCGTGTCTGATCCCTAAATATGTATTATAAAGCTCCCAAGAGAAAGTATAACAGCCAACAGTGTTCTAATTTTAGCAGCATAATGAAATCATGTTCTTACCAGATACTACTGCCAGCGAAATGAGGAGAAGGAGCATGCTTTTCATCGTCTTTATGACCCTGTCCTTCATGTTCCCAGGATGCAAACTGAAGGAAGATCATGGTATGTTTTCCCTAGTTTACATTAGCTCCACCTAACTGCTTTCTCTTTTTCATGTTGTAGAGTGAGAAACAAAACAAAGGACCCGTGTCTCTAAGGGAGTTTCTAAACACTGTCACCTTGTTTGCTTGTCAGAAAACTGCTCCTTGCTGACACTCCATCCACAGACCTGGGCCACACTTGAGAAAACAATCATTAATAGGTCTTTCACTGCAATTATTTTATTTATTGAAGCATTATGAAAAGAATCGAGTATGTTCTAATCTGAAAATACCATGCTGCTTTCATCACTGGCAAATTAGGTGCTCTCTTCACACACCAGAATCAAATACTCATGCTTTTTTACTTAAACCAAGAACCTGAAGTTTTCTCATTTCTATGGCTATCAGAGAATTACTCAGGCCACATACACTGCAAGCCTGGAGGTGAGATAGCAGCACACATACATGATGAAGTTAGCTTTGCTGTAGCTGTCTCAGGACCCGCATAGACTACTATGCAAAGTGCAGTGTCTCCCTTAGATTAGGCATTTAGCTAGCTAGCCCACAATACACCAGTGAAATGTTTTTGGTGTTTTTTTGTGGTTTTTTTTTAATATTTAAGGGTAGTCCTAGCATTTTTTTGTCGAGCATAGTATAGAGGTGACACTAATACGTGAACTGGATGCAATATAGGTGCATCAGTATCAACTCAGAATAATTTAGCTTGGAAGGGACCTTTGGAGGTCACCTAGTCAAACCCTGCTCAAAGCAGGCTTAATTAGATCAGGTTGCTCAGGGATTCATCTAGTTGATTCTCAAACACCTCCACACAAACTTAACAGCTCTACTAAGAGGCAGATTTTAGAGATTCAGGTTTAACACAGCTCTGGAGAAACCACACTGATTTGTGAGGTAAGCTAACATCTCTAGATGGTTCTGTATCACATTCTGTGGCTGTCCCAGTGAAAGCTGACAGTAGTTTAGAAAGCTCTGTCCTGTGCTCCTGTGTTTTGTGTAGTATGAGCATGTTAATTGAACATGCTGAACATGAATAGCTAGTTTAACACTGGAGCAGGCATTGCCTATGCTTGCTCCGTGTGTATCTTGAACTATTGTACATATGTGCCCTGGAGGATTCACTGATAACAATGAAACTGGAAAACATACATCAGTGAAACCTACTGATAGGAACTAAGCCATTACCTACATATCTGATACTGGTTTGGGGAATCATAAGAAAAGTTTATTTCATGGTTGATCTGCATCTATTTAAAAGTGCTTCTAGGGTCTTGCCAAGTTCAGATGCAACCTGGGTTTAAAGTGAATGTGGCCACATATCATCTGGGAGCACACACTGCATCAACCTGTAGTACAGAGGAAGCTGGTCTTCCACTGGCTCAGGAAGTGTGTGCCTAGACTTTATGTTAGTAAAAAAATTACGGAAAATCCCACCCTCAAATGACCTAGTTATGCTGATAAGATATTAATGTAAATATATTTATACTGGCAAAAGGTCTAGCCAGTCCTCTTACCTATCAGATCATTGGCTACCCCTTCATATGAATTTCCTGGGTCCACAAAGAAGCTTTTGATCTTACCAGACATCTCACAAAGATGAGCTCTGTGTGCACAGGCATGAACCAGGCTTGTATAATAAGCCTGTGATCTTTTACTAATTATCAGAGCACTGTAAAACTGCTGCTAGCTTTATTCCCTCCTTTTAGTTGCAATATACAATCTATCCCATTATTCTGTTGATTCTTTTAATATTGAAAGAACTACGGAAACATCTGGACTAAGTTTTAAAGTAGGCAGTCTTTTAGATACGTGTTTAAATTTGTTTAGTATCTAGCTTGAGTGATAGGACTGTTTCCATCCTTCTCCATAACTCAGAGATCACAAATTTTGTCCTTTATTTTCTTTCTCTTACTTCTTAGGCTGGGGTTTTGGGGGAATTGCTTTTGTGTAGGGCTTTTTGTTGTTTGTTTTTTCTGTAAATACATTTTCTATCTTATTTGTTTTGTCCTTCCTTCATCTGAGAATGTACACAGATCTACTTTCAGCAAGAGTTCAACGTCCATACATATAAAGCAGACTTTCCTCTGCATATCTTGTGATAGAGATGCCATAGGGGGATATGGGAGACAGCAAAGACATCTGGAACACACATGTGCTTGAAATGCTGCCATTCCCCAGCTTCACCTGGAAGTGTAACAGATAATTGTTTCAGGTGCTATGTGAATACCCATGGAGTGGTTAAGTTCTGTTTTCTCTCTGAGTGTGTCTCCAGGGCTTTCAAGTAGTTCCTGTTAAGCCTCATGGTTCAAGCATGTTGTGAGAAGAGACCATAGAGGTGACCAGGGAGACCGGGGGTAGAGCCAAGAGGAGCACACAGTGAGGGAGGAGAGCATGGAGGGCAGCTCATACAGGTGGAGTGAGTGAGCAGACCAGGGCTCTGGCTCCTTCTTTTTCCTTCAGTCACTGTCAGTACCTCTCAATGCCTCCTATAGATCCCTCTTTTCTTATATCCCTCTGCTGAGTGGATTTCTGTGGTTCTCTGATTCATTCTGCCAGGCTATAAGGAATAAAGTGAAAAAGCAGCCAGAGTTAAAAAAGAGCCCCAAACAGGTTGAAAATCAAGTAGAAATAAATATATGCATATCATCAAGTACAGAGCTGGTTAGGAACAGATGAGTTAGGAGAAGGTGAGCAAGGCAGAAGTTCCCTGGTGAGACTAGCAACAGTAACTCTGCCGCTGCAGGAAGGTCAGGAATGAGCTTCCTGGGAATTTAAGGCAGCTGGATGAAGAGAGGTCAAGGCAGTGCAAGCAAGAATACACCCAGGGAGTTTGCAGGCAAAACAGAGGGAAGAAAAATTAATTGGAGCAAATGAAAAAGTCAAGGAACAATCTGGATTTTTAATCATTCCTTGGTTTTCAAGATTATTTGAAATCAGGGCATTTTAGAGTAGTGCAGAGAA